>NC_092270.1:8772784-9372784 GCF_036320965.1 Panulirus ornatus
CACGTGGTGTGGTGAGCGCTACGTGCTGGGAGGTACTGGCCCACCAGCACGTGGTGTGGTGAGCGCTACGTGCTGGGAGGTACAGGCCCACCAGCACGTGGTGGTGAGCGCTACGTGCTGGGAGATACTGGCCCACTAGCACTTGGTGTGGTGAGCGCTACGTGCTGGGAGATACTGGCCCACCAGCACGTGGTGTGCTGAGCGCTACGTGCTGGGAGATACTGGCCCACTAGCACTTGGTGTGGTGAGCGCTACGTGCTGGGAGGTACAGGCCCACCAGCACGTGAAGGTCGACTTCGCCTCACACGTGGGTGACATTCCATCTCTGTGAGTCAAAGGTTATCTCCCCGCCTCTCTCCCTCCCTGTGTCTCATCTCTCCCCGCCTCTCTCTCGTATCTCCCCATGTCTCTTTTGTTATCTCCCCATAGTATTTCTCCCTTAAGCTCCTTTGTCTCCCCAAGACACACCCCCCTTCCCATGTCCTTTCCGTGTTGATACCTCTCTCTCTCTCTCTCTCTCTCTCTCTCTCTCTCTCTCTCTCTCTCTCTCTCTTCCCCTTACCTTCCCTTCCCTCCTCCCATCACTTCTCTCCCTTTCTTCGCCCTTCCCATCACTTGTCTCCCTTTCTTCGCCCTTCCCGTCACTTACCTCCCTTTCTTCGCCTTTCCCATCCCTTACCTCCCTTTCTTCGCCCATCCCATCACTTCTCTCCCTTTCTTCGCCCTTCCCATCACTTCTCTCCCTTTCTTCGCCCTTCCCATCACTTACCTCCCTTTCTTCGCCCTTCCCATCACTTCTCTCCCTTTCTTCGCCCTTCCCATCACTTATCTCTCTTTTTTTTCGCCCTTCACGTCACTTCTCTCCCTTTCTTCGCCCTTCCCATCACTTATCTCCCTTTCTTCGCCCTTCCCATCACTTACCTCCCTTTCTTCGCCTTTCCCATCACTTACCTCGCTTTCTTCGCCCTTCCCATCACTTATCTCCCTTTCTTCGCCCTACCCATCCCCCGCCTCATTCCCTCCCTGCATCGAATGCACACACACACACACACACACACACACACACACACACCTTTGAGTTGAATGAAAAAAACGACGTATTTTGGAATGAGTCTCACCAGTATAGCAGAGCGCCCACGACAGATAGTGCCATGGATAACACAGGAGACCATAATGCTCTGTGTCTTATAGCTAGACATACCCACCATAGACCAGCGCCCTGGTCAGACCTTTTTTGATCACACACACACACACACACACACACACACACGTAAACAATGCATGTGAACGCGCACTGCCACACAACATATTAACTTTACTCCAACAGCCAGGATCGAACCCGGAACCCCTGCTCCCGCCTCCTACGCAGGGGACCCGGGTTCGATCCTGGCTGTTGGAGGTTAGTATATATATATATATATATATATATATATATATATATATATATATATATATATAGCCTTGATTTGAAGGTCAATGTATCTACTATATGTGGCTGTAAAGGATATGTGCAAATGTCCGAAAACTTTTTTACGACTGGAAACAAAAATATACATTTTTCCCCCTGCGTTGCTGTTGCGTCACCAAACCTAACCTACATGGAGTCTACGCAGGTTTTCTTACAGTGGGAGCAAGAGTAGGTGACCCGTAGAGTCCTTCCTCGTGAGGCGCATTTCCCCCGTGACGCAATGAGCATTGTTGTCCTTCTTTGAATCAGTCCTATCCTTCCCCGTGACGCATTGAGCTTTGTTGTCCTTCTTTGAATCAGTCCTATCCTTCCCCGTGACGCAATGAGCGTTGTTGCCCTTCTTTGAATCAGTCCTACCCTTCCCCGTGACGCAATGAGCTTTGTTGTCCTTCTTTGAATCAGTCCTATCCTTCCCCCGTGACGCAATGAGCTTTGTTGTCCTTCTTTGAATCAGTCCTACCCTTCCCCGTGACGCAATGAGCTTTGTTGTCCTTCTTTGAATCAGTCCTATCCTTCCCCGTGACGCAATGAGCTTTGTTGTCCTTCTTTGAATCAGTCCTACCCTTCCCCGTGACGCAATGAGCGTTGTTGTCCTTCTTTGAATCAGTCCTATCCTTCCCCGTGACGCAATGAGCTTTGTTGTCCTTCTTTGAATCAGTCCTATCCTTGCCCGTGACGGATTGAACTTTGTTGTCCTTCTTTGAATCAGTCCTACCCTTCCCCGTGACGCAATGAGCGTTGTTGTCCTTCTTTGAATCAGTCCTACCCTTCCCCGTGACGCAATGAGCTTTGTTGTCCTTCTTTGAATCAGTCCTATCCTTCCCCGTGACGCATTGAGCTTTGTTGTCCTTCTTTGAATCAGTCCTATCCTTCCCCGTGACGCAATGAGCGTTGTTGCCCTTCTTTGAATCAGTCCTATCCTTCCCCGTGACGCAATGAGCTTTGTTGTCCTTCTTTGAATCAGTCCTATCCTTGCCCGTGACGGATTGAACTTTGTTGTCCTTCTTTGAATCAGTCCTATCCTTCCCCGTGACGCAATGAGCGTTGTTGTCCTTCTTTGAATCAGTCCTACCCTTCCCCGTGACGCAATGAGCTTTGTTGTCCTTCTTTGAATCAGTCCTATCCGTCCCCGTGACGCAATGAGCGTTGTTGTCCTTCTTTGAATCAGTCCTACCCTTCCCCGTGACGCAATGAGCTTTGTTGTCCTTCTTTGAATCAGTCCTACCCTTCCCCGTGACGCATTGAGCTTTGTTGTCCTTCTTTGAATCAGTCCTACCCTTCCCCGTGACGCAATGAGCTTTGTTGTCCTTCTTTGAATCAGTCCTACCCTTCCCCGTGACGCAATGAGCTTTGTTGTCCTTCTTTGAATCAGTCCTACCCTTCCCCGTGACGCAATGAGCTTTGTTGTCCTTCTTTGAATCAGTCCTATCCTTCCCCGTGACGCAATGAGCGTTGTTGCCCTTCTCAGGGCAACAAAACTTATGTGTATCGGGGTGGCGACGGGAATAGATGAAGGCAGCAAGTATGACTATGTACATGTATGACTATGTACATGTATGGATACGTTGAAATGTATGTATATGTGCGTGTGTGGGCGTGTATGTATATATATATATACATGTGTACGTGGGTGGGTTGGGCCATTCTCTCGCCTGTTTCCCTGCGCTACCTCGCTAGCGCGGGAGACGGCGATCAAGGATGATGAATTAAAATGATAATGGCTGTGACCTCGGATGTGACCTCTCGTAGATCGGACCATACCAGGTCTCCTGTGTCATCTGTCCTTCCCATGACCTTCCATGTACACCCCACCCTCCCTTTCCCCTTCCCTTTCCCCTTCCCTTCCCTTTCCCCTTCCCTTCCCCTTCCCCTTCCCTTCCCCTTCCCTTCCCCTTCCCTTCCCTTCCCCTTCCCTTCCCCTCCTTGTCTCACTCCGGTTATGACCTGCAACACTTGGGGGGGGGGGAGGGATTTTTGCTGACAAACAACAGCCTGACTGACAACGCTGGAGGATGACTGACAACACTAAGGCGTGACTGACAACACTGGAGGATGACTGACAACACTAAGGCGTGACTGACAACAACACTGGAGGATGACTGACACCACTACGGCGTGGCTGACAACAACACTGGAGGATGACTGACAACACTAAGGCGTGACTGACAACAACACTGGAGGATGACTGACACCACTACGGCGTGGCTGACAACAACACTGGAGGATGACTGACACCACTACGGCGTGGCTGACAACAACACTGGAGGGTGACTGACAACACTAAGGCGTGACTGACAACAACACTGGAGGATGACTGACACCACTACGGCGTGGCTGACAACAACACTGGAGGATGACTGACACCACTACGGCGTGGCTGACAACAACACTGGAGGATGACTGACAACACTAAGGCGTGACTGACAACAACACTGGAGGATGACTGACACCACTACGGCGTGGCTGACAACAACACTGGAGGATGACTGACAACACTAAGGCGTGACTGACAACAACACTGGAGGATGACTGACACCACTGCGGCGTGACTGACACCAACACTGGAGGGTGACAGACGACTCTACAGCGTGACTGACGACTGCTGAACGATGGCTGACAAAACCGGGACATGACTGACAACGCTAGAGGATGACTGACAACACTGCGGCATGACTGACAACAACACTGGAGGATGTCTGAGAACACTACGGCATGACTGACAACACTGGAGAATGTCTGGCAACATTACCGCATGACTGACAACACTGGAGGATGACTGACAACGCTACCGCATGACTGGAGGATGACTGACAACACTACGGCATGACTGACAACAACACTGGAGAATGTCTGGCAACATTACCGCATGACTGACAACACTGGAGAATGTCTGGCAACATTACCGCATGACTGACAACACTGGAGGATGACTGACAACGCTACCGCATGACTGGAGGATGACTGACAACACTACGGCATGACTGACAACAACACTGGAGGATGACTGACAACGCTACTCCATGACTGGAGGATGACTGACAACACTACGACATGACTGACAACAACACTGGAGGATGACAGACAACACCACAGCGTGACTGACAACACTGGAGGATGACATTACCACGTGACTGACAACACTGGAGGATGACAGACAGTTGAGAACAGTGGTTGACAACTTCACCCCGGACAACACTCCAGCTCACACCGGTGCTACCTACACTCGTGGTCTGCCAACATCTGAACAGGTCCCACGGGTTGTGTGGGAACCTGCCACCTTATTTACATGCCGTTGTCACCTGATATACTACTCTCTCTCTCTCTCTCTCTCTCTCTCTCTCTCTCTCTCTCTCTCTCTTGTCTTACACAACCCGAGAGAGAGAGAGAGAGAGAGAGAGAGAGAGAATTATTTACGACATTTTGAGAGAATAGTGAGAGTAATTATTTACGAGTATTTACGGCGAGATTTTGGGAGAGAGAGAGAGAGAGAGAGAGAGAGAATCTAAATGAGTACTCATTTGCGAGTATTTGTGACGAGATTTGAGAGAGAGAGAGAGTACTTGTTTACGAGTATTTACGGAGAGAGAGAGAGAGAGAGAGAGAGAGAGAGAGAGAGAGATAGTACTTGTTTACGAGTATTTACGGAGAGAGAGAGAGAGAGAGAGAGAGAGAGAGAAAGTACTTGTTTACGAGTATTTACGGAGAGAGAGAGAGAGAGAGAGAGAGTATTTGTTTACGAGTATTTACGGAGAGAGAGAGAGAGAGAGAGAGTACTTGTTTACGAGTATTTACGGAGAGAGAGAGAGAGAGAGAGAGAGAGAGAGAGAGAGTATTTGTTTACGAGTATTTACGGAGAGAGAGAGAGGCGCACACTGGCCCCCGCTCAGTAGCCGGAATGTTTCCTCAGTTTGGCCCGGTACGTTTCGCCTCCGCTCTGGACGTACAGCCACCACCCGGAGTAGTCCAGGACGCAGCGATAGCGGTCGAGGGCCGAGCTGCCCAGGACGAAGTCGAAGGAGTCGTCGGCCCCCGTGCGGAGCTCCTCGCTGAGGAGGACCCGCCCGTCGTGGAGGAGGACCTGGACCCTCTTGACCTCCTGGCCCTGGCTGGAGTCTTGGATCGCCCTCAACCGCTTCGGCGACACGTAGAAGTGCGTCGCCCCCGAGTCGACATGCACGGCGAGGGGCGGATCTCTCAAACGCCGGTCCAGATGCGCTTCCAGCACGTACTGGATGCCCTGGAACGTCCCGGAGCGGGGCTTCGCCCCGTCTCCCAGATTCGGGAAGTGGAGCCTCGAGCGTCCGTCGCCGAACGCCTGCAGGACCCGGCGCCTCCGCAGGAAGTGGTTGTCCAAGAAGAGGTCGTCCTAGAGATCGTAGTCGACCGGAGTGACGAGGAAGGTCATGGTCTCCTCGTCCGCGCCTCCCGCCAGGTGGACGGGCACGTCCCTCAGGATGCCGAACTCCTTCGTCTGCACGCCGAACCAGTCCATGAGCTGGAAGGTGTCGTACTCGACGACGCGATCCAAGAGGCCGAGCTCCTCCGCCAGGCGGTGGCTCATGAAGGCCGTGGTGGTGCCCGAGTCCACGAACATGGAGCAGTGGCGCCGTCCGCAGACGACCACCGGGAGGTAGTTGAGGTGCTGGAGTTCGATGGTGGGGAGGCCCGCGAGGCAGGGCGGTGCGCAGGGTCGAGGTGTCGGGCTCAGGTAGAGAGAGAGCGTGCCCTCCGGGCTCACTTCAGCCACCTGCCGACGTCGACCCCAGCCGGGCTTGTAGTTGAACCGTAAGATGCTGCTGAGTCTCAGGCTCCTCCGCTGTCGCAGAATTTTCCACAAGCCTCCAGAATCCATCTTGTTTCTACGCAAGCTCTGGAGATTGTCTCTGCCTGCCAGCAAGACAGTGACGTGAAATTCCCGGGTGTACGTTAGAGACGGAGAGTACAGAGGAGGAGGGTGCTTTTGCCGTGGATTGTGCGTGTCCTCGTCATGTTTCGTCTCTGTGTCATGTCTGCTCATGTCGAGGTGATGTTGACGTGACCCATAAGGGCCAGGTCACACATGTCCTCACTATGTCCCGTGGGGCCTTTTTGAGCCTTGAGCCTTAGTAGGGCCTTTTATATTAAGGCGTGGTGAAGATGGGGTTTTGACCTGACCTCTCAGGGTTAGATCAAAGGTCAGTCGGGTTGAGGAGAGGGTCAGAACGGATTTCTCAAGGGTGAGAGGTAAGGATGAGTTCGTCGAGGGTGAAGTGAAGATGAATTCTTCGAGGGTGAAGTGAAGATGGCGAGGGTGAAGTAGCGTTTGCCGAAAGTGTAATGAGGATGCGTCAGTCGAGGTTGAAGTGAGGATTCCTTATTGAGGATGAAGTGAAGATACGTTTGGTGAAGATGAAGTGAAGGTGCTTTTTGGCGAGGGTGAAGTGAAGATATATTTGGCGAGAGTGAAGTAGAGATACTTAGGGCAAGGCTGAAGTGAATATATATATTTGCCGAAGGTAATAAAGTGGAGAGATACTTTTGACTTGAATGAAGAGATGAGTTTGTCTCTACGCTCTCATTTTTATTACCCCCTTATCTTTATTAACCCCTTATCTTCACTACCCCCCTATCTTCATTACACCCATGACTGGCCTTTAACTTAACCTTAATGGGTCAGGTCATATGGCTAGTTGACCGCTACATCTCCCATCATCTTTTCGCCCTTAACCACCCCCCCCCACCCCCCATACCTAAGACGACCTTTTTTTGACCTGACCTGTAAGGTTCAGGGGTCAAGTGCATCTCCAGTAAATAAACAGGATTAGGGTATTAATTGTTGGGAAGGAAAAAGGGAGAGGGGGGGAAACAATGATGGGCAGTCTGTTAAATATGAATGTAGCCAGAGACTGACCATCAAGATATTACACATATTAAAGGGATGGGCTGACTGCTGCATCTGAGAGGAGGCAAAGAATAGCATTCATTCCCTCAAAACCTTCCTTTCTTTCTTAAAACCTTCCTTTCTTTCTTAAAACTCGTCCTCATAAACTGTGTCTCAAGTCGGAATATACAACCGAAGTTGATAACACTTCCCATTCCCTTCTCTTGTCTGGTCTTGGGATGACAATGACGGTCCAATTTGGCGAGACTTCTCGTTTTAAATACGTCTCCTTTTTTTCTTCCCTTCTGGGTATATAATTCAGCCATTTAATAAAGCGCCTCTCGCTCGCTTTCGAAGCCAGGGATTCCAAATGGTTTTACTTCAGACTGCCGCCTATTGGAAACTATATTCGCCTGCTTTCCTGTCGCCTGCCACTGTAACTGACCAGATTTAGCTATTAGGAACCTCGATATGAATCATATCAAAGGGTAAAAGAAACACAAATATTCACAGTGAAGAAGTAAACACAGGAGAGCGCAAGTGTGAAACACCTGACATGTATTCACAGTGAAGAAGTAAACACAGGAGAGCGTAAGTGTGAAACACCTGACGTGACTCGTACGCTGAACTTCTATCCCTCTGGTGTCGTTGGAAGGCTTGTGGGGTATAGACCCCACGAAGGGGAGGGAGAAAGAAGTGCATAACAGCTGTCCTCACAGTGAGCAACGACCAGTCGCTTACCAGTCGGCATCTTGAACCAGTTGAAGCACAGGTTATATCAGACAGTGTAGCCCAATCAGCAATCCAGACATGTGCCAATCAGCAAGCGTATTAAATTTACTCCAATTATGGGTAAAAAAAAAATGTTCCGGTTAGCACCTGACTGTTAGAGACACCAGTCAGAAACCACAAAGTATGGCTCACCTCTTAACCACTCACCAGACCAGACAGCAGTCAGCCTCCAGTCCCAACTCACCAGTCAAGTAACCAGCCATCACCAGTCGATAACCTCTTCGGTCTGGACACACAGGGCAAGTAGGAGGGTATCCCCTGAAGGAGATGAACCCTCGTTCTCCATCATTTTAGTGACCTGAACAACGCCACCTTTCAGTCTGGTTTCCCCAGTCCTTACTTCTAGAGGAGGCCACAACTCGCGGGTCTTTCCCTCGCTAACTTGAGTCTTTTCTTCGACTGCCACCCCTTCACTCCTTCGTATGGTGTTCCTTTACTTCATTCTAATAGTGTCGGTATATTACGCTGTCCATGGTTGTTACCATGGCCTGTGTCAGTGTCACTGTATTGAGAAGTGTAGGAGCGTACTACATCCCTGGGCATGACTGTGTAACATCTCCCCCAACAGGACCCCATCAGCCCTATCTCGTACAAGCAGCGCACTGCCACCGCCACCGCCGGCGGCAGCGGCAGCAGCGGAGGCGCCGGGGGTGACGGCGCCCCACACAACAATGGTTACACCTCCTCCAACGGCACCGAGGAACGCTGGCGGCAGAACTATGTGCCCACGCCCTACGAATCGTACAAGGTGGGTGGGGTGCAAGGGCAAGGGAGATGTGGCCAGGTAGGGTAGGAGGTAAATGGTCACACAACATATATAGTAATGAACATATCATACAGTGCAACACAACATCTAGGATAACACAAACTCATAAATGCTACATACAAATCCATCTGTTTTCCTAAGTATCTCACACATACATTCTCCAAAGCAAACACCTGATCCACACATCCTCTACCACTTCTGAAACCACACTGCTCTTCCCCAATCTGATTCTCCGTACATGCCTTTACTCTCGCAATCAATACCCTCCCATATAATTTCCCAGGAATACTCAACAAACTTAGACCTCTGTAATTTGAACACTCACCTTTATCCCCTTTGCCTTTGTACAATGGCACTATGCATGCATTCCGCCAATCCCCAGGCGCTTCACCATGAACCATACATACACTGAATATCCTTAACAATCTGTCAACAACATAGTCACTCCCTTTTTTTTGATAAATTCCACCGCAATACCATCCAAACCTGCCGCCTTGCCGGCTTTCATCTTCCGCAAAGCTTTCACTACCTCTTCCCTGTTTACCAAACCATTTTCCTTGACCCTCTCACTTCGCACTCCACCGTGACCAAAACACACTATATCTGCCACTCTGTCATCAAACACATTCAACAAACCTTCAAAATACTCACTCTGTCTCCTTCTCACATCACCACTACTTGTTATCACCTCCCCATTAGCCCCCTTCACTGATGTTCCCATTTGTTCCCTTGTCTTACGCACTTTATTTACCTGCTTCCAAAACATCTTTTTATTCTCCCTAAAATTTAATGATACTCTCTCACCCCAACTCTCATTTGCCCTCTTTTTTTCCTCTTGCACCTTTCTCTTGACCTCCTGCCTCTTTCTTTTATACATCTCCCAGTCATTTGCATTATTTCGCTGCAAAAATCGTCCAAATGCCTCTCTCTTCTCTTTCACTAATAATCTTACTTCTTCATCCCACCACTCACTACCCTTTCTAATTTGCCCACCCCCCCACGCTTCTCATGCCACACACATCTTTTGCGCAATCCATCACTGCTTCCCTATATACATCCCATTCCTCCCCAACTCCCCTTACGTCCTTTCCTCTCACCTTTTTCCCTTCTGCGGTCAGTCTCTCCTGGTACTTCCTCACAAGTCTCCTTCCCAAGCTCACTTACTCTCACCACTCTCTTCACCCCAACATTCTCTCTTTTTTTTCTGAAAACCTCTACAAATCTTCACCTTCTCCTCCACAAGATAATGATCAGACATCCCTCCAGTTGCACCTCTCAGCACATTAACATCCAAAAGTCTCTTTTTCGCGCGCCTATCAATTAACATGTAAGCCAATAACGCTCTCTGGCCATCTCTCCTACTTACATACGTATACTTATGTATATCTCTCTTTTTAAACCAGGTATTCCCAATCACAAGTCCTTTTTCAGCACATAAATTTGCAAGCTCTTCACCATTTTCATTTACAACACTGAACACCCCATGTACACCAATTATTCCTTCAACTGCCACATTACTCACCTTTGCATTCAAATCACCCATCACTATAACCCGGTCTTGTGCATCAAAGCTACTAACACACTCACTTAGCTGCTCCCAAAACACTTGCCTCTAATGATCTTTCTTCTCATGCCCAGGTGCATATGCACCAATAATCACCCATCTCTCTCCATCCACTTTCAGTTTTACCCATATCAATCTAGAGTTTACTTTCTTACACTATATCACATACTCCCATCACTCCTGTATCAGGAGTAGTGCTTACTCCTTCCCTTGCTCTTGTCCTCTCACTAACCCCTGACTTTACTCCCAAGACATTCCCACACCACTCTTCCCCTTTATCCTTGAGCTTCGTTTCACTCAGAGCCAAAACATCCAGGTACCTTTCCTCAAACATACTACCTATCTCTCCTTTTTTCTCATCTTGGTTACATCCACACACATTTAGACACCCCAATCTGAGCCTACGAGGAGGATGAGCACTCCCCGCGTGACTCCTTGTTCTGTTTCCCCGTTCAGAAAGTTATAATACAAGGAGGGGAGGGTTTCTAGCCACCTACTCCCGTCCCCTTTAGTCGCCTTCTACGACACGTGAGGAATGCGTGGGAAGTATTCTTTCTCCCCTATCCCCAGGGATTATATATATATATATATATATATAAATATATATATATATATATATATATATATATATATATATATATATATATATATATATATATATATATATATATATATACTGAGTGACTTGTTATAAGATGGCAGTGCATACTTACAGTTGAACTTTAGAAAATAATGAGTAAACATGGAAAATAATGTCTAGAAACAAATGATATTGAATGAGAAACGACCAGAAGGTGGTTGAATTAAACGAAATGACTTTTTTTCTTTTTAAGAGGAACTTCGATTATTTCTTTTACTCGAACTACAGTTTTGATCAAATAACAGTAAAGAGTTGGTTGGTTGGTTGATCATCTGGTCTTTGGACCTGTCAACTGGTAACACTATTAAGGCCATCAGCTCGAGCCATGAGAAAGCTCTTGTGTAATATCAGTACTATTTCACAGAAACTGGTGCCAGGGTAACTATGAGTGAATGAGATAGAGGTAGATGAATCCATTCAGCAGCTCTTGGACGTTTGGAATTAATCTTTTCAACCAGATGCACAGCTGCTAACATCTGGTAACATCTGACAAGAACGTATTACGATGCTTTGAATATTGTCAATATGTGTGGAATGAATAGTTTGTTAATTCAAAATTTTGATCGGATGTTGAATAAGATCTAGGTATTACATGCCCAGTATCCATTTGTACAAGTACCAGCTTCACCTAGCATCACAGGTCAGGAAGATCCTGGCCAGTTGCGAGAAGGTTAAAGCATAAGTGTGAGATGCAGCAAGTATGTCATCAGCACTCTTGAGAAAGTCAGCAACAAGGGTGGTCAGCAGGGAAGAGTCTCCTTCAGGTGGTTCTCTCAGTCTCCAACAGGTTGCTGTAAGCCATTTTGGTCTGATGCAGGTTAAGAGAAGCCTTATCTCTGTTCTTGATACTAATAAGGATATTAGCCCATAAGCCAAGGATCAGTTGATGAGCATATAGAAGAAATATAAATTGTTAATCGAGTAACTTGCATGGTAAGAACATAGTGATAAAGTCTGTATTAGGGTACTGAAAGGTAGCCAGATTGCTGTATGATATGAAGGTTTCTGTATTCATTTTCCCCCAAGGTTTATGATTTTTTTAGACCTACTCTCATGTAGTTCCTATTTACTTGGCATATTCCACATGTTTACAACTTGGTTGCTAAAGAGATGCTTCATCACATCCCTCAGTAGCTTTCTCTTGCCTGTCTTCAAGTTATGTTTACTGCTCTACTCATTTCAAACTTTAAACTTCTGCTCAGTATAAATGTCGTTGTGGCTTCTTAGGGGGATTTTATTCCATGTGTGGCGAAGTGGCGATGGGAATGAATGAACGCAGACAGTGTGAATTGTGTGCATATGTATATAGGTATGTGTCTGTGTGTGCATATATATGTGTACATTGAGATGTATGGGTATGTATATTTGCGTGTGTGGATGTGTATGTATATACATGTGTATGGGGGTGGGTTGGGCCATTTCTTTCGTCTGTTTCCTTGCGCTACCTCGCAAACGCGGGAGACAGCGACAAAGCAAAATAAATAAATAAATAGATATTTTATTTATCTTATTTATTTTACTTTGTCGCTGTATCCTGCTTTACTGAGGTAGCGCAAGGAAATAGACAAAAGAATGGCCCAGCCCACCCACATACACATGTATATACATACACGTCCACACACGCATATATACATACCTATACATCTCAACGTATACCTATATATATACACACACACATATACATATATACACATTTACATAATTCATACTGTCTGCCTTTATTCATTCCCATTGCCACCCTGCCACACATGAAATAACAACCCCCTCCCCTTGCATGTGCTAGGAAAAGACAACAAAGGCCACATTCATTCACACTCAGTCTCTGGCAGTCATGTATAATGCACCGAAACCACAGCTCCCTTTCCACATCCAGGCCCCACAGAACTTTCCATGGTTTACCTCAGATGCTTCACATGCCCTGGTTCAATCCAGTGACAGCACGTTAACCCTGGTATACCACATCATTCCAATTCTTTCTATTCCTTGCACACCTTTCACCCTCCTGCATGTTCAGGCCCCGATCACTCAAAATCTTTTTCACTCCATCTTTCCACCTCCAATTTGGTGTCCCACTTCTCCTCGTTCCCTCCCCCTCTGACGCATAAATCCTCTTGGTCATCTTTCCTCACTCATTCTCTCCATGTGACCAAACCATTTCAAAACACCCTCTTCTGCTCTCTCAACCACACTCTTTTTATTACCACACATCTCTCTTACCCAATTATTACTTACTCGATCAAACCACCTCACACCACATATTGTCCTCAAACATCTCATTTCCAGCACATCCACCCTCCTGCGCACAAGTCTATCTATAGCCCATGCCTCGCAACCATAAAACATTGTTGGAACCACTATTCCTTCAAACATACCCATTTTTTCTCCATTCAAACTTACCTCCCAATTGACTTGACCCTCAACCCTACTGTACCTAATAACCTTGCTCTTATTCACATTTACTCTCAGCTTTCTTCTTTCACACACTTTACCAAACTCAGTCACCAGCTTCTGCAGAGTCTCACACGAATCAACCACCAGCGCTGTATCATCAGCAAACACCAACTGACTCACTTCCCAAACTCCCTCATCCAGAGCAGACTGCATATATGCCCCTCTTTCCAAAACTCTTGCATTCACCTCCCTAACAACCCCATCCATAAACAAATTAAACAACCATGGAGATATCACACACCCCTGCGACAAACCAACATTCACTGAAAACCAATCACTTTCCTCTCTTCCTACACGTACACTTGCCTTACATATATATATGGTTACCATGTCTCCCATTATAACTCTTGCATCTAACCTTAAGTGGTACATCAAGTACATCGCTGCATTCCTCTAAAACTTTTCTAGCAGTCCTGTGTGACTCCTCAGGTGAAACCACAAAGATGTGACATATTCCAGCTTGGGTTGAATTATGCTGTGTCTGTATATCTTCCTGAATATCTCTGTATCTGTGTACTTGAAAGCAATTTCAATGTTTATCAAAATGTAGAATGTTTCTCACAATATTTCTATCATATGACAAGTTTGCATGATATTGTCTTGTTAGTTCATTTCCTAATCTAGCTCGTAATTTGTTCACTTCACTATGTTTGATCCCTTTCCCATTTTCATGACTTCATTGTCTGGGGTTGAATATAAAATTCAGAATTTTTTTCATACTTCTCTTTTTCCCCTGTAAGCAAGGTAGTGCTAGGAACAGACAGAGAAAGGGCTCAGTCGCTCACATCCATTAAATATGTACATATACTACGTAGTCCACCACACAATATTATTTGAATACTATTTTTAAAACATTTTTATTCTCAACAGAGTAATGGATCAAGTTCGACACAGCCTGTGGAAGTGGAATCAGGTGCTGCAGGTGAAGGTACTCGGGGCCACTGGGGCAGCAAGGCTGAGTTCCTGCTCTCGTGCATTGGTTTGTCAGTTGGAGTTGGCAATGTGTGGCGCTTCCCATACCTGGCTTTTGATAATGGCGGGGGTGAGTTTCCCTCATACTGGGTACATGGCTATTTAATCATAAGGAAATAAAAAAGGCACAATAATGTGTTGTCTATAGAATGCCTTGGAAAGGGATCCACTTACATTTTTACATTTTTTGCCAAAACTAATTGATTATTAAAAGTATTCAAGGTAGGGAGTTGATTTATAACTTTGATGAAAGTATCATAGATTTACAATTCAGGGCTCATTCTTCATCCTAGAGAGGTGGATATGCAAGGGAAAACTACCTTGATGGTGACAGAATAATGAGTCACTGAAAGAGGCTACAGTGATATAATTAGGGTATTCAGTTCCTTAGATAGTGAAAGTTTAAACCATAATGATAAGAAATGTAAAATTAAGATATGGAATAGCATGAGCATAAGCCCCCAAATCCTTTATACACATAAATACATGTCCTAGATGAGCCCTAGCTATCTAAGGACAGATTAATCACCAAGTCATATTTATGTATGTTTCCCCGAGTGATATGGCTAAATTTATTCATGTGAATAATAGGGTAATCAGAGGACCAAAGCACCAATGTAAGCAGAAATGTACAGATTGTCAAAGGTTTAGAGAATGAACATAGAGCATAAGAGTTATTGACTTGGCAAATGTGAAAGTTGCATGTCTGAGGGCTATAGTCATTCATTGAATGAGTAGCTAGAATGCAATTCTAAATTCCATTTATCCAGTCGTTGGATACAAGTTTTGATGAAAGATATTACTGAAGGGTTTGAAGAACTTTCTTTTTTCATTCATTATTTTTGAAATATCAAGAGATAAAAGTGTTTTGTCTTTTTCAGCGGCATTCCTCTTCCCATACATTATCCTACTAGTGCTGATTGGCAAGCCCATGTACCTCATGGAGACAGCTCTTGGACAGTACAGCCAACTTGGACCCATGAACGTATGGCGTTGTGCCCCAGTCATGCAAGGTCAGTTACCTAAGGAAAGATCATCCATATTATACAGGTGACTATTCCTCGTGCATCATATTCATTTGAAATATGAAAAGAAAGTATGAAAGATTAGCAGTATAGTTTGCATCATAGGTGTCTTACATTTTCCAATAATTGCAAGGGAATTCATGTTGAGCATTGTTTCACAGATCCTGATTCTTGACTCCTGTCATTTTAGCTGTTATTCTGATGTTAGTTTGAGGTTCTAATGGGTTAGATTACTCAAAAAAATAATTTTCCCAAAAGGTTTTAGTCATCAAGACAGAGACTGTCAGGAACTAAGTTCAGCTTAGCAATATTGGGGAAAATGTGGATATTTATATATATACACTGGCATGGTAACTCAGTATTGCAATTTTTTATCTTGCAGGTGTGGGCTTTGCTATGGTGGTCATTTCTCTCATCACTGCAATTTACTACAACCAGGTCATGGCATATACACTCTATTACATGTTTGGTAGCTTTGCCTCAGAGGTGGGTATTACTTGATAATAATTATGACAATGATAATAAGAGTAATATATTTATTTATATTTATATTTATTATACTTTGTCGCTGTCTCCCTTGTTAGTGAGGTAGCACAAGGAAATAGACGAAAGAATGGCCCAACCCACCCACGTACACATGTATGTACATACACGTCCACACATGCACATATACATACCTATACATTTCAACGTATACGTATATATACATACACAGACATATACATATATACATATGTACATAATTCGTACTTGCTGCCTTTATTCATTCCCGTCGCCACACCCCGCACACGTGCAAGGTAGCACTAGGAAAAGACAACAAAGGCCACATTCGTTCACATTCAGTCTAGCTGTCATGTAATAATGCACAGAAACTACAGCTCCCTTTCCACATCCAGGCCCCCACAAAACTTTCCATGGTTTACCCCAGACGCTTCACATTCCCTGGTTCAATCCATTGACAGCATGTCAACCCCAGTATACCACATTGTTCCAATTCACTCTATTCCTTGCACACCTTTCACCCTCCTGCATGTTCAGGCCCCGATCACTCAAAATCTTTTTCACTCCATCCTTTTACCTCCAATTTGGTCTCCCACTTCTCATTCCCTCCACCTCTGACACATATATCCTCTCTGTCAATCTTTCCTCACTCATTCTCTCCATGTGACCAAACCATTTCAACACACCCTCTTCTGCTCTCTCAACCACACTCTTTGTATTACCACACATCGTTTATCCTTTCATTACTTACTCGATCAAACCACCTCACACTACATATTGTCCTCAAACATCTCATTTCCAACACATTCACCCTCCTCCGAACAACCCTGTCTATAGCCCAAGCCTCGCAACCATATAACATTGTTGGAACCACTATTCCTTCAAACATACCAATTTTTGCTTTCTGAGATTATGTTCTCACCTTCCACACATTCTTCAATGCTGGGTGTCTATATGATTATTTACAACACAGTCACCCAGCCTCTTTTATTTCATTTAATGCCCCTTCCTTAATATGATTTGATAACCATGGTGACGTTGCACAACCTTTTAGCACTTCTGCATCAGAATCACTTGCTCATACCACCTCATACTACCAGTTTAAATGCTCTTCAAAATATCCAAGTCAAAACTTCACAGAGAGCATTCTTATTCAATTGATTTTTTTTAAATCAGTACTTTCCTTAAGAGCTTTTTTCTGCTAAAAATGTGGGGAAAATCTTGTTTACACAACCTTTCTCTTCCAAATCTACCTTATTCTTCACCAGGATCAGTCATTAGCCTAACATGCACCTTACCAACTTCACCAAGGAAACTTTGTCCCTCTTAATTTAATAGTAGCTTTTATTTCCCTTTCATGTATACAGTTCCAAAATAGGGTCTTTGCCTTATAATTAGATTTGATCTGAATTAACAAGTGATTATGATGATCTTTGTGGACAGCAGTATTTGTTTACATGACTTATTCTTGGAAGGATTTTGAGTAAACTAAAGATAAAGAGCTTTATTTTAAGACAGCTTTGATTTTTGGAGTGAAATATAGATTAGGTTGGTGTTTTATTATTTTGATGTTTTCTTCTAGTCCTTACACAGATCTACATAGTATATAATATGTTAATTCAAGATGTTTATGGTTGTATAATTGAAGTGACAAGAAGAAAAGTATACAATGGGAGAGATGTAGTAGTTGAGTAGGATTAGAGATATTTCATGTGAGGATACCAGAGGGAAGATTGTTGAGCAGTTATGATGTTGTTGTGTAAACATGAATGAAGAGTGTAGTCTCACATGACAAGTCATATCAGTGTGCAATGGAAGTTTGTGTCATAGTCACACTTTAGATATGATTTGAGGATATGTGTGTGAAGTGAGTCTCTATGTATTTCAACTACCTCAACTGCACACAGTAAGTTTTCGTATATATATATATGGTGAAAAGATACAAAATATTTTTCTTATATTCATAGGTACCATGGTCATATTGTGACCCAAAATGGGCTGATTCTAATTGTTTTGATGTGGGTGGCATGTATTCATGTTCCCACTACAACCTGACTGGCCCCACAGATACAATCAATTGTACCGTCAAGAATGAGTCCTCAGCTACACAGTTTTGGATGTGAGTACTTTTCAAAGTGTTGCCCCTAAAAATATGTTTGAGAATGAATTGAGTCATGGAGCATGATTTGAAGCGATTCATTTTTGTTCCGTGATCTTAGAGGAGGTGATAATAGTGAGGGTTATTTATATCAGGAAAACTTTGGGGTTGATTAATGTAAAAATGAAAAAGAACTTATACTTAAAGTTACACCTGTTTTTATGTTAATCAACCCCACATCTTCCATGAAATACATAACCTTTGCTTGTGTCACCTTATTTAAGATCACAGTTGAATATAATGCTCCAAATCACATTATGCAACTTTAATTATATCCTTTAAACAATAAATATGCAATTTAGAGCAAAATCACTCAGTATTCAAAGCAAGTTTTAGTGTGTTGGTAAACTGGTAATTTCTTAGTGCTGTGCTTTTCTCCACAGTAAAAATCTGTAATATCTTTGTAAGATATATTATAGCAAAAACTGTCAAACTTTCCATGAGTGGCAACTTTAACTTCAGTATATACTAGAGTGTTAAATAATAGTAGTTATGTTAAAGCATATAGGTATGCATTAAAACAAAGTAAATGAACACATGAATATCTAAGTTTATGATATGGATGAATAAAGTTTAGATTCTTTTAATAGTATTTTATACACTACTGGCATCAAACTTCTTATCCTTCTCAGGAATGGAGTTTTGCGTCTGGACAGAGGAGGTCTTAAGGAATTTGGTGATATTGGTGTGATTCATTGGGACCTTACACTGTGTCTCCTATTGTCATGGATCATTGTTTTCTTGTGCCTGATGAAGGGTGTTAAATCTTCAGGCAAAGTGGTTTATTTCACCGCTACCTTTCCATACTTTATTCTCATTGCGCTGCTTATTGTTGGAGTAAGGTTGGAAGGAGCAGTTAAGGTAAGAGTTCTGTGATGATTACTTGGTTTGTTATTAGGTTCATCAAATTTGCAGTGAATAACAGTTATCAGAAATTAAGTTATTGCCTCTTTTTATTGAGTAAGGTTATAAAGTCTTATTCATTCCAAAACCATACCTTATCATGTACATTAAAAGATTTAAAAATGCATATCCTTTGAGGGACACTGTTAGATATGGTGTGTGAATTTTAATGACTGATGAAGGTAGGATACTTTTATTTCTCATATAACTCATGATTTCATATATTTCTTTCAGGGTCTCAAGTTCCTGTTTGTGCCTCGCTGGGATGAACTTTTGAATGTGACGGTGTGGAGGAAAGCAGCAGAGCAAATGTTCTTCTCTCTCTCAGTGTCTTGGGGTGGACTTATCATGTTTGGTTCATACAATAAATTTAGAAACAAGGTGTGTACTTTATTAGTGGTTTTCATGTTTAGTGGCCTTTGTGATGAAAAAGGTATCTTGTTCATCAAAGGGAGATGCTCCTTCACTTTATTACTTTTGTTTAAGGATACTTAACGTAGAACATGTAGATAAAAGTTACAGAAAGAGTACTTTAAAAAGAAGTTGTTTTAGAATATGTTAAGTTTGCTCTTGAAAATATTTTTCTTGAGAATTAGATTTTGAAATCTGGAATTAAAATGTGAGGCTTGGCACTTTAAAAATGTGTGAAGTAAAGATTTTTCAGTACCAGGTCATACTTGTGGCAGTTGTTAGTTACCCAATAACTTCTTAACAGGTTCACATTGATGCCTTCATCGTATCATCCTTGGATTTCATCACATCGCTCATAGCTTCTGCTGCTATCTTTTCTGTCTTGGGAGCCATGTCCAATGATCTTGGCATTGACATTAGGAAGCTTGCTAATGCTGCCAGTGGTATGTTATATAGTATGATGATTTTTAAAGGTTTTAGTTTTTTAATGATTTTAGGGACTGATGTCTGATCACATAGTTATATTTCCTGTTCTTTTACATGGTAAGAATTGATACACCCTGTTCCTTTAGGTGTTAAATAGGGATGAAGTCCAAGAGATTAAATAGTGTTTAAAAGTTTAAGGTTTCTTGAAAAAAATTTAAAGATTGTATGTTTGATTATGTAGACATATCTTTATTTTTGATGGTTAGAGAAATAGTGCTTTCTCTTCCTGTAAGTATTGTGATAAGTATAGATGATTTAAGATTTCTCAGGCATAACTTTTCAGGGATGAAACTCAAGAGGCCTATCAGAAGTTATGGAGATGCAAACTGATTTGCAAGTTTGACTATGATGATGATTCCAAACTCTGCCAGTAAAAATTGTTGAACCAATTTTTCTTATTATTTATTGATTGTTACCTGATCATTTTGCCACGGCAGGACTAAACATGGGTACTTTCCTTTCAAGGGCTTATGACATTGTAACAATATTATGAAAATATTAATTTTATTAAGCACCTGAGGTGTTTGCAAATTCAGCTCAAGTTTTCTGCAGTTCTGAGATATTCTGACGAATGGCATACGATAGTCCACTTTAGCTCACCTTTGTTGAGAGCTCTTCTTTTCAGTATATGATCATTGTAACTATATTTGTACCTCAGTACGCATTTTCAATGTTTTTTTTTTTTTTATTAAAAAATGCACTTTAAGATAGGTATACTCTACTAATCAAATAAACTGCTGCACTGAATTCAGTTATACTTTACTAAACAAATAAATTGCTGTACTGAATTCATAGGCAAGAGATGTTAGCATTAATTTCCCATACTGTTAGTGCCATGACAAAAGTTTTATCTTTCTTTCAGTAGTTCTTTTCTTGGCCCAGTTCACACCGCAGGTTCATATGACAGTGATGGTTTGCCATTTTCTGACTACAGTTTTCTTGAAAGATTATTTTTACCATTTTGTCTATATTTCATTGTTTATCCAATATTTTTTTTTTCCAGCTTTACTACTTCTTCTGGGATGTTCCCCTTCCTTTTTCAATATCATCTTTCTTGGTGTAATTATTTGGCATTTTCTTATGTGATGATCAAATCCACATGCAGTATTTATCAAAAATATATATTTGCACTATTTTTGGGCTTACATGTAAAGATGAAAAGAATGAATAGCTTGAAAATACTTCAGGACTTTGCACATAATGCTTTAGATATGGGAGTAAGGAGATATGATATTTCTTTATTTATCTGTTTATCTATTTATAGGTATCCTTGGACTAATTTCTATGAAAGAGTCCTGGTGTTACCCAGGACCTTTCTAAAGACTCCTGCTGCACAAGGTTACACTATTTCCACTAGCAGGGAAGTGTAGACTCCTTTGGAGTGCAAAGGTCTTTCACAAGACTGTACCTCCAGTGATACAGCCTTGCCAAAGGTGGCTTTTCACTGACAGTGTAACCTTGAGTAGGCAGAGTCCAGTAACATTGGAGGTATGATATGCAGAACTATTAACAGTTTGATTATTTGATTGTGACAGGTCCTGGTTTAACATTCATTGCTTATCCTGAAGCCATCTCCCGAGCGTTACCCATCCCGCAACTCTGGTCGGTCCTCTTTTTCTTCATGCTCTTCACACTTGGACTGGATTCAGAAGTGAGCAACATTTGGTTTAGTTTTCTCTAGACTAGTAACTACCAGTTTTATCTGCCTACATAAAAGCAAAATGAGATAGTGTTCACATTCTTTATCAAGATGTTTGTATATATGAACCTGACTGAGGATATTTTTCAAAGGCTGTTAGGCAAGCTAAGGGTTTATTTGCTCTAATGCCAGTAAGGTATCCATTAAGGCCTTCCACTCTTATTTCTCTAAGCCATTGGGTGAAAATGACAACTTAGAGGAAAAGATTGAAACTGATGCCTTACAGATTTTTTAAGATGTTGAACTTAAGTGTATCCAAGAGAAGTTTATCATTTTATTGGGAGATGTTTGAAAAAGTGAAGTGCTAATGGACCTGGCTTTTCTGTCAACAGGACTTTCCTGGAGGTTAGTTGGCTTACAGGTTGTAAGTATAGTGACCTTGTTTTGAAAGGCAATGGTGTAATGATTATTTCATTTGTTTGAGGACCTTTAGTTGGTACATGAGAGACATCTGCTCGGAATGAGAATAATTTTGATGGTTGGGCTTAATATGTCAAGGTCCTTTTGCTTTTGATAAGCAGGACTCTCAGGCTTAACTTTATGTCAGAGTGCAGAAGTCATTCTCCACCACAATACCACTGTTTACAAATCTTACATTTTTCCTGACAGTTTGCACTGCTGGAGACTGTATTGACAGGCATCTATGACTCCATTCCAAGATCCCGCAACCACAAACTACTTTTGACTGGCATAATCTGCACCTCCTGCTTCCTAATGGGAATCCCACTTTGTTCCTCAGTTAGTACTTACTTTTTTTATCTTTGTTTCTTTGTACCAATGTCATATTCTTTATAACAATTGAATGAATATCAAAAGATATATATTCATTCAGGTTTGAATCTTGTCATACCTAGAAAGATTTTCAGATCTAGAATGTGAAAAAAAATTTCTGGTCAGTATTATAGATACAAAAGAAAAAAGATACAAGATATATTGTTAGAATGTTCTCCTATTACAAGAATGTTTGATTGTTTCCTTTATTGTGGTTTCAGTGCATTATTACATGACAGCTAGAGACTGGGTGTGAACCAATGGGGCCTTTGTTGTCTTTTCCTAGCGCTACCTCGCACACATGAGGGGGAAGGAGGTTGTTATTCCATGTGTGACGGGGTGGCGATGGTAATAAATAAAGGCAGACAGTATGAATTATGTACACGTGTATATATGTATATGTCTATGTGTGTATATATATGTGTACATTGAGATGTATAGGTATGTATATTTGCGTGTGTGGACGTGTATGTATATACATGTGTATGTGGGTGGGTTGGGCCATTCTTTCATCTGTTTCCTTGCGCTACCTCGCTAATGCGGGAGACAGCGACAAAGCAAAATATATATAAATAAATATAATATGAAAGTAATTTTAGACAAAGTAATTTTTATGATAGATACATCTGTGTGAAAAATTGGAAAAAATTAGGACTCAGCTCTTGATTGCATTGATATTAGATGGACTTATGGGCTTCTATGGTGTAATGATTAGCTCTGCTCTCTGTAAGTCAGCTCTGTTGCATTACAAATGAGTATGTTGAAGGAATAGTAGTTGCAACTATTTTACATGGTTGCGAGGCATGGGCTATGGATAGGGTTGTGCAGAGTAGGGTGGATGTGTTGGAAATGAAATGTTTGAAGACAATATGTGGTTTGATCGAGTAAGTAATGAAAGAGTAAGAGAGATATGTGGAAATAAAAAGAGTGTGGTTGAGAGAGCAGGAGGTGTGTTGAGGTGGTTGGACATCTGAAGAGAACAAGTGAGGAAAGATTGACAAAGAGGATGTATGTGTCAGAGGTGGAGGGAACAAGGAGAATCAGGAGACCAAATTAGAGGTAAAAGGATGGAGTGAAAAAGATTGAGCATTTGTGACCTGTACATACAGGAGGGTGAGAGGCATGCAAATAATAGAGTGAATTGGAACGATGTGGTATACTGGGGTTGACGTGTTGTCAATAGACTGAAACAGGGCATATGAAATGCCTTTGGTAAACCATGGAAAGAGATCTGTGGGGCCTGTATGTGGATAGGAAGCCGTGATTTTGGTACATCACTCATGACAGCTGGAGACTGAGTGTAAACAAATGTGGCCTTTTTTGTCTGTTTTCCTGGCGTTACTTTGCTGAAGCAGAGGGTAGCGATGCTGTTTCCTTTGGGGCTGGGTAGAACCAGGAATGGAAAGGAAAAGGACTTCAAAAAATATCAGGCAAAATTAGTGTTAAGGAAGATATGAGGAAGCATATCTGTAATAACAAAATTATAGGTACTTAGATCAAGCTAAGTGAAAGTCATGTAATGCAAATGATGTTAGAAATTTCTGAAATTTGTGTTAAAGAAATGCAGCTGTAGGGATAATCTTGAATGGTAAATCTGAACTTTGCTTATGATTGGTAAGCACTTGGTAGCCACTTCTTTGATAAGGAGATTATTATTCAGTAGTTTGAATATCACATGTTTTCTGCAGATTATGTGTATTTGTGTGTTTTATAAGTTTTCTAAGTACTGACATGTTTCCCAATTAACCGATTGTAGATACTTCAGTTATTAAAGTCCTTCATTCTTAATCACAGTGCATTACCATTTTTCCAGGTGGGCTTGTATATTTTCTACTTGATTGATACTTTTGGAGGTGGCGTTGGTGTGCTGCTCATTGCTATCTTTGAGCTTATTGCCCTCCATTGGGTATATGGAGTGCGGCGCTTCTGTGATGACCTCAAATTCATGTTGGGTTACAGTCCATCCATCTACTGGAAGGTCTGTTGGGCCTTCATTGCTCCTGTTGCATTGATAGTGAGTATACCAAAACCAATTCATGTATTGATTCATTATATGCTTTATTTTCGTACTTACAGAAAGAGGTACTTTTTACATATGTGTCACCACAGAGACACTTGCTGCAGTAACCAAAGAGGTAGACTAACATTTCATAATTCCTCAAGGATACACAGTTGGAAGGAAAGAATCTGATTATACATGTAGAGGGTTTGGCCCACTTAGTGAGACATTTAGTTTCCTTCCAAAGTTCTGAGCTATGATTGTTCGCCTCTGAATTTGCTTAATGTAACAAGAGTCTTTCTGATTCTACCAGTCACTGTAATTGCTTTGGCTTGCATTCTGTATTTATGTAGTTTTTAAATTCCACCCAAGTGTCACAAAGTGGAGGTAAGATGTTTGCTGGACTCTGCTCCGTTGAGATTATAGCATGGGTGAAGTCACCCTTGGTAAGGTTCTATCATCATCGATTGTTGGAACGGAATGCAGCCTTGTCTCTTGTCAAAGAACTTTTTGCCTCAAAAGACTATAGTGCAGCCTTGAAGCACCAGGAGCCCCTGGATCGTTAATGATGGGATCTTAAGGTTATATATTGATAATAATGTATATGCTTGTTTGTTTGCCATTTCCCATCCCAGTTAAGTAGTACCAGGAACAGAGCTTTGGGGAAGCATCCACTTTTGTGCCTCCTTTTTTGAAGTTAAAATAGGAAAGAAGGTTTTCCAGCCTCCCTCTTCTGCCCCACTTAGATGCCTTTTTCAACACATATAGTATATGTAGACAGTTTTCTTTCTTTCCTATCCCCGAGATGAAATATTTAGATACCCACACAGTACATCAGATTGATTTTTTAATGTTAGATATTTCAGATAATTTAGATTACACTTAGTTCTTCTACTCAGCATCTAAAGACCATCATTGAAAAATGAAAAAGGTATTTAGATTTGTACCAGGGCACAGAACTAAGAAAAAGAACCATTTTCTTTATGCCAGAGTAATACATTCTTGAAATGCGCTGCCAGAGTAGGTATTAGATAATGTGTTTATAAAATTCTAATGAGAATGATCGTGATAAGTGCACCAGGGCCTGAAGTTGTAGCTCTTTAACTTAAATATTTTAGACGCATCACTTTAGAATTAGGTTATGTTGCATCAGTTTACATTAATTTGCTGTGACTTACAACAAATTGGGAAAACTATTTTTTTATCAAAGTATTTCTAATGTCAAAAAGAATCTTTTCTTTTTGATAAGGTATATCATCATCATATATAATGTACTTATTCTGCACATTTTGATGGTGTCACAGCAAAATGCCATTCAGTTTGGCATAATATGTTTGCATGTGTTCATTATTTGCTATGTACACTGTAACTTTAGGCATTTCAGTAAGTCCTGATGTCATCCATTTGAAACATTTGCTGAATTATATGATTTGGGATGACAGACAAACCTAGTACCTTCCTGATCCCTCCTTGATTCATCTGTTTCACTTTTTTTTTTTTTTTTTCATACTATTCGCCATTTCCCGCATTTGCGAGGTAGCGTTAAGAACAGAGGACTGGGCCTCAGAGGGAATATCCTCACCTGGCCCCTTTCTCTGTTCCTTCTTTTGGAAAATTAAAAAAAAACGAGAGGGGAGGATTTCACGGTATGTCATAGATAAGCATATACATTGCTAGAAGTTAGCTCTGGCGCTCAATGTTTTATAGAAATAGACAAAACTGTTGTCATGGCATTCCTTATACTTAGTAAAGTTGATTCTTAATAAGTAAGGCAATAGTGGTGAAGGCAATGAAGATAAGTGAAAATATGCAAATTGTTGTAAAAGTAGGAAAAATACACATAGAAATCAACAGAACCTATGAAAACCTTACTAAAGTTCCCTAGCAGTCAAAAGTTACTTTATTTTTGATTGATTTTTTATTATCTTTGAAATTTAAGATTGCTTTCAGCTAATAGGGAGCGTGAGGTTTTCATGATTTATGTTGTTTATAGAGTTGATAAACAACTGTTTTCCAAAAGCTTCAAGTGATGCGTGTTTTAATTATTTTGATTGTGAGCATCTGATTCTTATCCAAAAGGGTTTTATTTGCCCTATATTGGAGTACTGCCCCCATATCCATTTTGGTTCTTTATCCAGCCCTATGTTAATCAAAGTGGAACCAGAACCTTTCCATCTTATTAATCTTCAGCCATCGCCTCTGTTCACCCTTTCCTTTTCAGTCCCTCATGATATTACTGCCTTCATGCTGTTCTACAGGTGATATTTTGGCCACTGCTCTCATGAGCTATCTGTATTCACCAAGGCATGGGTATGCATATGGCTACTACTTCCTATAGTTTCTATGTGGAGACCAGCCACTTCACCTCCTTTCCTCTCTCTGTCTTCCTATATCTTTTTACTTGTAAGAATCAGGTTTACAAACACATGGAGTCTTGATTTTTATTTTTTCGAGGATGGCTTTGATTGGGTCATTTTTTGTCTGTGCCTTGTCAGTCACTATAAAAGAAAAAATAAACCCTTTTGTATTTATTTGTTTGTATGTTTTTTCATGAAAAAAAAAAAACAGAGAAGGGGGCCAGGTGAGGATATTCCCTCAAAGGCCTAGGCCTCTGTTCTTAATGCGACCTTGCTAATGCGGGAAATGGCGAATAGTGTGAAAAAAAAAAATGTTTTTTCATCCTTGTATAGAGTCCATTGACAAACACATTTGACCATGTAGCCTCATGGAGCACATGAGAATGTTGTTTGTATTTATTGACTATATTACTGAAATTTATGGTAAATTTGGGCTGTTTAGGGAAGGTGGATGAGGTCTTCATAGGTTGCATTGATCACCAGACATGTTTAATGAAGCTTTACTATTTTTTATTTATATTTTCCTTTATCTTTATAGCCCTTCTAATGCTTGCCTTTTTATTATGAAAGTATAAGAATATTGTTCCAAACCAAACTTCACTCTTCTAAATCAACTCAACTCAGAGAAAAAATAAACTGAAATCAGTCTCATTAATTCAGCAAGGCAGTAGAATGGTGAAGCTAAAGTAGTATTACAGCAAATTTTTGTGTCATTAGTTATATTTTTTTATTATACTTTGTCACTGTCTCCCACGTTAGTGAGGTACCACATGGAAACAGATGAAAGAGTGGCCCAACCCACCCACAGACACACGTATACACATAACACCCACACACGCACATATACATACCTATACATTTCAACTTATACATACATATACATATATACACATTTACGTATTCATACTTGCTGCCTTCATCCATTCTTGTTACCACCCCACCACTCATGAAATGTGTCATTAGTTATATTAGTTGAATTATCATTGCCATATAGGTTTGTGCCTTGTAAAATGAATTATTTAAAGGGAATATCAGCAAGTCTAATAGCTTTCCATGTTTCAGCTTTTGTTTGTCTACTCTGTTATC
The DNA here is from genome assembly GCF_036320965.1 of Panulirus ornatus. Lineage (NCBI taxonomy): Eukaryota > Metazoa > Arthropoda > Malacostraca > Decapoda > Palinuridae > Panulirus > Panulirus ornatus. The sequence goes on from NC_092270.1 coordinate 8,800,694, forward strand.
AAATGGGAAGACCCTACACAAAATGGTGTTGGGTACCCAGACTGGAGCATCGCTATTGGGTGGTTCTTGGCTGCCATCTCTGTCGGAATGATCCCTCTCGTGTTTATCATCGTTGTCTTTAAGATGCTTGTCACAGGGGTGAGTGACTCACACATCTGTTGGTCTTTATTTTTCTTCTCACCCAGTTACAGTCATATATATCTATTTATTTATAACTTATGCAGTATTTCTGGGACTATAAAGCAGACTCTGTTGTTGATTGGTTAATCAGGACTTTCATTTTTTGTATAGATCATGGTGAGATGCCTGAGGATTAGCAAAATACCTATATAGTGTCATTGTATGAAGGTTTTGGGGATAATGGTGAATATTCAAAGTACAAAAGTATGAATTTGTTGAGTGTGCCTTGTAAATTGAATGGGAGTGGTGGTTGAGAGGGTGATGGCATGTAGGAGCAAGGTGGTTTCAGTAGTGATAGAGGATACGTTAATCAAGTGTTTGCTAAGAAGGATGTGTGTGTGAATAATGCTTAGAGAAACAGAAGAATTTGTATGTGGTATATATGGATCTGGAAGAAGCATATGATAGGCTTGATAGAGATGCTTTTTGGAAGATGTTATGAATATGTGGGTTAGGAAGAAAGTTATTTGAAGTGACTTGGAGTTTTTGTCAAGAGAGTAAGGAATATGTGCAAGTAGGTAGAAGTGAGGGTGAATTGGTCTGGGGCAGGGATGCTTGACATCACCATGGTTGTTCGGTCAGTTTACGGATGAGGTGGTAAGGGAAGTGAATGTGAGGGATTTGGGGAGAACATTTGTCTGCAGTCTGATTTAGGTAGAGATGCCTCCTCAGTATTCAGATATTCATGCTCTTCATTACTCTTTTTCAGAAAATATCTAATGTGTTCAAGCCAGCAGATAACTGGGGTCCTGGCTGCCCAATAGCTCGACGAGAACTGTTGGCAGCACAGTCTACTTTCGGAATGAATGAAACCAAGTTTGGCATTGATAACCCAGCTATGGACACAAGATATTACCAGCAGTAACATCAGAAGGGTCCTGAAGTTCTGTAATAAATTTAGATATATATAGATTTTATTTGGAATAGAATAATTTTTTCTATTTTTTAGGGATAGGGTTCAACATTACCCAGAAGATCCATATAATTGTCAGTTTTTTAACATGATAATTGACCACCTTTAGCTTTTCTTGAACTTTGTATGTTATGTACAAAACTCTTACATGAAAATTTGAATTTGCTTGTGATCACACTTTTTTTTTTCCCTATCAAATAACATTTTCATACTATAGAAATTTATATATCCACTGTCGTTCCTTCAGCAAGATGTTCTGCTCACATGTAGTTGGTCCACAATGCAACAATTTCCAGGTCTTGGCTCTCTAGAAATAAACATTATCTCAGTTTGTGAGTTTTTCCAGTAACTAAGAAAATACTTTTGTATTCAAGAAATATTAGTATGGATTCAGTAAAAACAGATTCATAAGATGACATCAGAATTATGATTTTTGGAGGTCAGGGTTTGATGCCAACTTCAGAATTTGGATTTCTGTAGGTCAGGGTCTGATGCTTTATCCAGATAAAAGCTACAAGAGGTGGGAAATGGCCAGAGATGCACTTTGTACTCATTGGTGCTAGACCCATCCGTATAAAGTTTTGTTACCTCTAACTTGTGTGGACACATCACATTTCATTTTCCATAATTAAGCCAAACAGTAATATATGATAAGCTTCTTGTATGCAGTATGGTTGTAAATATTATTTCAGTGTCTTGGCCTGTATATTTGTGATTTAAGACACCTGCATTGCTGTTCTTTCCTTATTTTCTTAGGCAACACCTGATTTTTGGCCTAGGGAGAATTTTCAGTTTGCTAAATTAATGCATTAACTTTCATTATCACTATCCAGCTTTAACATCAAACTGATGTTCTACATTACAATGATTTTTTGTGATTTTTCCTTGAACTTTCTGTCAGTTTCTTTTAACCAAATTTCCTTAGTAAATTTTTCTTAACAGTATTGTAAATCTTTTACTCAGTGGACTTTAAGTATACATGTCTTCACCACACCTTCTTTTATTACATGATTGCTCAGTAGATCTCATATTCATTTATTTCTTCATATAGCATTCCCAGGTAGTCTTTCACTCACTATACATTCCCATTCTGCAGTCTCTCGCTTCCTCCTCATTTAATGTATCATTCATCACTATGCTACCCTTTGCTACATATATATGTGATGCATTATCACTCTCTGTACTAGACATTACTTCAACTTCATTCCCAGTACTTTTATTCATTAGCCTTTTCCTTTTATTACATTTTCACGTATAACATTTCTTCAGAACACCTACCCTTGTAACATTTTTCTTTGCTGTGGTTGCTTCATAGCATGTAACCTGAGAAAATGAAAGTTTCTCCTGGCAGTTTCTGTGTTGTCTTGTGAGCTCTATTATATGACCAATATAGTCAGTACTGTAATTCTGTACATACATAAATACTGTAGATAGATGTAAGGAAAATTTTAAGAAGTAAATTTTTATATGGTTTTTAGATAATGCAATAACTAATATAAGTATTTTTTTTATTTAGAATTGAATGTCTCTAGACAAAGTTGTATCATATTTTTATGAAAAATGAAGGCCTGTTTACTTATGTATTGGTAGAAGCTTTATGGTGCAATACACCTTGTCATATTGCATAATTTCAGTACAGTACTGGCAGATAGTTGTTTAGGGACACATTCATTGCTCATATTTCATTCCAGTCTTTTAACATGTGATATCAAATAAACCTGTACAGTGTACTTTTCAGTTGTTAGCTTGCTGTTTCTGTCTCACAAATTCCTTTATTGTTATTTTTATTTAAGGTTCAGTTGTTCTTAAAAAACATTGTAAAAATTCATAATTTATGAGTGTGAATAGAGATATATAATTTTAGCACTCTATAGTATTTTCTTTTTGAAAGGTTTTTCAGTTAATTATACAGTAAACTTATTTATTGCAGTTTCACTTTTAACAAAATTAATCCTGTTGTATAATGAAGAAATTATGTAAGTTCCTCTCCTTGAATTAATACTAGTGTTTTTGTTAAATGATCAGTGGTCCTATTGATGTCCATTCATTTGGTATGTAAAAGACTTTATTCATTTATTGTATTGAGGTTTTATTTGACTATAAATTTGTTTCTGTTGATTAGGAGAAAGTCAAAGTTTCAGGTTGCTCTGATTCTGTGTGTTAGTATCAGTTGTTGACCAGTACAATTTTTATGCTCCATGGAACCACAAGAATAATTCTGTTCCAAAAATCATGTTTTTATACTGCAGGATGTCCATTGATTTCCTCAAAAGTCATTATTATTTCATGGTCTTTAGACAGTGTTTGTTGAAATAAACTCACTACCACAGACAGTGTTGCTAGGGTTAAGATGTTGCAGCATGTTGCCTTGGTGATTATGGATTAGGCTTATAATGTTTAAAGTTAAGTGCATTACCATATGCAGTCAGCATTTGTTTTCACTTTGCATACTACAGTAAATGAAACAGCATGAGATGTTACTAACATAGACTGTGATTGTAACAATTACTGAACTTAGAATTTCTGCAGTATAGTTAAAAGATATCTAAGCTTTGCCCAAGAACAAACATCATTTTATATGGCAAGTACAATGGTTTCACAACTCAAGATCCAGGTTGAATCTATATGGTTAAATAAGTTTGAGTGGTTTTTTGGTGTGTGCTGAGAATTAATTGATTTTGTTGTCAGAAGTCCACAGACATACTGAAAATTTTGTGCTTTCTAAAATATCTGCCATATCAATAGGAATGACATGAAAATACTTCAAGAATAAGGAGAGCCTTACTAGCCTAAAACTAAGGATAAGGGTCATCAGTAACAAAACATTTATTTTTTTGTTTTAAGAAATCAGTCTCGGAGGTGCCCAGTATCTTTCCCCATCATAAAGTGCAAGATTTTGGTAATTCTGTTGACAAAAAAATTTAATTTTCTTCATTGTCAACATAATATTGTCATAAAACTAAGTTTCCCCAAGTGAGTCTTAACATTTGTAAGGATTGTGAAGAACATACTTAAGATTAAATGCCAAATTTTAAAAGTAGAATGCCAAAATAAAAGACCTGTGATTTTAAAGTTTCATAGTCAGGGATGTTAAACAGAATGGTTCTTAGAGTGTACCAAAAGTAGTTTTTCAGGAAAATAAGTTGTGCTTTCTGCCTTTGAATAAGTATTGTATGGTGAAGTTCTTTGATTTTGTGTCATGAAAAATTGGATCAGGATAACCACTGTATTTAGGGATTGTTCTGAATGGGACACTAATGTGAGGCATAGCATAAAGCATATTTTATTGTATATTACAAATGTATTTCAAAAATTTAAGAATAGCACAGTGAAAAAGTTCAACAACTTTATTAAAGAAACCTCAGAAAGATTGTTATGAATAGAAGATTTACTCGTGTGTGGTAACTTTCAATCACTGTATTGATAAAAAAGTTGATTTACATTTATATATTGAAAAGATTGTACCATTTGCTCAGTTTTTCCTTGGTAATTACATTTCATACTTTTATGGATGTGATGGTGGAAAGGGACTGAATGTTAAGATCACACCCTCAGGCATCTGAGATTTGTATGTTTCCCTACAAGATTCCTCTCAAGATATTGTGGTATGCTCAGAATTGACTGTTTTCCCCAAAGAACGCCATGTGTCACTGGTGATTTAAGGTTCTGTAGACAGAGGAGCTTTGTTTCTTGACATAGTGAGTTACAGGAATTTAGCAGAAATCAGCAATTTTTGTATTTGGATGTTTTGCACCTGTGAAACTAATAGTCTTATAACTATGATATTTCATGAGACATTAGTAGAATATTTGTAATGTATATATGCGTATAATCAATGTATATTCTGCCCTATTTTAATATGAAAGATGAATACGTTGACAGCTCTTTCCTGTTATTCACCTTTGCCAAAGACTTCAGGGGAAGTCATAATTATCTGAATACTTTCTTAATCTATACCTGAGAAACTGCAGAAGCTGGTGACTGAGTTTGGTAAAGTGTGTGGAAGAAGAAAGTTAAGAGTAAATGTGAATAAGAGCAAGGTTATTAGGTACAGTAGGGTTGAGGGTCAAGTCAATTGGGAGGTGAATTTGAATGGAGAAAAACTGGAGGAAGTGAAGTGTTTTAGATATCTGGGAGTGGATCTGGCAGCGGATGGAACCATGGAAGCAGAAGTGGATCATAGGGTGGGGGAGGGGGCAAAAATTCTGGGGGCCTTGAAGAATGTGTGGAAGTCGAGAACATTATCTCGGAAAGCAAAAATGGGTATGTTTGAAGGAATAGTGGTTCCAACAATGTTGTATGGTTGCGAGGCGTGGGCTATGGATAGAGTTGTGCGCAGGAGGATGGATGTGCTGGAAATGAGATGTTTGAGGACAATGTGTGGTGTGAGGTGGTTTGATTGAGTGAGTAACGTAAGGGTAAGAGAGATGTGTGGAAATAAAAAGAGCGTGGTTGAGAGAGCAGAAGAGGGTGTTTTGAAGTGGTTTGGGCACATGGAGAGAATGAGTGAGGAAAGATTGACCAAGAGGATATATGTGTCGGAGGTGGAGGGAACGAGGAGAAGAGGAAGACCAAATTGGAGGTGGAAAGATGGAGTGAAAAAGATTTTGTGTAATCGGGGCCTGAACATGCAGGAGGGTGAAAGGAGGGCAAGGAATAGAGTGAATTGGAGCGATGTGGTATACCGGGGTTGACGTGCTGTCAGTGGATTGAATCAAGGCATGTGAAGCGTCTGGGGTAAACCATGGAAAGCTGTGTAGGTATGTATATTTGCGTTTGTGGACGTATGTATATACATGTGTATGGGGGGGGGTTGGGCCATTTCTTTCGTCTGTTTCCTTGCGCTACCTCGCAAACGCGGGAGACAGCGACAAAGTATAATAAAAATAATAATATTCTCTTCCCTAAGAATGATTTGCAATGCCTCCAACTTCAAGCACTTCCATTTTCCTAGGGGTTTGTCACTTACGTTACCCCTGGGGATAGGGGAGAAAGGTGTCACAGAAGGTAACTGAAAGGGATGTGAGCAGATGGTGGGAAATCTTCCCTCATTTTACTTTTCCAAAAGAAGGAACAGAGAAGGGGGGTCAATGAGGATTTTTTTCCTAAGGTTCTGTCCTCTGTTCTTGACACTACCTTGCTAATGCGGGAAATAACAAATATGAATAAAGGAAAAAATTGTCATGTGTTGATTTTGATGAACTATAAGTGTTTAGTTGTGTACAGAAAACAATGCAAATTTGTTATTTGGAACAGGATAAAATTTTGGAATGGAACAAAATAAGAATAATGTTGTATGTGATCAAAGTTTTGTTTGGGTTTAGTGGCATTAGTAGGTATGGACTTGTCTGGAGAACCCTTAATTGTCAAAAGCCCTTTTGTTTGAGGGCATCATTTTTTGATCAATGTTTTTACTGTCTATGAATAAAGCTTGAATTAGTATTGTAATGAATTATGTGAGAAAGATGTGTGAATGATAGAAAGATGCATGGAAGAAAGCCTGTTAAGATGATGTGGCCATGTAGAGCAGAAGAGGGAGGGAATTGGATTGTAGTAATATCAATATAGAAATCCTCTCTTCCTGTATTTATTTCCAAAGGAAGCAAGGACCCAAGTGAAGAATTTTTCCTCTGAGGTTCTGTCCTCTCTTCTTGATGCTTCTTCGCTCACGTGGGAAATGGCGTGCATTTATGGAAAAAAAACTCCTGACCAAAGAACTAGATAGGACAATCCTCGAAGGAAGAAGTATTCTGAAAGATGTGATTGAGGAAGACATGTGGTATTAGTCTAAAAGGAATCATATGCCATGTATACCAACTCTTGCAGATTCCCACCCAGGTCCAGGGGTTAATAATAATAGGAAGGGGGTCATTTATTTGCTGATGACAGCACTGGTGGCAGATTCAAGTGGGGGAACTACAGAAATTGGTGTCCATATTTGGGAAAGTGTGTGAAAGCCAGAAGTGAGAGTGAACAAAAATTAGGTGTCATCAGGTTTGTAGGGTGGAAGGGCATTAGATGGTGTGAATTCGGAGAAAATTTGGGGAAAGTGGATTGTTTTGGATACCTGCGAGTGGACATGACAGCAAATGGAAGCAGAAGTAAGTCATAGAGTAGATGAGGGAGCAAAGTTCTGGAAACATTGAGGAATGTGTGGAAAAAGAACATTATCTGTGAAGGCAAAAATGGGTATGCTTGAAGGCATAGTTGTCCCAAAGTTGTATGGGTTATAGATGAGAGCATGAAGAGAAGGGTTTGATTGAGTAATGAAATGGTAAAAGAGAGTTTTGGTAATGAGAAGAGTGTAGTTGTGAAAGATGGTGTGCTGAAATGAATTGGACACATGGAGAGGTTGGCAAAGAGGATATATTTGTATTGGAAGATCAAACTGGAGATGGTAGTTTGAAGTGAAAAATATTTTGAGTGCTCAGAGCCTAAACATGGGGGGGGGGGGTGAAAGGCATTGTGGCATACAGGAAGCAACGTGCTGTCATTGGACTGAACGAAGACATATGAAGCAGCCGGGGAAACCATGATAGGTCTGAGAAGCCTGTTTGTGGATAAGGGGCTGTGGTTTCGGTGCATTACACATGACAGCTAGAAAACAGAAGCGACCAAATGAGGTTTTCGCCTGTTCCTGGCAATACCTCACAAACGCAGGAAACGGTATCCATAACAAAAAATGTTCACTTTTTTTATTTAGAACTTTGTTATTGCAAAAAAACATTTCATCTTTTCACAAATTTCTCCTGCTTTCAGGACCCTCTCTCTCTCTCTCTCTCTCTCTCTCTCTCTCTCTCTCTCTCTCTCTCTCTCTCTCTCTCTCTCTCTCTCTCTCTCTCTCTCTCGTGTATGGCGTAAACATGAGGTGTGCATTAAAGATAGTAAAGTGATGTGCATTAGGGGTGCCATAATGGTGGCACCACCTCCTCCAGAAGGCATCATCCAGCCCAATAGACGTGGCACCGCTGCCTGACTTTCGCAGGGAAGGAGGTAAATTTAAACCCACATATAAAAAAAGAAGGCCATAACGTAATGGTATAATTTGGGACCGTCCAACCTGGAAGAAATAGACGAAGGTTGTGTACGAGGAAAAATTGATATTTGGTATAATGATTGATTTCGTGAGGGAGATAACCAAGGAAAAATCGGTAAGGCCATATCATGTAAAATGGAAACATGAAATATCACCTCCTTATACAGCTGGCTCTTTGACCAGGTAGAGACCTCATTGTGAGCATCATGGCTATCTTATCTTAGCAAGATTATCGACTGGAGCTGAAAAATGGCGGCCCCCTCAAAGCCCATGTAAAAGGGATCAATCCAGGCCAATGCTCACCCTAAGATAACCTCATCCCTCAGCTTCCTCATGCTTGTGAGGACATTGATCGCCAGCCAGGATCATGGTGTATGATCACTCAGGCTGCTGGGCATGGCCACCATGTCTACGTGGTGTACACTAACTTAAGGTAAAGGTGAAATTGAAGGTCAACTTAAGGTGAGCAGTGGTCTGGATTTGCTCCTCCTCCTCCTCCCTTTGCAACACGTCTCTGTGGCAACTTGCCCTTTTATTCCTAGCTAGCGACTCCCGTCTGTGACGCCGGCAGCAGCACCTCAGTCCCCTTGCTGAATAAGTAGGCTTAAATCCATCTTAAATGATAACCAGTTTGAGAAATGGGTTATGTTCTAAGAATTGCATAATATAAAAACAAAGGCTATTTCGAGCATGTGAATAGGATGAGCCTATTGTATGACCTGCCGTTGTTACTTAACATTCATGAGTCAATAGATATGGTCGGCAAGGGTACATAATTATTGAAATATTTGGCTCGGGTCGACCATAGTAACAAGAGTACTGGCGGACTTATGACGTATCGATGACGACATCAACCCGGGTGTTGCCAAATGCTTAAACATATATTCTTTTGTCTTTATAAAGCCCGTGTTTCGAAGGTGGGAGGGATTGAATTTCTCCTTTGACCTTGTAGGACACGATGTAAATTAAACTCAGAGTGGGCGTGGTAATGACGTAATGGCAAGAAAGTGAGAGGAAAGAGACATTGGGGAACAGATCTGGCACAGCAGGAGGTTTGGAGCCAACCGGCGTTGCAGACGACACCCAACCTGACAGCCGGTCGGACCTTCTCTTACCCCGCTCTCTCAACACTCCACCGTAAACTATGTCGAGCCAGAGGAAATTCTTCGTTGGCGGGAACTGGAAGATGAATGGCGACAAGGCGACCATCAACGAGATCATCGAGTTCATGAAGGGCCCCATCAACACCAACACCGGTGAGTAACTTTGTTTCCTGAAGGTGGTGGTGTTCGCCTCGTGCATGATGATGGCATGGCCGGCGACTGAATCTGTGTTTGCTCAACGCAAAGAGACAAAACACGACTGTGTTGACGTATTTGGTATGTAATTTAAGGTATTGACAAACTTTCTATGTTGTACGTTTCGTCAAGGTTATCCACGGTGACCTTCGAAGTGACCTTGGGTGCCAGAGCCGCCGCCCTTGGGCAAGGTCGCCCCCTTCATGGTTTGTGATGTGTCCGGTCAAGACAGAGGGAATTTTGTCCTCTTGGTTCATGCCTTTGGTGATGTCACCTTCTCTGGCGACCTGTTGACCTTGAGCAAGGTCATCCCCCATCCAAGGGCCTACCCCAGTCAAGCAGATGACAGAACCAATTTAGTAATGGTGTTTACATTCCTCTCGACCAATTTATGCTCGCAAGATTTGTTCTTATTTATCATTGCTGCAGATATACTCATTTTTGACACTGGAAATTAGTGTATTGCCATTTCAGTCTTTTTCTTGATAGTTTGACATTGAATGTTGGGTTAGAATTTACTTTAGGGGCACCACAGAAATTATTTATGTATTTAGAAATGTGTATCGGTGGACCCCATGCATTTTGTACTTTATTAGGGGTTAGCTAGACTAGTGTGTGTAGTTTAGAGCATCATTATTTCAATGGGTAATACTGGTATGGACCCATATTTTAAGATCAGGGTTTTCCGTACAATTATTTTTTTTTTTGTCGGAGCCTCCAGTCATGGACAAAAGTCCATGTCCAGGCTGGGCTGTAATTGAAATATGGAATAGATTATAAAAGAGGAGAAAAAGAGACGGAAAAGCATTTACAAAATTTGAAGGAAGAGTTGAAGGCAAGGTCTGGGGTAATATAGAGTAGGTTTACGAAGATAATTGAAAAATTAGCCTGTTTGCTCTGCTTGTACTCGTTACTGATTGGAGTTACCCATGGATCAATATCCACTTCCATTGCTTATATCCGGCGTTGATTGTGGTGGTGGTGGTGGGGATTGGTGTGAAAATGCAGAAAATGTGGTATTGATTGATATTCAAGTGGGTGAATTTTATTGTAATCAAGAGCATTACTTCCCAGTGTAGCCAAGGTTTACAACACAAATATTCCAAAGACTGTGATGTTGCTGGGGACCCTATCAAATTGAATGGTCATTGAGGAGGGTTTTTTTTTAAATGTTTTCGATAATTAATGTGCTGCCTCTCCAGTATTTTACCCATAACATTATAGATTAAAATAACTCTTGACTGCTAAGTGAATTTTTTTGATCTGTTGATTTCTACAAATGTATCTCCCACTTATGGTAATTAGCCCTACATTTTCCGTGATCATTCCCTTCCCCAGTATCTGCTTATTATTTCCTGGTAAATGATGGTAATTTATCTGATAAGGTATACATTGAAACCAGTTATGGATATTGATTTTTTTTGTATTTTTTAGATAAATATACAGTTAGATGGGGAGTGTAGTTTTGTGGTACAATTTTGTGTTACTTTGATAGCAGGAAAGGTTAGAGTACCTGGTAAGTGAAGGGTTTATGAATTTGAAAGTGGCTAAAAATATATGTTGAAAATTATAAAACTTGTGAATACTTTATCTAACCTTTCATAGCAGCTGGGAGTTTATTAGATTTTGAATTATGTTGAGTCATGAAACATGCCCATGGTTGAGTATTGCACCGGCTATCAGTGAATACCAAAAGAGGCAATATAAAGCGGGGCAAAGGCCATAGTTTTATGGGCCCTGATAATGAAAACATGATTTTCCTTAAATTGTATGGGGCTTGATAATCTTGGGGCCCCAGAAAATGAGATCTGAGATTTGTTGAATGCTAGGTTAGGTAAGATTTTCTTAGGTTCTTTTTCCCACAAGTGTTTATCCAGCGTTTGATTCATCCCTCGCCCTCTCTGATATTCATGTCAGTGCAATCATGTTATTTTGTATTGTGTGTTGAAATGTAATGTTCCAAATCCTTCTTGACACACTTGGTGCATTTCCCGAAGACTATGCTAGTGTTGCATAGAATATTTTCATGTCCAACTTATTTTCAGTGCAGAGCTTAACTGGTAAATTATATGAAAAATAATGCTTAAAATTATGCATTGGGTGTCTGTTTAATTCCTAAGTATAAGGAGTCTGTTGGGATACACTTGCAGATTCTACTGTTATCTGTGTGGTGCCTTGGAAATAAAATTTTGCAATGTTAAATGGGATAAATTGAGAAATAATACGCATGAACATATTTAATGATAGTTTTAAAGATGTAATAAGATGTAATAAGTAAATAATAGGGAGGTAACACTGGCTTTGTATCAAGAGGCTAGTGATATTAGAGCAGTATGTGTCTAGAATTAGGAAGCATAAAGCTGGTTCAGTTTTACGGAACTGAATTCTTGTTTCCTCTGATCCTGATGCCACATATCCCTTAGCTTTTTTGCAACACCACCGTTCATTCCTGCAGTAACAGGAACTTGCTGGTTTTGTTTATATTCTACACTCTGATCTGGAAATTCCATGTAATCACCAAGTCAGCCAGCTGCATACCTAGGCATAACCTTTTTTTCCTTAACTTTTTTCTGCTGAATACTTAACACCATATGCTCCCAGTTCATTGCGCGGCTTCCTGACAGGCTTGGCAAAGCAGTTGCACTATTTTTAGGTTACACTTTCAAGGGTTAACTTTTTGATTTTCCTGCTAGTTTTTTCTTTTGATTTGAATTATTTATAGCTGGTTTTAAGTTGAACTTTTCATTAGATTAATTAATTTTTCAGCCTGGATCTTCAGTATGTTCCGTAAGATTGCTGATGTCTGATTTTTTTTAGGATACCATTGACCCAGTCAACTTGCTCAGTAAAGCATTTTAACCAGACATATCTCCAGTTGGTTACTAGATTCTGTTGCTCCCAACTAAATGTAATGTCAAGGTAATTAGCAACTTTTATATTAATACATGCCCTTGAGCTATTTTAGTCTCGTACCCTATTTTAACCATTTAACTCTCTTATCTGTCTTGGCAACTGCACCATCCATATACACACACACACACTTATTTTCTGCTACAGTTTTAAGTCTGAGTTCTGGGTATGGGTATAAGGGGAAACATATGGGTGCCAAATTCCTATGTATGACTTACCAGCTTATATACTCTGTGCGCACAAGAGGAAATATTTTACAGTGTTTGCAGATAATGCTATTCCCACTACAAAATTCTAGATTTCTAGTAGATTTCAAATAGATGTTTCTAATAGATCGTGCGAGTCGGTCATTTTGCGTACGATAGAGTAAAAGTAAAATGATCAAGTGTAGAAAATATGTGGCAAGATATTCATGCTAGTGGCACAGTCCACAGGTATCTGTATTAGTGGTGCAGCAGTCTGTAAGAGGATTTTACAAGACTAAATTTTTCTTCATATTTTCTTTTCATTCATTTTTTTTTTACATAACTTTGAGAGGCTGTCGTACCAGCCTGGAAAATATGGTTAATTGTGTGTTTTAAGGGTTAGTATGTTAAAGAAATATAGTTATTTAACTCTCTTAAGTATATATAAGAATTTTGGGATGCGTCCATCCTCATTGTTGTGTTTGTGAGGAGTAATTTAGTGAGTGATACATATAAACCCGCAGAACCTCTGTTAGCTTTATCCTAACCTAGGAAAAATAGGGGACATATAGGGACACCCCTGTATGCAAATGTTCCATAATTTGTACTTCAAGATTTGACTCGACATAGAGGGAAAGAGTTATTTGATAAAGGATGTTGCACAAGTAGTAGATTGACCATATTGGGTTGAATTACTGAACTGTATTTCACAGCAGGAAGTGAACTTAGTTAAAGATAAACTTATTTAAGGGATGTAGCAAACATTTTGTTTTTAAAGTTTTTGGATGTTGAATGATTTCATACCAATAGCATGAGTGAAGGGATCAGTGCTCCCTTGCAAGCTTGGTGCCATTGGAATTCATTCCTTTATCGTTCACATGTTGAAGATGAATAGATGATAATGGGTTTCTATTTATTAAAAGTTTACTTTTAGAAGCTTTTACTTGAATATTATTATGTTCCTGATGTACTAATTAACAAAATTTTTGTGATGTTTACTTACCAGGATGTGTGCATTATTAATGATTTCAATTGTAGCAACCAGATAAGATTGCAGATATAACTGAACTTTGAGATTTTTTCTGTCAGATTATTTGAGCTTTTTTGTAGTAATTTTGTATGGGCTTCTCTTTTATCAGAGGTGGTGGTTGGATGCCCACAATGCTACTTGATGTACACACGGCAACATATGCCTGCCAGTATTGGTGTTGCTGCCCAGAATTGTTATAAGGTATTGTGTTTTTGAGTTTTCACCTTGAATTACCATGGCCTTACCTTTCATGATTTGCATACTTTTGTTGTACCTGTAGAGCTAGGTGTGTGTACTTTTTATATGGTAATGATCATTATAGGCATCTCTCCATAAGCCATATATACATCAAAAATTCTAACTAACCAGTTAACAGCACTGTCGCTCTCTTTCTTGAGAGTTTCGGCAGCGATCCACTGCAACTTCTTTGCTACATTTCTTCTACTGCAAAACATTCACTTTCTCTGCCTCCCTTTCGTCGAATATGTTCAACAGCCTTTGGAATGATAATTGTGGTAGCATGAGAATATGATTTTTTTTTTTTATTTAGCTTCGGTATCTAATTAAACCTTTTGGTATTTTATGTAGGTGGCCAAGGGAGCCTTTACTGGAGAGATTTCACCTGCCATGGTCAAGGACTGTGGCTGTGAGTGGGTTATCCTGGGGCACTCTGAGCGCAGAAATGTGTTCAATGAACCTGACAAGCTCATCAGCGATAAAGTGGGTCATGCTCTTGAGGCCGGACTGAAGGTGAGTTAAAGAAGTTGTTACCAACCCGTAAAGTATTGATTATATCAGTTATTACTCTTTATCCAGACTTACTTAAATACATCTTTTCTGTCATGTTTCATGTTCATATTTTTGTTTTTGACCATTTGTTGTAGTACCAACAAATAATGGTTCTCTGATCAGGTGTATGAAATATTCAGCAATTGTCGTGCTGAACTGATATGGTATATCTTAAATAGGGTTTTCATACCATTCAGTAACTCAATAGAGGCAAAGTTTTAAGGTAATGGAAAAGGGTATGTTCATACATATATTTTTCTAATATACATTTATGATCTGTAATTGGGTCATGTGTTTTAAGATCCACAAATTTCCTGATAATATAAAAGTAGGAAGTTGAGATAACTTCCCCAACTCATCAGAGTGGTCAGACAAATGACAAATGGAGTTTAACATAAAGAAATGTAAAGTTATGTACTTTTGTAATTAGAATACTAAACATAATTCATATAATTAGGAGTTTACCATCTAAAGTAAATGAAGAGAGTGATCTAGTTATGAGTTATATATTCCACCACTCTGTCATCGATATCCCATACATGCACTAATTATACTCAGCAGACATATATCTCGGTGATTCTAGGATTATTTTTTGTGCCCCGTGCCTTTATATAAGGGCACTACACATGAATTCTGCCCGTTGTTGGACACCTCTTCTTTGCCCATACTAGTACTGAATTTGCCCCCTCCTTGAAATACTCCTCCACAATCCCATCAGCATATGCTGATGGGATTACTCTGTCATACACAAAGCTTTCAGTACTTCAGTTTCCACTATATCATTCAGAAGAACTCTATCTCTCAGCTAGCATGCCACCTCATCTCAAAACATTACAGCTGCCACCCTGTCATCTGATACATTGAACATTCCTTCAGAATACTCGCTCATCTCATTTTTACCTCCTATTTGCATGTTACCACTCGTTCATCTGCTCCCCCTGTCATTTCTTCCATTTTACTTGTTCTTTCAGTTCACCTTCCCAAGCCTTTTCCTATTTTCTCAGTTCATTATTAGTCTTACCCCATCGCTAATTTGGCTTTCGGATCTTTTACCTTTCTCCATGCCTTGCACTGCTTTGTCGTACTCCTCCCAGTCACTGTAATCATTCCTTGCAGATTGAAGATGGTTAAAGAACTGCTTTAGGAGGACTCCACTACAGAGCTTGAGGCTTTTGTAGCTGAAGCCCTTGGGAATGATTTGATCTTGGCAACCAGCAGCAAAGTTTGCAATATTATTTTTATGTACAACTTCCTGTGGGTGGAAGTTAGGTTAGTAATCGTACAGTGTCAGCATGGTACTTAGTCAGGGATATTTGTCATCACATGACAGTGGTAGACCACCTCTAAGGATAGTCAGATGGTGATGGAAGCAGCTTACGGATTGTTTCCATCCCATAGGAATTTGAATGTTCATTTTAGGGTTTTGCGCTATAGTTGTGAGAACCCAATTATGTGACTGGCTCCTTTCTTGCTAGTATTTATAACTGCATTATTTCCTTATTTCTTTAGGTAATACCATGCATTGGTGAGAAGCTTGAGGAACGAGAAGGCAACCGCACTGAGGAGGTCGTCTTTGCCCAAATGAAAGCCCTTCTTCCAAATATTTCTGATTGGTCTCGTGTTGTGATTGCCTATGAACCTGTTTGGGCTATTGGCACAGGCAAAACTGCAACCCCAGAACAGGTGAGTGGTTTGGTTGAGATGCTGAAATAGATCTACGTGTCGAAAAGAAAGAAATCTTAAGAATATTGACTAATGTGAAGCGCTTGAAACTATGGGTAAGTGGTTATCATTTGTTCATCTCTGTGTGCTTGACTTGTGAATGGTTTCAGATTTTTTTTTTAATGCACCTGCGTAGATTTTACAAACAGCGATCATGTGGATTCAAAATTGGTAACACTTTTTTCTTCTTTAGATCACATCCTGCTCTGTTTTTAACTTTATTTGTTAATCATAACTCATACTCAACATTTTGTGAAGAAATGTACTTGCACTGAATCACCACAGCCAGGATTGACTTAGCAAACTGTTATGGCGATATCTGGAAGTTTCAGTGTAAGTAGATAAGACGACTGTTCAATAGTTTTTGAGTTGAAGGCATCATAGTTGGTAGAAAACTCATAGGTGATGCCAGTAAAGGAAAATTTTGTAAAGAATGACATCAGTTGGTCAGGGCATACCAGTAATGGAGAAAATTATTTTGTCTTTTCAGGCCCAGGATGTTCATGCCAAGCTACGCCAGTGGCTTCGTGAGAACGTCAATGCCCAGGTTGCCGAGTCAACCCGTATCATCTATGGAGGATCTGTCACCTCTGGCAACTGCCAAGAACTTGCCAAGAAGACAGATATTGATGGGTTCCTCGTGGGTGGCGCTTCTCTGAAGCCAGACTTTGTCCACATCATAAACGCTCGTACTTAAGTCAAGTACTTGATTGCAAGAGTGAATTTCCTCATTTCTTTGGTTAAGTGACCTCGCATATGAGTCAAGAGGTGTTTGCAGGAAGTTGCTCCATTCTTTTAGTATCAAAAGGTATGCTTTGTCGATATGGTTCTGTATGAATGATTGCAATGATGGGTTTGATTGTTAGCATTTTTGTTGAGTAGCTAGATTGTTTAATTATGATAATTGCGATTTTGAATTAAAATATATATATCAAGCTTATATGAAGGTAGATAAGCTAATTTGAATATTTAAAGACATCTGTGAAAATTCACTTAGTGATAAATGTACTAAACATAGTTGTTAACTAGTCAAACTTTCCATGAGCCTGAGTATCACATTTTTAGGAAATGTGATGTTTTAGTTCACAGTTGTCAAGTACTGGCAGACTGGGTCGAGTTAAGAGAACCTGCTATATATGATCATCCGCTTATGTGGGCTAGTCACCCATCCTAATTTGTCCTCTTAGTATATTACTTTTGAGGTAAATCGTGCGAATGTACTGAGCACTGAAATAAATTTATATGCTGACTAGATTTCTTTGATCCATTCTTATCAGTTAAGAGAATAAAATTGAGAGATGGATATGCAAGAAGCCAGCAATATGAATATATAAATTCTTCATGTTTGAGTGGGATGAGAGGGCTAGAAAAGTACAAAATGGGTAGATATGTATAATGAGCAATCTGGTTGGTACATTAAACTTGAGTTAGTGTAGCAATTGGAATGGTGAAACATGAGATCTCAGGCTTGTATGGTAGATGGTTGAAAGAGGGTAAAGAATTGAGAAATGCTTTTATTACTGAAGAAGCTTTTGTTCACTTTAGCATAGTAGGTTAGTTTCGTATTAGAGGTTGTTCGAACTTAATCTGCTGTATGTTAATGGAATGAAAATGATAGTTGACATGATGGCTAGAGAATGGATATAAGTGAATGTGGTCTGTCTTTATCTGTTCCTGGAGCTACCTCACAAAAGCAGGAAATGGCAGCTAGTATGAAATTTTTTTGTACATACTGCCAATACTGTGCCTGTGTGTATAACGTAAGTACAATCGAAAAACAAATTCGATTAAGAAAATGTCATTGCCACTTTTTGCTTCATTATGAGGAGCTGACTGTCATGTAATTCATGCCCCTTTAGGGATTCACATTAGTACAGGACCATGCCTATACATCTGTCTGTCTATGTCTCGGGCACCCATTCCTTGTAGGAACAACCTCAAGGGGGTGGCCATGGCAAGTCTTTGTAACTGGTGAACCCCAGTGCCACTTCCTAGCCTTTCGTGCCTCACCCTGAACAGGCCACTGGCAGAGGGCAACTCTAGTGCACTCTAGTGTAGCGTTTACATTAGTTCTTGCCTATTGTTCCAACCTACTATTTCTACCTAATGCTCGTACCTACGGAGACAATACCATCACAGAATTACGGGTCTGAATTTTGTTGCTTTTGAATGCTTTGTTTTTATTTTCACCATGATTGAATTTCTAGGCCATACCTGCAAGTAAGGTTTAAGAAAAAGCATATATTGTCAGGTGTAAGTACAGTGGAATGTCACGATAGTATTTGACTCTGTTGAGATTGTTATTCACCTGTACTAGGTAACTGATAGACAGATTCATTTTATATTTTATTTTCAAACTAGCAAAAATAACAAAATACCCTAGAAATCTATATTAAGTAATAAGCAATTACATTTGGAAGACTTCTTCCATTCGATTTACCTACCCTTTAAAATTCAACTTCCCCATCACCCCACTGTATTTAAATTGTTTCTATTCCGATATTTAATAAAAGTAACTTTGTGCAGATAGTCCAAAAAACTCATCGCAGCATAATTACTAAAAATCCAGATGAAATTTAGTAACGGAATTGATAACATAAAGTAATGAAGTTATTTTACTGCATATTTAACGCACCCCAAAAGACAACATATTGAATAGACTTGCCAGGAAAAATTTACTGGATAAAGAATCTGAATGTATGTTCATGCACCCAACAAGTGCTTCATGTCTGATTGGTACAATACTGATGTTATGTTTTACTAACTGTAAAATGGAAGCCTTGATAAATTTCTTTAAAATTTTTGTCTCAAAACCATAACAGGTTGCATAACAACTTGGGTACAGTAAGTATAAATTTGGAAATGGAGATTACAATTTTGTTTTCTCTGCCAATTCTTGCGTTGTAAGGAAGCACCAGGAACAGATGAAGAAATTGGCCTCATTCATTCGCATACATTCTCTAGCGGTCATATATAATGCACCAAAACCACAACTACATGCCCTTTATCTTTCCCAGCTGCTTTCTATGCCCTGGTCCAGTCCACTGACAGCACAGCACATTACCCATGTATACCACACACTTCTAATTCACTCATCCCATGCACATCTTACAACTCCTGCATGGTTAGGCTCCAAGCACTTCACACATTTTCAGCTATACCCCATACTTTGCATCCATAATCGACCATTGAGACAACTATCATCAAAATGCCCATCTTCACCCTAAACAGATTGTGAACTTTCCACACAATCTTCCATGCTTCTAAGATGTTTGCCCCATCCTATGACCTGTCCAGCTCTTGTGGTTACATTTGCTGCCATGTCCACTCCCAGATATCTAAAGCCCTTCACTTCAAGATTTTTCCCATCCAAATAACTTATTTCTCTCCACTGTTAAACCTAATAACCTTGCTTTTATTTCACATTCTAACTCATGACATCATATTCAGTAGTTTTTGACTTGAATTTGCTATTGCTAGACAACTGACTTGCCTCCCAAGCTTCCCTTCCACAACATACTACATACCTGCACCTCCCTCACCACCCAATACATAAATGGATTAACCATCCACGGTAACATCACCTATTATATCTGAAGGGTATATCAGGTAGAAGTTGGTACTAACATAGGTAGGAGCATCTGAAGTGTTAAGGATGAGGCATAAAGGCTACGAAGCAGCACATGAGCTCACCAGTTATGGAGAGACTCGGTTTTTCTCCGGTATTTTTCACACATTTTCAAAGCAAACACCTGATCCACACATTTTCTACCACCCCTGAAACCAAACTGTTCCTCCTGACTCTGATGCTCTGTGCATGCTGCCACTCCTCTCAATCACCACCCTTTTATACAGCTTACCAGGTACACTTGATGAACTTGCCTCTTGTAATTCAAACATTCCACTTTGTCCCTCTTGATACCATGGCACTATATCGACATTACCAATCCTCAGACCCATACTTACCCTGAAGATCCTAACAATTCAAGAACTTTTACATAAACTGACACACCAAACAACTTCATCCTACGAGTTGCTTTTTGTGTCTATTGGTTTGCCCAGGGAAAATAAGCTGCTGCTACCCAACACATCCACCTCTTTTTATTTTAGCACCTTTAACCTCTTGCTGTAGACAGCTTTCCTGTTTTGACAAACTTTAGTTCGCCTCCATGTCATTGTATTTTTAAAGTCCCTTTCACAATAATATCTTGTACGTTTATCTGGAGACTCCCCTAATTACCATTTAAAATACATAAAGTACATCTGCACTAATACTGTGCCTATTGGTGCAGATTTATTTATAATACATGAGAATCATGAGGTGTATGTATTACACATGCTTTTGAATAAGGCCAAAAGCCAAAAATTTAACAAGCATTGAAAATGCATCTTGCAGTCATACAATAGTCCTTATGCAAAAGGGATATAGTAGTACCAATCTAGAACCAACATCAAAGTATTCTACAACATCATATTGGCTATAAACCTGTGGAAAATACTACTGTTTGTACAGAGAACATCCCCACAACTTGTCATTAGTTGTATAATCTGCTGATATTTAATAGTTATTATCCCCAATCAGGTCACCACCATCAAGTGCAATTTTCAATCAAATCTGACACAATGTGCTTGCTCACATAATGGTTTATCTTTTTAAAGACATCTACTGCTTATGTAGTAACAACTGGAAATGTTAGTTATCCTATCTCAACACCTTCTTTGATGAATCACAAGGCCCAATTCATAGAAAAAAATTTGGTAAGTATTAATGGAAAATCTGATCTAAATTTGCATTAAAACCCATGTATCTGCCTTACCCTTGAAAAAATGCAAATACAATAGTAAAAACTACGAAAGTTCCTTTAACTTTCCATTTACATATTGTAATTCAAAAATGATTACAATTTACACCATTTGCCTATGTAAAAGTGGATCAAAAAGCTCTTCAAACTACGTGACATGGACCGTACTTCTGAACATGCCTTAGAACCAAGGTATAAAAGGTTTTAGAAAATTCATTATCATGCACTGTGACAAAATGATCAAATATTCATTTCAGTGCCACTTACAAAAATATACAAGAACTAATCAAACTGAACCAGGCTTCAAAATTTTCAAATATCTAATCTAAATAAAATCTAGCGTCTGAACACTAGAGTATTTAAACGATTCTACAACATATGAATATCAACTTCTGTATGACATACATATCTACACTTCATTTTTGGATAAAATTTTTCCTCTATATCTTGATTTTTTCATATGAAAAAAATGTGCCCAATAATTTATAAGCAAGAATCTTTCAAGGCTGAACAATGAATTGATTGGTAAGTATTGTAAAAGAAAAAAAAATCAATTTCATTACCTAATAGTTTACAATAAGCTTTAAATTTTCATAAAAATTTGATGGCAATTTTAAAATTTGCACATTCATATACCTAGGCTCTTTAAATATTAACCAAAAGCATTATTCAATAACGCATTAACTTAAATCCTTATGAAAGTAATTATGTATATATTACATTAACTAATATCATTGGAATGTATGGATTTGTATAAAAATATTAAAATATGAGATTCATTATCAAAAAGATAACTAAAATCTTTTTGTCATAAGCGTTCCTAAATAGGCTGATGACCTGCATATGAGTCACACAATCAAATTACAATACAGTCAGTGACTTAAACATTTATGGAAAAAATTTAAACTGTTTAAAAACATTGGTTGTACTAGTATGGTTAAAATGTGTGGATATCCTTGAGCAACCACTAAAAACACTGGTTCAACTTTTCAATATTACAACTTACTCCTTGTTTTGAAAATTATAAATTATATAAAACAATGTGACCATCAAAATAATCTTTTGGAAGTCTCCCATTTTTAAGAGCACAATGCTGAGCTTCCATAGCTCAGACATTCACGCCAAAATAGGCATTAACGACTAGGCTCTGCCACCTGACTTTGTGGTAACCTTTGTCTCAAAAAGTTTCCTTAAGAAAAAGACTTGAAAGGCCCCTGCAGCAATAATGGCAACACACTGAGCCATAGACCAATACTGCACATAGGAATTGTTGCTCAGCAGCAAATTGAAGTCCCGAGATTCTTTAGCTCTGGCTTGACTTTGGAAGAGCAAAATTTCATGTATACGCTGATCGACGCTCTTAATGGAATGCTGAAAATGAAAAGATGATAGATTAATTCATGTATGGAAGAGTGATATCTAGAATTCTACAAATAATTTTGAGAGGATGTCTATAATATTGCCATATATTCAAATGCAAAATATAGAATATATCTATGATAGGTAGCTATAATTATATCACATTCACATACAAGATCAAATTTACATTTAAGTGTCAAATGATTATATATGGGAAATATTATACATTCACTTACTGTAAAGTTGTTCACACTGATATCCAGCTGCTCAAGTTCTTGCGTATACTTTTCCCATAAGTCATATCTGGGGAGAGAATATCAACGTCTCATTATTCTAAAAACTTTATGGAAAAAACAAAAACCATCATTATGATATCTGGTAATGTTAAAACTGTTGTTTGCTTTTGCTACAGCACTGGTGACAGGTTCGTATCAGAAACCACAGAAGCTCACGTCTGAGTTTGGTACAGTGTATAAAAGGAGAAAATTGAGAGTAAAAGGGAATAAGAGCAAGGTTAGTAGGTTTAACAGCAAAAAGGGTTATGTTATTTGGAATGGAATTTTAATGAAGAGAACTTGAAGGAAGTGGAGTATCATAAATACCTAGGAATGGATACGGTGGCAAATGAAACCACTGGAACTGAGGTATGCCATAAGGTGGTGAGGGGGCAAACATCTTGCATACACTAATAAATGTGAAAATAGTGTTCTCTGTCTGCAAAGATGGGTATGTCTGATGGTATAGTAGTCTTGGATGCAAAACAGGGGCATGAGACAATAATGTGAAGAATAGCGTGAATGTATTGCAAATGTCTGAGAACAATATACGGTGTCAGGAAGGTTGACTGAATAAGAAGTGACAAGGTAAGAGATAGGTGTGGTTGTAAGAGAAGTATGTACATATGACAGCAGAAGGTGTGCTGAAATGTTTTGGAGATATGGATAAGATGACTGAGGAAAGGATGACTTAAGAGGGCTTACATGCAGAAGAGGGAAAATGAGGAACCCTAGGAAGAGGTGAAAAGATGGGAGTGAAATATACTCTGAATACTCGGGAGGGTGTGCAACATGCAAGGGATTTAGCAAACTGGAGCATGTTGCTCCCAGGGGACAATCTACAATCATTGAGCTGAACTATATCATGAGGGGCAGTTCATAGAACCCATGGAAAGGACTATGGGGACTGGTTGTGGGTAAGCAGCCATTTTTTCATCTTTTATGTATATTTGTATATACTGTATATTTATTTTTCATCAGCAAGGTACCACCAAGAACAGACGACTGAGCCTTAAAGAGAAAAATCCTCACTTGGCCCCCTTTTCAATCCTTCTTTTGGAAAGTAAAACAGTACGGGAGGATTTCTGGCCCCCCAGTTCCCACCCCTTTCAGTCACCTACGACATGCAGGGAGTACATAGGAAGTATTCTTTCTCCTCCATCCCTAAAGATACATATAAATTGTAAGAGGTCACAGAGGTGTGCATGATCTAGTATATGCATATAACCTAGAGGAAAGTGAAACATGTTAAGTTTTCAAGTGCACTTTCATGCAATGATCACATCATCAGGGAGGTATAAGAATAATGTACCACAATCAGTTTATATACAAGGAAGAGACATAGCTAAAACATCATTGGTAAACAAGCATTACCAGATGTTGGTGTTCAGGTCTGGCATCAAGTCTGTGATAAAACTTTTATTTTGAGGACAGGAAAGGTAACTATTTACAAATTTTGCCTATGAAAAAGCTATCCATTTTGGAAAAGACCACTAATATTAATGCTACAAATCTTTGTGTATTTAAAAATAGAAGATTCAATGATATTTCTTGTGGTAAAGGAGTTATAGTTAATAAATGAATTAGCAATACTCCTGTCAATACACTGGTCATAATTTATATGATCATACAAAGCATTTAATGCTTGTCCTGTTCATACACTATATTTATGTTGCTTAAGTCTAACATGTCGTGTCTCATTTTCCTCATAATTATATGCATGCATATAACACAGAAAGGGGCCAAGTGAGGATATTCCCTCTAAGGCTCAGTCCTCTGTTCTTAATGCTGCTCTGTTAATGTGGGAAATGGCAAATACGTATGAAAAAATGAGAGGAAAGATTGACAAAAAGGAAGGAACAAGGAGAAGTGGGAGACCAAAGTGGAGAGGGAAGGATGGAGTGAAAAAGATTTTGAGCGATCGGGGCCTGAACATACAGGAAGGTGAAAGGCGTGCAAGGAATAGAGTGAATTGGAATGATGTGGTATACCAGGGTCGACGTGCTGTCAATGGATTGAAACAGGGAATGTGAAGCGTATGGGGTAAACCATGGAAAGTTTTGTGTGTACACATACAGTACTCCATTCATTTGATATATAAAATGAAAATAAAAAGGATAATGGAAAAAGCCAGTTTCATAGCAAGCACTTGGTATGTTGACATGGCATCCAATAGGATTGTACGATTCTAGTGACCCTACAGGTCAATGACAACATTCCAGTGGCAGTCTCTGGCTGGTTGAGGGTGGGTCTTAAACAAAAGGGCTTCAATCACAATGAACAAGAGATGACAAAAGAAGAAGGCTAGTGCTTCTACACCCGAAATACTGAGTGCTGAATGTTCCTAATCCTGATTATCCCGAGATATCTCACTGAATGTCTCATGCTCATGGGACAGAAAGCACAGTAAATTTATAAACCTAGTTATTAACAGCTACTATGAATCATTACAGTATTATCAATACCATATAATAGATTATAGACTTTTACTTGAATATATGGAAGTGCATTAGTATTCCCTTACCTGAACGTTGTCATGTACAAGTTTATGAGTTTGGCAGCAAAGCGTGAGAACTGATTATCAATGCAGACCGCATAATAACCTCCAGTCTTGGACACCTCTTCATACTCTGCAGACTGCTTCCATGTGTAGGGGTGAACAATCTCGCCTTTGGGATTCCGCACTGCCATGCCAGCCATTCCATCACCACCTTTCAACACCTATAACAAACAAATGAGTACCAGGATTCAGTGCGAAGAATGATGTAAATAGAGGACAGAAGCAGACAGGATTTCAGCTGAAAATGAGCAGACAGCATTAACATCATAAGCTGCATAGGGATATAAATCTACTGAAATATTTAAGGATCATACATAAAGTCTCCTTCAAATATAAGAAGCAGATTTAAGGGTTTAAGCCATTTTCCCAATTTGCCCTATACTTGTAACCTTTTTTTCTAGTATTCTCTTGACATATATTCTTTGTGAGTACCAACAAAATATATATCAGTTCTGGCAGTCTGTCTTATGACCATTCATGTGTACTGGACAAATTTAAGCTCTCCATTCCAAATGGAAGAAGCATTGCACACATGCAACATGGTCTTTTGACTTTTGGAGAATTCTGTGAGGATTCCACTGGTACCTACAGACTGTTTCTTCTTCATCTTCAATCAGCTATTTTATGCTCGCACTTGTTAATAATCACCACAACTAGTCTATATACTTTGAATGATTAAGTAATATGAACAGAATTAACAGCAATACACACATAAATATCTCACCTATGTAGTGTCCAAAGAGGGCAAAATATATGATTTCTTTTACATGTGTCTAGTCATTACCATGATGAGTTCAATACTATTTTCTTGCATAAATATATCAAATTAACCAAAAAATTTACCTGTTCAATACAAATTCTGACACGGAAAACATGTCCAATTTTATAACAGTCTAAGCCTTAACTAATCACAGAAATTTTGGATCAGGAACTGTACTATAATTATACATGAATGACTCCTGATAAGAGAATCCCTAAGCAATAGAGGCACCAATGGAGACAAGTATTCAGTCAAGTAAGTGTGATTCTAGCAGGTCTGAGAATCTGTGGCACCTGTCTGAAACATGTTAAGGGCAAGACACCAACTTTCACTTCAAGAAACTCAGATACCATTAAATAACACCTATAAATGGAAACCCTTGGCATTCGAAACATGTAAACCATTACTTCATTATACAATCAAAAATTCACAGTACCGAGAGATAATTACATCTAAGTTTGATTGATTTCCTAACAAAACTTATATATTATAAAAGATATTAAATTTTTGAAGTATGTTGGCATTAGAAAATAAAGAAATATATAATTATATTTTTTTTTATTATACTTTGACGCTGTCTTCCGCGTTAGTGAGGTAGTGCAAGGAAACAGACAAAAGAAGGTCCAACCCACCCACATACACATGTATATACATAAACGCCCACACACGCACACATACATACCTATACATTTCAACGTATACATACATATACATACACAGACATATACATACACACACATGCACATATTCATACATGCTGCCTATATAATTATATTTTTTTTATTATACTTTGACGCTGTCTTCCGCGTTAGTGAGGTAGTGCAAGGAAACAGACAAAAGAAGGTCCAACCCACCCACATACACATGTATATACATAAACGCCCACACACGCACACATACATACCTATACATTTCAACGTATACATACATATACACAGACAAAAGAAGGTCCAACCCACACACATACACATGTATATACATAAATGCCCACACACGCACACATACATACCTATACATTTCAACGTATACATACATATACATACACAGACATATACATACGCACACATGCACATATTCATACATGCTGCCTTCATCCATTCCTGCTGCCACCCTACCATATACGAAATGACACACACACACACACCTGTGTGTGCACAATGTAGTGCTAGGAAAAAACAACAAAGGCCACATTCGTTCACACTCAGTCTCTAGCTGTCATGTGTAATGCACCGAAACCACAGCTCCCTTTCCACATCCAGGCCCCACAAAACTTTCCATGGTTTACCCCAGATGCTTCACAAGCCCTGGTTCAATCCAGTGACAGCAGTCGACCCCGGTATACCACATCATTCCAATTCACTCTATTCTTTGCATGCCTGTCACCCTCCTGTATGTTCAGACCCCGATCGCTCAAAATCTCTTTCACTCCATCCTTCCACTTCCAATTTGGTCCTCCACTTCTTGTTCCCTCCACCTCTGAGACATATCCTCTTTGTCGATCTTTCCTCACTTATTCTCTCCATGTGGCCAAACCATTTCAATACAACCTCTTCTGCTCTCTCAACCACACTCTTTTTATTACCATACATCTCTCTTACCCTTTCATTACTTAATTGATCAAAGCACCTCACACCACATACTGACCTCAAACATCTCATTTCTAACACATCCACCCTCCTCCGCACAACCCTATCTATCACCCATGCCTCACAGCCATATAACATTGTAGGAACCACTATTCCTTCAAACATACCCATTTTTGCTCTGAGATAACATTCTCGCCTTCCACACATTCTTCAATGCTCTCAGAACCTTTGCCCCCTCCCCACCCTGTGACTCACTTCCACTTCCATGGTTCCATCGCTGCTAAACCACTCCAAGATATCTGAAACATTTCACTTCCTCCAGTTTTTCTCCATTCAAACTTACCTCCCAGTTTGCTTGTCCCTCAACCCTACTGAACCTAATAACCTTGCTCTTATTTACATTCACTCTCAGCTTTCTTCTATTATTATTCTATTCATTCCTAAAAAGGATATGTGTTAATAACAGCTGTCAATGCAGTTCATGATCCTAAATGCCAGTAATCAATTAATTAAAAATGATTCATAAATAACATTATTACCACATTAGAATGACATTATCAAGACCAGTAACCGAAGAATGAAATACGTAAAGAATGAAGTATCCTTTGTCTGGCTCAGCCAGATTTATTAGGGAATGATTAACAGCTCCTCTCTGCATCAACACCTCAAACTCAAAGGTACATTTTCCTTTCCTTTCTCCTCAGGGAAGAGATAGGGGTAGCAGGATCATCTGCTTCACCCTTTGGGTTACCATTTTCTGCTGCTGGCAGTACTGACAATAGAGAACTCTTCCTTTGTCAATTTGCTTTGAGGAACTTTTTTTGTAATATACATCTGATGATAGTAACTTCAGATACCTTTCTGTCTCTCTATGCAGCACTGTATAGCACTAGACAGTAGATCATATCATTTACTCCTCTAGAAACTTTAAAGCTGTATTCATGGTTTGGATCGCTATCAGTAAGAATGTGCAAACCTGCTTCATAATGTTATAAACTTCACAAACTTTTACAAGTTTGAAAATAACATAAAACTGACTTTCAGTCTTCCTTATACTGAAAGGGATTTATGAGTGAGTACAGCAAGTGGCTTGGGTGACTAGTTGTGTGTTACGGAGAAACTCCTGTAAGCCCATCATGCTGAGGTCTGGCAGTTATTCAATTAATAAAAACTGACAATAAAGAGCTGCTACTGTGTGCTTTCTGGATTCATTTCATACCCTCGGTACTAATTTGTAGTAACATTCCCAGTATCACTCCAGAAGTCCTTGCCCACAGCCACAGTTCATATGGACTCCAGTCATGACAGCAACTTGGCATGAAATGACCTGGGTGCCTTGTGAAACCACACTTCCATTTGTTGTTACAAAGACCATCTGGTTTGTGCTTAGAATTCACAATCAAGATGCTGTGAACAAGCTTGATGCTGTGAGAAACAACAGGCACAGTATACAATCTCTCCAGAGTCATAATTCACACCCTGGTGTGAACGACCTACATGAAGTTCCCAATGGGCCTTTTAAGTCACATAATACTTCTATGAGGCTTGCCATTTAGCTACCGTCTTGAATCAACGTGAAACCTCCTGCCTCTTACCTCCAGCTGCACAGCCAAAGGACCTCTATAAAGCCTCCTTCCCTTGCGGTACAGCTACAGGATCTAAGAAATGCCTCTTCCCTCCTGCAGCATAACTGTAATACCTCAGCAATGCCCCTTTTGTCCTGCAGTACAGCTACTGGATCTTGGCAATGCCTCATCCCTCCTAAGGCACTAACTAGGGGTTTTAGTCATGCGTCTTCCCAACTGCAGTACAACCATGGAACTTCAGCAATGTCTCTTCCCTCTTACACCACCTGCAGCATAGCCACAGTGCCTTAAGAATGCCTTTTCTCTACTGCAGTAGCACCACGAGACCAGGCAAGAACTCTCATCATTTGCAGCAGCCCCATGGTAAACTTGGATCACCTTTCCTATTCTTGCAGCAGCTGAAGCAGCTAGCCCCTAAGCTCCACTTCCCTGAACTTATTATTATTAATACAGCATTGATGTGTTATTTGTGTTTCTCTCTCCCCATTTTAGTCTTAGCATTCCAATACCTGATGTGACAGATTGGTCAAGTATGGTACACAATATTACTGAGTCAATCTTCCCTGCTCAACCTGACCACAGTAAATTCTGCTATCATTGCCTTGCCTTCTGCAGCTTGAAGTTGCACTCCACTCCAAGGCTGCTGCTCCCAGCTCTTTTTTTTTTTGATGGCCCTTGTAAGAAAAGATATATCCTGACTTTTTATCCTGCTCCCCCAACCCCCATCCCCCTCTATTTTGCTGATAAAACATGTACCTCACCCACATCCAGTGGCTGCCACATAATAAAGTGGAAGAAGAGGAGTACTGCATTGATACTCCCAATATCACTTCAAATGTCCAAATTACTTGCCCACGGCCATGGTCCACAAAGGCTCCTATCATGATGTCTAGCCCAATGTGAACGACCTCAATGCTTTCCACAATCTTAGGCTTGTTAAAAAGCTAAATTCAAATCACACTGGTGGGAATGACACTGAAGAAAAGATAGATAGGAAAATAGAAGGAAAGGAGGAAGGTAACAAGTCCTGGGGCTCAACCAGGTGGTCTATTCCTGAGCCTTACCCATATAATTACAAATGACCCCTGACTTACAATTTTCCAACTTTACAATTGTGAGATATTCAACACTTTATTATAAAACAGACTTTGTGTCATATGATTTTGTCCAACGGTAGGCTAATGTAAGTGTTCTGAGAATGTTTAAGGTATACTAAGGCTCAGCTCAGAGGTTCAGTAAGTTAGATGTAACTATTAAATGCATTTTCAACACTATATTTTCAACTTACGATGGGTTTATCAGAATGTAACCTCATCATAAGTCAAGGAGCATCTGTATATATCAACCTTACCCTCAACCTCACTCTGAGCTTCATGTTGCCACAGGTGTAAAGAGAGAATGCGGGCAATTGCTCATCCTAACATAAATCTAAACTCATACACAACTTAAGTTAGATGTAAACTATTAAATGCATTTTCAACACTATATTTTCAACTTATGATGGGTTTATCAGAATGTAACCTCATCATAAGTCAAGGAGCATCTGTATATATCAACCTTACCCTCTACCTCACTCTGAGCTTCATGTTGCCACAGGTGTAAAGAGAGAATACGGGCAACTGCTCGTCCTAACATAAATTTAAACTCATACACAACTTAACCCCAAATTTCACTCAATCAAAATTGCTACAGCACCCAAGAGGTCAATCATTTCACAGCAAATTGACACACCCCATAGGATAATGCTAGAAATAAGCAATTAAGATTATTCTTCACCCTAACCAAACCTGTCTCATGCACACTCACCCTCAATATTATACATTAACCTCACCAAGTTGTCACAAAGAAGGTTTAGAGAAGTTGACAAAACCTTATTCTAAAATTAAAACTGTTACCAGTGCCTAACAGGAAAGCTGTGTCCCATAACACAATGCAAAAAAAGTGCAATTCAGACCAATCTTCCCTTAACTGAATCTTCAGATGAATGTGCAACCTCACCTTCGTCAAGTTGCTACAAAGATGAGAAAGAAGATCGGACAACTACTTACCCTAACATAGCCTTTAAACTCATGCAGAACCTCACTCACAACCTACCCATCAACCTCACCCTTAATTTCACCCTTAACATTTGCTAAAAATATCCCAGATGACAGTCGCTTCAGGAAGTGCCCAACAGGATAATGATATAGTTTCAATTCAGACCAATCTTTCCCCTTGTGCACAACCTAATCCTGAAACACACATTAGATATTCATTTTCTCTTAACCACATCAAGCTCCCACCAAGATGTAGAAAAAAAATCTACCATCCACAATCATCATATCAACATTACCCTCAACCTCAATAAATGCTGTTAGCACCCCCAAGAATAGCTGTCCCAGAGGACAACGCTTTGGGCCAGTAAGAACCTTTACAATGTGATGCAACGGTTAAGGTTAAGGAAGAAATTACAGGCGAGGTTGATAGGAAGGTTGTGCACAAATTTAGAGGTTATGTTAGAGTTAGCAGTCGCCAGGTCTTCTCTATAATACCTGTGGTAATTTAGGGAGGTTGATGCATACAATCATAGGTGAGGTTGCCCATAAGTCCATTTGGCTAAAGTGAAAATTGCTCTTTTCTATCACTGTACTGTGGGGCACTGATATCCTGTGAGGTAACTGTCATCTGGTTGAAGGTAAAACTAAAGATGAGGTTGTCATTTTAGTGTTAGGTAAGGTTGAGCAGTTATCCAGATTTCTCTCAAAAACTTTGTCGGAACTTGGTGAGGTTTATGTATCACACTGTGGCTGAGGCTGATGTGTGACACTGTGGCTGAGGTTCAGGGTTAAGATGTATACGTGTGATGTTTAGGGTGAGGTTCAGGGTTAAGATGTATACGTGTGATGTTTAAGGTGAGGTAAATATATGATATTGTGGATGAAGCTGGCCATGAATCTGAAGGTTCAATTAGAGTCAAGACTCGCCTGAATTGCTGTTTTCTAATAATTTCCTGTGGGGTGTCGCTGTCCTGTGAGGCAACTGCCCTCTAGGGAATTGGTAACATTTGTTTAGGGGACGATTTTAAGGGTGAGGTTGTGTGTGACTTTAGAGGTTATATTAGGGTGAGGTTGTATGTGACTTTAGAGGTTATATTAGGGTGAGGTTGTGTGTGACTTTAGAGGTTATATTACGGTGAGCAACTTGGTGAGGTTGCTACATAATATTGTGGGTAGGGTTGTACATATGGCTAATAACATACCATAAGGTACTGACACATTCTCACACGAAACCTTAATCATGATAGCTTTTATACAATGTCCTGTGGGGTACCATTGGCGTGTTTACGCCAGTGTCCTTTGGCCTATGGGGTGTCCCTGGCGTGCTAACGATACTATCCCCCTACGGCGCCGACAGAACCTCAGTCCTTTACATATTCCATCCTCAATATTGCAAGTTGATATAACTTACTATAAATATCACTCTGCGTTCTAAATCTCCACATCCTTTAAGTCAATCATCACAGAAACCTCGATGCTTAAGAGAGTTTTCGATTCACTTGCCATAAGGTACCGACACGTTCTTAAATTTAAACATAACTACATTTCAACCATATGTGAACCCGTCTTTACATTTATGCCCGTCTAATTCTAGTGATAGAAAACATATTCCTTCGACTTTTCATACAGCAAAAGCCATTCCAAGACAGAGGGCACCGTGAACCGTTTGACACTTGGCCTTACCTGCATGTTGACATAGATGGTGGCTGCCGGGTGCACATACTGGTAGTAACAGTCCTCTTTCCCGGCATCTATGTGGATCTTGTATTCCATGGCAATTCCTGGCGCATTTTCAAACGCCCAGTCCCCAGTCTGGGTGGAGGAAACGACTGACAGGAGGAAAAAAGCTATACACTGCAACCACAATATGGTCATGCTTGCGGGACGTCAGTCTCTCGGGCTATGGGGAAAGTTGTTTACCTGAGGTGTTCGTATCCTCTGAAAGATCTGTGGCTTGGTCTTCGCTATACACCAATTAGATAAAAAGTTCTTCTATATCCTATTCATTAAAACTTTCACCACTTGTTCCATTACAATCTTAAGCAATAAGAATGTTTTAGTGTGTTTCACATTTGTTAGAAAAACATCAGATGATGGATTATGCAGACGATTGAAATGAAGACGAATGCAACAGGTGTCATTTCTGAAAGATCTTGAATTAATTAATGGTTACCTTAGCGTACTCGTCCATTAATCTTATTTCAGATTATTTGGTTTCGTAATTTTCAACATCACATATGCTTAGGTCCACCAAGTCTTCTAATTATATGTTCTGCTGGGCATCCGTGACTATTGTCTCCAAAAAGAGAACCTTGGGATTTTCCTCCAGAGAATCCCCAGATGTGTACTGACAAATGTCTTTTGTTCTTCATTAATTATAACTGTGGGGTCCTCAAGCCTAATATGGCCCGCCCTCACGGTTAAATTTCAGCCCTTATTGGAATTATCTTATGTGAAATCTTTGAATTCTTTTTTTTTTCTTCCTATCATCCTTTTACTAAAGAGCTTACGTTTGTACTATACCTAATTGTTCATGATAATAAGCCAATTTAAAAACACATTTTCTCTCAAAGCACCAAAACACCCTCCCCTATGAGAAAAATGTGATCTATAATGCCTGCTGTCGCAAACTAAACAAAAAAAAAAAAAAAAAAGAGGACAGGGCAAAGAATCTTAAACTGTTTGTCACATCTTTTCAAGGTCTTGTGTAGGTCTAATGTCTTGATATCAAGGCCAATGAGAGGTGGTTATGATGGGTCTGTAGCTCTGATGATGACATCTGTGTTTGTGGTGGGGCTGGAGCTCTCTTGGTGTCATCTGGGGTATTGTGGTGGGGCTGGAGCTCTCTTGGTGTCATCTGGGGTATTGTGGTGGGGCTGGAGCTCTCTTGGTGTCATCTGGGGTATTGTGGTGGGGCTGGAGCTTTCTTTGTGTCATCTGGGGTATTGTGGTGGGGCTGGAGCTCTCTTGGTGTCATCTGGGGTATTGTGGTGGGGTTGGAGCTCTCTTGGTGTCATCTGGGGTATTGTGGTGGGGCTGGAGCTTTCTTGGTGTCATCTGGGGTATTGCGGTGGGGCTGGAACTCTCTTGGTGTCATCTGGGGTATTGTGGAGGGGCTGGAGCTCTCTTCGTGTCATCTGGGGTATTGTGGTGGGGTTGGAGCTTTCTTGGTGTCATCTGGGGTATTGTGGTAGGGCTAGGGCCTACCAAAAACCCCCCAAATAGCATCAAGAGAGTCCCAGTCTCATGACACCACTGCCTGTCACCAACAGAGACCCTAACCCCACCACAAACACTGCAAATGTTACCAAAAGAGCCCCTAACCCCACCACAAACATTGCAAATGTTACCAACAGAGCCCCAACCCCACCACAAACTCTGCAAATGTTACCAAAAGAGCCTCAACCCCACCACAAACATTGCAAATGTTACCAACAGAGCCCCAACCCCACCACAAACACTGCAGACGTTACCAAAAGAGCCTCAACCCCACCACAAACATTGCAAATGTTACCAACAGAGCCCCAACCCCATCACAAACTCTGCAAATGTTACCAACAAAGCCCCAACCCCACCACAAACACTGCAAATGTCACCAACAAAGCCCCAACCCCACCACAAACACTGCAAATGTTACCAACAGAGCCCTAACCCCACCATGAGATCACTATGAATAAACGAAGATGTGCTTTACCTGTTCCTCTTACCATGATATGTAAAACTCCAACATGACTCTGCTGAGATAATAACAAGAAACTACAGTTTAGGACATGCAAAATCACGAGTCTAAGTATGCATAATTCAGTTCCTTCTTAAAGCATGAAGAAATTAGTAATCTCACCATTCTTAATAAAAGTCTGCAGGCGGAAATCCAACAATAAAATATGACTATCCTTAATCAATGTCAGAGATACACCAATGTAAAGATTACGTGGTAAAGAGTGGCTTTATTGAGGAACTCAGTTATATTATTTTCTTATTTCTGTATGTTGATCAAGACCAAATAGAACTTCACAAATCTAATGATGAGAAACTTAAGACTGGGATGTATATGATCAAAGTCTAATTGCATTTTTACCGAGCTCATGACTGAAAAATTTATCTTGCTAAGTCTGACAAAAACCTTATAATTTAGCAGAGCTAATGACTGGCAGCAAAAGCTTTTGGAATACACGTGATCCAATGTTAGATGGAAGGTTCATTGACGAACTGTTTACAGAATACCTTGTAAAAATTGTAATATGTTTTATGTTGAGTAGATTGGTAAGGATCTCTATGCAAGACTTAGGCAACATTAATATAGTATGAGAAGATAAGAATCAAATGCTTTGTTTAATCAATTAAAATCTATGACCAGTGTATTGACTGAAATAATGCCAATTCAGGTATTAACTGTGACTCCTTTACCACGAGAAATATCACAATCTTCTATTATTAAATATACAAAGAATAATAACAATATTAGTGGTTTATACAAATTGGATAGCTTTATTGTAGGCAAAAATTCTTAAACAGTTTCCTTTCTTGTCCACACAAAAACTTATGGCAGGCATGACGCCAGAACCGAACACACCAACATTCAATAATGCTTGTTTATCAATGGTGCCTTGGCTACGTCTCTTTCTTGTATATCAACTGACTGTTCTATGCCTTTTATCTCATTTTTGTATCTCCCCTGAACAATGTGATCATTACACAAATGCGCACTAGGGAACATCGTGTTTTGTTTTCCTGTGGTTTTTTATTCATCTTTTTTTCATATTCATTTGCCATTTCTCACAATGGCAAGGTAGCATCAAAAACAGATGGCTGAGCCTTAGAGGATAAAAATCTCAATTGGTCCGTTGGGGATAAGGAAGAAAGAATACTGCCCACGTATTCCCTGTATGTTTTAGAAGGCGACTAAAAGGGGTGGGTGCTGGAAATCTTCCCCTTCTGTTTTACTTTTCCTAAAGAAGGATGAAGAGAGGAGGAGGACAAGACAGGATTTTTTCCCTGTAATGCAAAAGAGTAATTCAATGTTGCAAAAATACATGCCAATCCCACATTCTGATCATATAAGAATATAGGATCACCTCTCCAGTAGCTTTTACTGGGATGAAAAAGGTCTATATAGCAAAGCCAATCATATGTGGTGCTCTTTAAAGATAGTACAACATGAAAGTTAAATTTTTGCAAAGACCAAACTTTTATTTCACTCATACATCTTCCTTATTTACAAAACTTTTTATATCTACATAATACCCAGTAATGTGGCTCTATAACAAAAGACTTAGCATGGTAATTTTAGTTTCCTCAATAACAAACATTTCTTATCACAATCAAGCTCTGGTACAAAACAAAAAAAGTTTCCTTGTTTTTCTAGACCATATTATGCTGGATCCACAACTTGTCACTCTATCATTCACACCTTTCCTATTGCTCCCACAAGCCTATAATCTTAATCACAGACATCTTCTCATAGGAAGACTTTTTAAGCACTATAACTCTAGGTTTGTTTATGACTTAGTCAAAGGGTCTCTTGTGAGTACAGATGGAATCTATACCATTAAACACTGTATACACTGGCTAATCCAACAAGCACCCACTTTTAATGAATACCCTTGTAACGTGACCTGTATTAGATCTTCCTATGGCTAACTTTTCTTGCATCCAAAACCCTTGCTGCTGCTGCTCATTCCACAATGATATACAAAAAATAAATATGGCAATATCCAACACTATGGGAGCAGTTACAGCTTCACAAAAAATCTTAGAAAGATCATTATACACTTATCTGAATCTCCACATAATCATATTCTATACAGTAATTTGTTACAACCTGGAGGCAGCAAATGGTCCTATGAAAGTAATTACAAAGTACGGTATACAGGTATGCAACGTATGTGTAGTGCACACAAGCTAACCCTGTGGGGTCAGGTGACTTATTATAGGGTTAAATAATCTTATAAATTCACAGGTTTCTATCACCGGTGTAGTTTCCCCTCAGTATAAAATTTAGGATACAGCACATCATTCCAGGATGCTACTTTTACAGGTCTTGTAACATAAAAGAAGCTGACAAATTCTAAAAACAAACTGTGGTAACTAATTTAAACGAACATTAACATTTACAATGATTCTATCAACAAAAACCTCTATACCATATACAAAGTTTTAAGATGTTAAAGCAATATCATAATTATAATAGTCATCTGAGAGATAGATCTTTAAATGCTATAGTTTTAACAAACCAATTTTATCCAAAATCCAAATATTTTCTATTCATATCCTATATGCATTCTCTTGCTATACAGCAGGGTGGCTCATGCAGAACCTCCTCCACACATCATGGTCTCTGACCATCTCAGACAAGAGAGAAAATCGGGTAACTGACAAGTAATCACTAAGTACCAGAGAGCAAACTTTCTAGCTGGGTTATTTCTTACCTATACTACATATGAATCTATCAAGACTTATTGAGCAAATCAGCAGACATTCTGAAGTCCTGCCGTTTTATCTTGAAGAACCATACCTACACAAACAATTAAGCTTTTACATCTGACAGGATTTACTATTCATTTCTGGAGATACAATAACAGGTTTGAGATGAGATGGTATTAAAGTCTGACAATGCATGAAAATAATTCATTATTACACTTCTTGCGTGAAGTAGTTATAATCCTTTACCAAGAACACTGAAACATAAGGTAACCCAAATTTCAGAGGTAAAATATTTTTGGTTCATCAAGAAGAGTAAGTGGTGATTTTGGTTATCAACACAGAAAACTAGTTATCATCAGATGGATGATATAGGAACACACATACAGAATTTCTTCCAACATGAATAAGGAAGGCAAAGACGGGAAATGCTCCCAGCTGCACGATGGAGACTGGTGGAAACAATGTCACTTTGATGTGCTTTCATTCTAACAATACCTTGTGAGCTTTTTGTTGTCATGCATCATGGTACCTCAAGTCAAGCTTACTCCATACAATCTTCAACCGATTGCTCAATACACAAACTCCCTGAACTTCCCCTTTCAGCTTAAGAGTTTTTAACTGTATCTACTCTTTTTCACCTCACTGAAACATTAGCTATTTTATGTTTATGACATCTAAGTGCTCTATATTAATCATTCTCAGTTCTATACCTTTAGGTGTAAACTTTCACTTCACATGTATTCAACATGGTAGGTAGCATCATTCCCTTCAACACAGTGACAAACATATTGGCATCTTGAAACTCTACCAATCTGCACAACTTTCAGCAAAATCTCAGATCAACTTACAATTAATAAAATATCCAAACATAAACCTTTCAGAAATTAACTATCTTTTATCCTTTCATCCATATTTCAATATAGAGGAAATATAAAAATTCTGACATTGAAAATAATTAACCATCAGGAAGTGCATTCAGTGCACCAATACTGCAGTGCAGTGATAATTATCAGCACAT
This sequence comes from Panulirus ornatus, assembly GCF_036320965.1. Taxonomy (NCBI): domain Eukaryota; kingdom Metazoa; phylum Arthropoda; class Malacostraca; order Decapoda; family Palinuridae; genus Panulirus; species Panulirus ornatus. Next base: position 8,839,162 of record NC_092270.1, read on the forward strand.
ATGAGCTAAGTTCTATGGTTCAACAAGGATGAAGATGCTGTATTAATCTGATGAGGCATGTGCCCATATGGCCAATCTGTTATGTAGTGTCTTCTGATTTAGTAATCTGATTTATAATCTTTCCAGTCTAAGATACTGCTATTCCTTGTTTGAAGGACACAACATAACAGCATGTTTACCTATAACATACGATGTGCTAGAAAAAAAAATACACATATATGGAGAAAGCATATAATAGGGTTGACATAGGCTTTGTGAAAGGTGTTATGAACACTGAATCAGTGTAAAGCGAGTTATCAAATGGAGTAAGTTAGTGTTTCAGGGAAAGTAAGGCATATGTGCAAGTAGGAAGGGAAAAGTTGAGTTGTTTCCACTGAAGGTAGATCTATGGATGCAGGTCTTGGGCCCTGACTTCAAAAGAATAGAAGTGGGTGACAGCATTGAAAATAAAGTGCTTTAGGAGAATGCAAGGAGCAAGGAAGGTTTCAAGCAGAAAAGTAAGTGCAGTATTATCGAGACAGATGACCTGGGTTTGCTAAAATGGTTCAGACATATGGAAAGTAGGGGGAGGAAAAAATCAGTGTGTCACATGTGGTAGGAGGAAGGGTGAATACTGACCTACCTATGAGATTTTGTCTTACTGGTAGGACTACTGCAAAGTGCTCACAGCATCTCTTAGCTTCAATTATACTACTACTCTGCACCTTTACTCATCTTGCATACATATCTATCCAATATTCACTGGGGTTTAACTTCACCCGTAAGTCTACATTTTCTTTTCCTTTTAATGTTTCTGTAGTCACTCCATGCATGTTTTTTCATTTTCCTCACGTTGCATTAAATAATTTTCCAAGATTTTTTGCAGAGAAATTTAAATGTTTACATGACATCTTTTTGTTATGTTATTAGCAATTATTCCCACCCTGATGCTTTCATATTCAAAACTATCTCTTTATACCTCCTAATTTCTGCCATTCACATATCATACATCTCTCCCTTCTCTTTAAACAGAAGTTCAGGTTCTTTAAACTTCTTGGGATAGTTCATATGCCTTGGATAATCAATTTTCCCTGTGATGTGTTTCGGTAATCTTCCCATATCCTACAGATTCTCTTCATTCAAACTCACATTCTAACCTACTAGTCTCTTACGAAACCTAAATCTTATAACTTTACTTTTATTTACATTAACTCTCAACTTTCACACATTCTCCTAAACTTAGAAATCAGCATCTGTAGTGTCTCATTAAAGTCAGCCACCAGAACTATGTCATCACTGGCCCTTTCTTTAATACCCACACTTTCATCTCCCTCACCACCCCAACAATAAACAGGTTAAACAGCCATGGTGACATTACACACCCATCCTGCAGACCCACCTTCACATGGGACTGTTGACCATCCTCTTCCTACATACACACACACACAATTTTTGATAACCACAATGAAAAAAGTCCCACCATGCACTCTTGTGTTAAATACCTTGTCAAGGGAGATACAAGAATGAGATAAAAAATCTAGAAAAGTCAGTATTTAAAGCCCCCACTGATGAAGTAGATGTGAACAGGTCTACTGCAATTATACTGATGTAAATCACTTTACCCCATCGAAAATAGCATTGATGTACATCAGTGAAGTCGATGTCCTCTTGGAACCAGTGGTAACTAAGTGACGTGACATGGCAGCATACCACATAAGCATGCCTCAGTAGCAGTTTAGCTGTTATAGGAAATGAGAATGCCTTGTTGTACTACCCACTTATGCCCTGAATCCCCTTCTTCATACCTCTACCACTGACAATGATTGGAAGTACTCCCCTTAAGTGTCAATATAGCTTCTATAGTTGCACTTTACTCATCCCTGGAAGCAGGGGAGAAAGAATACTTCCCGCGTATTCCCTGCATGTCATAGAAGGCAACTAAAAGGGGAGGGAGTGGGTGGAGGGTGGGGGCTGGAAATCCTCCCCTCTCGTTTTTAATTTTCCAAAAGAGGAACAGAGAAGGGGGCCAAGTGGGGATATCCCCTCAAAGGCTCAGTCCTCTGTTCTTAATGCTGCTTCCTTGCTAACACGGGAAATGGTGAACAGTATGAAAAAAAAAGTTGCACTTTACACAGAAAATATGCCACTTAAGGGAATTTCTACTATTAATGGCATGAGCTTATGATTAGTAAGACAATGGGTAAAGAAATTTAACGATAGTGGGAGCACAACTACACCAACGTGGGAAGGCCAAAAACATCTCTTTATGTACTCAGAATATTCTTAAACAATTAGATACAGATCCATGCTTGAGTACAAAAGGATCAAGAGAAAACACCCTAGACTGCTCAGTGATGTTTCAGCAAGGACAGTGCAGCACCACTTAAACAAGGACCTTAAGTAAGCTGCAGACTATGTTCCAAACCACTCATAACCCATAGGCACCACAAGAAAAGATTTGATTTTTGCAAGAAATATAAAGTGTAGGGTATGGCCAAGTTCAGAAGTGTCTTGTGGAGTGACAAGTCCACCTTTTCTATAATCGGTGGCTGCGGAAGGCATGCGTAAAGTTGACCAGGCTGTGATCCATATGACCCCAAGTACACTACAAACACTATAAATTTCCCTGCTTCACTTATGATATGGGATTGTTTCAGTTATCATGGTGTTAGGGACCTAAAGCTACTGTGTATTCACCTTCCAGATTCATTCAAAAAATGAAAGGCCAATGTTTAAGCAGGATAGGGCTCCCTGCCACACTGCTAAACTAGTCACTGACAGAATGAAGGACTGTGCAGTGGGTTCTTCAGTGATTGGTTTGGGAATTCACTATATATGAATCAAATGAAAAACTTAGGGCACTTGTGAATGTGAAATCAAGTAACAGAGATACCTCGTTACTACCTTAGATGTAAGTGGCAATTCATGAAAACTGGGTAAAGATGGACCCTAAATAGCTTCAGAACTTTTCCGATTCAGTTCCTGGTCATTTCAAAGAATGCATAAAGAAGAAAAGGAAACCAATAAAATATTAGTTGGTAATGAATACATAGTTTTCTGGGTTTCATTTCATGTTATCCTAAGCTTGATGGTTGTGCAGCAAACCCCAAAAATCACAAACACCTTGTGTACCAAAAATGTCTTAGCTTTGCCACTCATAAATATATACTGAATGTTCTGAATCTCCTATCTCCCCGACAATGAAATTACACGAAAGTGCACTTAGGACTTAACATATTTCATTTTCCTTGTTGTTGTTCAGCAAATACTAGATATTGAGCATCGATGTTACCTTACTTCAATATATGTCTGTGTATATATATTTCATTCATCGTACACATTCACCATTGCCCTCATTAGCGAGGTAGCATTAATAACAGAGGACTGAGCCTTAGAGGGAATATCCTCACTTGGCCTCCTTCTCAGTTCCTTCTTTTGAAAAAGTAAAAATGGGAGGGGAGGATTTCCAACCCTCCCACTCCCTCCCCTTTTAGTCGCCTTCTACAACACACCAGTGTCAGCGAGATAGCACCAAGAAACAGACAGTGAAAGACCCATCCACTCATATAAACATATATATACATACATATACATAACATATACACATATACATACACATACACAGCCATATAGACATGTACATATTCATACTTGCTTGCCTTGGCCACCCCGCCCAACAGGAAACTGCATCAGCACCCCCTAAAAGATATATATATTATCCCTGGGGACAGGGGAGAAAGAATACTTCCCATGTATTCCCTGCGTGTTGTGGAAGGCAACTAAAAGGGAAGGGAGCGGGGGGGGGCTGGAAATCCTTCCCTCTCGTTTTTAGTTTTCCTAATGAAGGAACAGAGGAGGGGGCCAAGTGAGGATATTCCCTCAAAGGCTCAGTCATCTGTTCTTGACGCTACCTTGCTAACGTGGGAAATGGCGAATAGTATAAAAAAAAAAAAAAAAAATATAAAGTACATATAGGTATATATTTCAATGTGGTAAGCAGTAAGCAGATTTTCTTTGGTCACTTGAACCACATAACACAATGCATTTTACCATAAAAATACACCAGAGGCCATCATAACTATGGCTTGTGGCAGTTTTATACATGGCAGATCTTAAGACCAACAAACAAAATTCCAATACTGAACATATATTTTTCATGTAATGAGATAAAATTTGTTATTCACAGGAACGTTACACATCACCGCATACTTCACTGGTACAAGCTACATAAGGAATGCACAGCATGTCACTGGATAAATTTTTTCCTACCTGAACAGTGTTCCAAAGGTCTCCTATCAGAACCCTATAGAGTGCTAAGATGGAGGAAATTAAAAATCTGTGAATTTAGTGGTACAGTTATTGAGGTGCAAGAAGTTGGAAGCAATGGAAATGCAAAAAAATTGAGAGATGAGAAAGACATGTGGCTTACTAAACAGATATGCAAAGTGCAATCAGCTGGTTTGCCTTTTTCCTTCCTCCAAGCTTCACTTGTTGACAATGAAAATATGAGAAATTATTATAAAACTTGAAAAATGAGTGCTACTGTCAAAAGAAAAAAAAAAACTATGCATTCCTAAGCAAGATACCCCATGGTAGATCTTAGGTAAGGCCAGAGGTAGGATAAAGTTAGGGAAGAATCTGGACAAAATGCATGCAATTACAAATGACTATACACAGATGTTATCTTATGTCTGTTATAAAGTGTTTGCCTAGGCCAATGCTGTAAGGTGTCTGCCTGGGCCACTGCTGTAAGCATGAGAAACTGCTCACTAAATATATATATATATATACAACTCGTTCACAAAATCAGATAAACTGTTCTTGAACTTAAACTAAAAATCCACCATACAATTTTGGGAAATAAAATCTCTCCACACATGAAACACCTATTCACTGTAACTTGAGGGTCATGTGAGGTAATTCTGAACAGTGTTCTCTTAAATAAACCTGAGTTAAACTTTACCTTACATTGTAAAGTGAATCTCTGACCCTCTGTGGAATTGCTGCAGTCTGTACAATCCCATATTATGGAAACTAATGTAACATGGATCCCTTTAAATATTAAACTAGTTTCCAAAAATACCTGTAATCAAAATGATGTCCATCTACTTTGAAACAAAAACTGAATATATCATCTTGGTCAGTAGTAGTTATACATTTGCCCTTTCTGACTACATCAAACATGCAGTTTATAAATATATATATATATATATATATATATATATATATATATATATATATTCCCTGGGGATAGGGGAGAAAGAATACTTCCCACGTATTCCCTGCGTGTCGTAGAAGGCGACTAAAGGGGAAGGAGCAGGGGGCTGGAAATCCTCCCCTCTCATTTTTTTTTTAATTTTCCAAAAGAAGGAACAGAGAAGAGGGCCAGGTGAGGATATTCCCTCAAAGGCCCAGTCCTCTGTTCTTAACGCTACCTCGCTATAGTGGGAAATGGCGAATAGTGTATATATATATATATATATATATATATATATATATATATATATATATATATATATATATATATATATATATATATACCAAAACTCAGCATGTATGACATTATACTGCAGGTGAAGTCACCTGTGGTGAGGTTGCACCACTGCTAATGGACAACTGGAGTACAAACTTATCGAAGAACTTCTCACTCCAAAGGAGTTCATTATCTCCCTGCTAATGATTGTAGCACAGCATTGGGGATGCAACAGCCTGTAAAAGGGGGTTCTGGTGATTTATAATAATAAAAGTTGCCTATGAAAGAGTCCTGGTGTTACCACACGGCTCTTTCTAAATGCTCCCGCAGCCTTAGGCCGCACTTCCTCTAGTTGAGGGAAAATGTAGACTCATTTGGAGTGAGAAGTTCTTTAATGAGACTGTACTTCCAAAGATATCACCTCATCAAAGTGATTTTCACTCACAGCACAACTAAAAGTAGGTAGAGTCCAGTAACACCTACACATACATACATACATACATACACACAGAGAAGGGGGCCAGGTGAGGATTTCCCTCTGAGGCTCAGTCCTCTCTTCAGGAATGCTGTCAGTGGATTGAATCAAGGCATGTGAAGCGTCTGGGGTAAACCATGGAAAGCTGTGTAGGTATGTATATTTGCGTGTGTGGACGTATGTATATACATGTGTATGAGGGTGGGTTGGGCCATCTCTTTCGTCTGTTTCCTTGCGCTACCTCGCAAACGCGGGAGACAGCGACAAAGCACAAAAATATATATATATATATATATATATATATATTTTTTTTTTTTTTTGTGCTTGAGTGTGTGTGTGTGTGTGTGTGTGTGTGTGTGTGTGTGTGTGTGTGTGTGTGTGTGTGTGTGTGTGTGTGTGTGTGTGTGTGGGGGGGGTGGCAACGGAAATGGATGAAGGCAGCATGTGTGGATATGTACACGTGTATACATGTATATGTCTGTGTATGTACATGTATCTATACATTGAAATGTATAGGTATGTATATGTGCATGTGTGGGTGTTTAAGTATATACATGTGTATGTGGGAGGGTTGGGCCATTCTTTAGTCTGTTTCCTTGTGCTACCTCACTAACACAGGAGACAGCGACTAATATATTCATATTATATTTATTATACTTTGTCGCTGTCTCCCGCGTTAGCAAGGTAACGCAAGGAAACAGATGAAAGAATGGCCCAACCCACCCACATACACATGTATGTACATAAACATCCACACACACACATATACATACCTATACATCTCAATGTAAACATACATACACACACACAGACATATACATATATACACATGTACATAATTCATATTTGTTGCACCTCATTTATTCCCATCACCACCCCGCCACACATGAAATGACAACCCCTTCACCCTCATGTGCACATGGTAGCACTAGTAAAAGACAACAAAGGCCCCATTCGTTCACACTCAGTCTCTAGCTGTCATGTATAATGCAATGAAACCACAGCTCCCTTTCCACATCCAGGCCCCACATAAACTTTCCATGGTTTACTCCAAACACTTCACATGCCCTGGTTCAATCCATTGACAGCACGTCGACCCCGGTATACCACATCGATCCAATTCACTCCATTCCTTGCAAGCCTTTCACCCTCCTGCATGTTCAGGCCCTGATCACTCAAAATCTCTTTCACTCCATCTTTCCACCTCCAATTTGGTCTCCCACTTCTCCTCGTTCCCTCCACCTCTGACACATATATCCTCTTGGTCAATCTTTCCTCACTCATTCTCTCCATGTGACCAATCCATTTCAAAACACCCTCCTCTGCTCTCTCAACCACACTCTCTTTTTATTACCACACATCTCTCTTACCCTTTCATTACATACTCGATCAAACCACCTCACGCCACATATTGTCCTCAAACATCTCATTTCCAGCACATCCACCCTCCTCCACACAACTCTATCTATAGCCCATGCCTTGCGACCATATAACACTGCTGGAACCACTATCCCTTCAAACATACCCATTTTTGCTTTCCAGGATAATGTTCTCGACTTCCACACATTTTTCAACGCTCCCAGAACTTTCACCCCCTCACCCACCCTATGATTCACTTCCACTTCCATGGTTCCATCCGCTGCCAAAGCCACTCCCAGATATCTAAAACACCACTTCCTCCAATTTTTCTCCATTCAAACTTACCTCCTGATTAACTTGTCCCTCAACCCTGCTGTACCTAATAACCTTGCTCTTATTCACATTTACTCTCAGCTTTCTTCTTTCACACACTTTACCAAACTCAGTAACCACATTCTGCAGTTTCTCACATGAATCAGCCACCAGTGCTGTATCATCAGCGAACAACAACTGACTCACTTCCCAAGCTCTCTCACCCACAACAGACTGCATACTTGCCCCTCTCTCCAAAACTCTTGGATTCACCTCCCTAACAGCCCCATCCATAAACAAATTAAACAACCATGGAGACATCATGCATCCCTGCCGCAAACCGATATTCACTGAGAACCAATCACTTTCCTCTCTTCCTACTTGTACACATGCCTTACATCCTCAATAACAACTTTTCACTGCTTCTAACAACTTGCCTCCCACACCATATATTCTTAATACCTTCTACAGAGCATCTCTATCAACTCTATCATATGCCTTCTCCAGATCCATAAATGCTGCATACGAATCCATTTGCTTTTCTAAGTATTTCTCACATACATTCTTCAAAGCAAACACCTGATCCACACATCCTCTACCACTTCTGAAACCACACTGCTCTTCCCTAATCTGATGCTCTGTATATGCCTTCACCCTCTCAATCAATACCCTCCCATATAATTTCCCAGGAATACTCAACAAACTTATACCTCTGTAATTTGAGCACTCACCTTTATCCCCTTTGCCTTTGTACAATATATATATATATATATATATATATATATATGTGTGTGTGTGTGTGTGTGTGTGTGTGTGTGTGTGTGTGAGTGGTTGGGCCATTCTTCATCTGTTTCCTGGCACTACTGTGCTGATGTGGGAAACAGCAATTAAGTATAATAAAGAAAAAAAATATTATATACACATATGAAAGCGTGTATTCATATGTAATATTGTATAAGAACTTCTCATCTCAAAGGAGTCTGCATTTTCCTGCCACTGGAAGTAGTGCAGCTGTAAGCCACAATAGCCTTTAGATAGCCACTAAGTAATACTAAGACTCTTTCAAAGAAATCTGTTCTATATATATATATATATATACATATATATATATATATATATATATATACATAATTATGTATACACACACACGTGTGGGTGTTATTGGACTCCACCTCCTTGAGGTTACACCGCATGTGAAAATTTACCTTTGGCAAGGCTGTACCAATGAGGGTACAGTCTCATCAAAGAACTTCTCACTCAAAAGGAGTCAACATTTCTAGGCAACTGGAAGTAATGCAGCCTTGGGCTGTAGGAGCCTTTAGAAAGGTCCTTGATAGCACCAGGACTTTCATAGATATTGGTCCTGGGTTAACTATAATAAATAAATGTGTGTGTGCATGTGTGTGTGTGTTACTTATTCATAATAGACCTGTTAAACAAGAATGCTTTTCTCCATCACTAACAAGTTTTGTAAACTCCCAAAAAAGTCTTGTGTACAAAGAGTACTCAGAATATATATGTACTTTTTTAACAATATATTATACACCTCCTTCAAAACTCATGTCAAATAGTTCATAAACTACAACAAATGTGATTTTTCCTCATAATGTCTTCACCTGCAACATTATAAAAAAAAATCTTCCATTCTACCTACTCCACATAATAAATCCACTCTTCATTACTTGACATAAAAGAAATATTGTGCTCCTAAATTAAATATACAAGTCAAAATCAATAACATACACTTTCAGTACTTCAAACTAGTGAAACATTTCCTAGGCAGGCCTTTCATTACAAAAGTCTCTTTACTTTGCGGTTGAGGTGTGACACAGTCTTATCTAGCTGTGAGAGAATATCAATTCCCTCTTGATACACAACATCAGAGTCTTCAGAAGCATAGACATAGAGACAATCATCACGATGATCAAGCTGGGCATTGATGCGCTTGTCTAATATCATCTGTGAGAGTCTTCTCTCAACCTCTTCTCTGGGAAGGCCAATGCGATCAGCTATATGGACAATCTAAAAAAGAAAGATAAAATGTAATTGAACGAGGCTACAGCATGGGATAAGAAAAATAACAAACCTATGTCATACAGATGATGCTTTGAGATACAACTGTATTTGTTTCAGTAATACAGATGCTCAAAGAAAATTTTCAATGTTACTTCAAGTGAAAACAATGAAAAGACCATATCCAGACATAGTACCTTGATAAGAGATGAGATATAAAGGTTTTCAATCAGAATCTGCTTTTGACCCCTATACACCATAATTTGTATAGTGAAGAATAAAACTTCAGATTTTCTGTCTTCAACAAGTAAAAGCAAAAAAGTATAACACACCTACCATGCTACAGGAATCTGGCAAAGTATACATGCAGATCCAAGGATGAATAAATATAACTTATCTATTCTTGTTCAACTTTTCCTGCCTCAGCAAGGCAGTGCCAAAAACACACAAATAATGGCTTCATTTCTTCACATCCATCATCGAGGTGTTATGTAAGTGCATACAAAACTTGAACCCCCTATCTGCAGCCAAATCCCTACACACCATTCTGTCTCCCCTAGCCACTTAATATGCTCTGGTCAGCCCACTGCCCCACTGTATACCACCACCCCTTGATATGACAGGGTAAGTTGAGGCATCATAAATAATGTACCTCAAACCTATTAAATACAGGATACACTCATTACAATTCTTCCATATCTAGCTCTTAAATATGACTTTATATGAATCAACTTAGCTTTAGAATGTTTACCATACTCTCTTATCGTTAATCTACACAACAGTTAATGAAACATGTGAAAATGCAGTGCTAAGGGCTTGAAATGGTGATAGAGTTGGTACTGTGGAGGAGTACAGGGTTACTGGGAGGGAGAAAGAGGGGTGCTCAGGCTGTTTATGTCACCCCTTAAATTTCAGATGCAAAAGCTGTTGCCAAATCCCTGAGCCTAGGGATTTCCTGAATGAAACTAAAGCAAGGGGTCAAGCTTAAAAATCTCTGACAGTATTCCTTCCCAAGGAAAGTGTCAAGGAATCTTTGGCTAAATTAAACCCTGCAGCAGCCATATTTCTTTTCTTGCTAATAAATGTCCTGGCATGCATGCTTTTCCAAATAAGCTAGTCTTGTCCACATTCAATAACTGCTGAGGTGTGTACCCTAATCTCTGAATAATTTTCCTTAAATACACAGATTCCAACAAAATGTAAGCCATATCAAATAGAGATGCTTGGAAAAACACTTCTTGAAATGATCCACATAAAGAAGATGAATTATATGGAGATATACATCATTTCACAGTAATTTCATTATAATCTCTATGATAGAAAAGAAAATATACTAAACATGTTACAGAAACTGGGTAATAAAAATCCTACCAAACTTCATTATCAATATGAAATATAAACAGATGCAGCCATGAGAATATTTTCAACCTGAGACTCACTCATCTATTCCTGATGCTATCTCATCTAGAAGTTGAAGGCATGCAGCAAACAAATAAAAAGACAAAGAATATGAACTGAAAATCGTCTTCCCTTTATACCAAAAGGATGTAAATAAAACTGACCTGTAATCGTTCATAAGGTAGGATGATGTTAAGGAGGTTCTTTTCCATCATAGTAATGTAGAGGTCATCCAACACACTAGCAACAACCATATCCCCTCCCAAGTGCTCTCCATAGAGCTCAAGTGTCTTCCTGCATCAAAATGTTCAAAATCAGTGAGAATACCTTTACAGTCCCTGTCAACTGCTGAATGGCACATTTGCAATATAAAGATATTGTGGATGCAATATATCCTACAAGCTAAAATAAGTATGACAACATGCACGTTTACAGTAACTACTGTAAATAGAATAAAAAAATTATGACAGTTTTTGAGGGGAAAAAATCAAAAGTTAAAAATTACATAACCAAAAAGGGGGTCATCTTATTCTTACCCTATGGTTTGTTCAAGGGAATGAGCATGTACAGTAAAAGCGTAATCACTTATTTGTACAGTACAAGAAGGTAGTTCTATGCACAACAGGCCACATCTCTTTAATCTTCTTTACAATCTTTCAGCTTTTTTAACACTACATAATGTTACCATTCAAGACTTCATCATTTAATTCACTCCATAAATCCACAAAAGCTAATCAAGAATTTTGTAGCATTACAAGCCTGTCAAGCTTGCTTATTTTTGCATCTCTTTCTCCTAAACAACTAAGGGATCATACAATCAACTGATGCATCACATTATGCCTAGTTATCTCTGCCAGATTTCAAAATAAAATTTCTTATCTCACACTTCTAAAACCTTTATCAGTGAGGTGTAAAAGTGTAAAAAAAACTTTATATATAAAATGGCTGTGGTATTAGAAGATGCACAAATTAGTAACAAAAATCTTAAGTTCCATTAACCTCATTCTTCACGTAATTACAGTGGGTTATCTTCGTGTCTGTATCTAATATACTTCAAAAGTACCGTTGCATCTGTTGTGTTTTAATGTGACTGAGAATATTAATGGCTCCTCCCCCAAAGAAATAAACATATTCCTTTCTCCTCTACTGAACCTCCAACATCAATTATGACAGATGTCATGCATATAAACATAAACTGGAAATGTTTTCAAAGCATGATTAATGCCCTTATACCACCCCAAAATCAAGAGGATGTAAGGCATGTGTACGTGTAGGAAGAGAGGAAAGTGATTGGTTCTCAGTGAATGTAGGTTTGCGGCAGGGGTGTGTGATGTCTCCATGGTTGTTTAATTTGTTTATGGATGGGGTTGTTAGGGAGGTAAATGCAAGAGTTTTGGAAAGAGGGGCAAGTATGAAGTCTGTTGGGGATGAGAGAGCTTGGGAAGTGAGTCAGTTGTTGTTCGCTGATGATACAGCGCTGGTGGCTGATTCATGTGAGAAACTGCAGAAGCTGGTGACTGAGTTTGGTAAAGTGTGTGGAAGAAGAAAGTTAAGAGTAAATGTGAATAAGAGCAAGGTTATTAGGTACAGTAGGGGTGAGGGTCAAGTCAATTGGGAGGTGAGTTTGAATGGAGAAAAACTGGAGGAAGTGAAGTGTTTTAGATATCTGGGAGTGGATCTGTCAGCGGATGGAACCATGGAAGCGGAAGTGGATCATAGGGTGGGGGAGGGGGCGAAAATTTTGGGAGCCTTGAAAAATGTGTGGAAGTCGAGAACATTATCTCGGAAAGCAAAAATGGGTATGTTTGAAGGAATAGTGGTACCAACAATGTTGTATGGTTGCGAGGCGTGGGCTATGGATAGAGATGTGCGCAGGAGGATGGATGTGCTGGAAATGAGATGTTTGAGGAAAATGTGTGGTGTGAGGTGGTTTGATCGAGTAAGTAACGTAAGGGTAAGAGAGATGTGTGGAAATAAAAAGAGCGTGGTTGAGAGAGCAGAAGAGGGTGTTTTGAAATGGTTTGGGCACATGGAGAGAATGAGTGAGGAAAGATTGACCAAGAGGATATATGTGTCGGAGGTGGAGGGAACGAGGAGAAGAGGGAGACCAAATTGGAGGTGGAAAGATGGAGTGAAAAAGATTTTGTGTGATCGGGGCCTGAACATGCAGGAGGGTGAAAGGAGGGCAAGGAATAGAGTGAATTGGAGCGATGTGGTATACAGGGGTTGACGTGCTGTCAGTGGATTGAATCAAGGCATGTGAAGCGTCTGGGGTAAACCATGGAAAGCTGTGTAGGTATGTATATTTGCGTGTGTGGACGTGTGTATGTACATGTGTATGGGGGGGGGGTTGGGCCATTTCTTTCGTCTGTTTCCTTGCGCTACCTCGCAAACGCGGGAGACAGCGACAAAGTATAAAAAAAAAAAAAAAAAAAAAAATAATTTTCATGATCTTTTCTTTTCTTTTAAACTATTCGCCATTTCCTGCGTTAGCGAGGTAGCGTTAAGAACGGAGGACTGGGCCTTTTTTGGAATATCCTCACCTGGCCCCCTCTGTTCCTTCTTTTGGGAAAAAAAAAGAAAAAAAAGAGGGGAGGATTTCCAGCCCCCCGCTCCCTCCCCTTTTAGTCGCCTTCTACGACACGCAGGGAATACGTGGGAAGTATTCTTAATCCCCTATCCCCAGGGATAAATTTTCATGATATCAGCAATTTTGGTAAACAAAGAAGAGGTAGTAAAAGCTTTGCGGAAGATGAAAGCCGGCAAGGCAGCAGGTTTGGATGGTATTGCAGTGGAATTTATTAAAAAAGGGGGTGACTGTATTGTTGACTGGTTGGTAAGGTTATTTAATGTATGTATGACTCATGGTGAGGTGACTGAGGATTGGCGGAATGCGTGCATAGTGCCATTGTACAAAGGCAAAGGGGATAAAAGTGAGTGCTCAAATTACAGAGGTATAAGTTTGTTGAGTATTCCTGGTAAATTATATGGGAGGATATTGATTGAGAGGGTGAAGGCATGTACAGAGCATCAGATTGGGGAAGAGCAGTGTGGTTTCAGAAGTGGTAGAGGATGTGTGGATCAGGTGTTTGCTTTGAAGAATGTATGTGAGAAATACTTAGAAAAGCAAATGGATTTGTATGTAGCATTTATGGATCTGGAGAAGGCATATGATAGAGTTGATAGAGATGCTCTGTGGAAGGTATTAAGAATATATGGTGTGGGAGGCAAGTTGTTAGAAGCAGTGAAAAGTTTTTATCGAGGATGTAAGGCATGTGTACGTGTAGGAAGAGAGGAAAGTGATTGGTTCTCAGTGAATGTAGGTTTGCGGCAGGGGTGTGTGATGTCTCCATGGTTGTTTAATTTGTTTATGGATGGGGTTGTTAGGGAGGTGAATGCAAGAGTTTTGGAGAGAGGGGCAAGTATGAAGTCTGTTGGGGATGAGAGAGCTTGGGAAGTGAGTCAGTTGTTGTTCGCTGATGATACAGCGCTGGTGGCTGATTCATGTGAGAAACTGCAGAAGCTGGTGACTGAGTTTTGTAAAGTGTGTGAAAGAAGAAAGTTAAGAGTAAATGTGAATAAGAGCAAGGTTATTAGGTACAGTAGGGTTGAGGGTCAAGTCAATTGGGAGGTGAGTTTGAATGGAGAAAAACTGGAGGAAGTGAAGTGTTTTAGATATCTGGGAGTGGATCTGGCAGCAGATGGAACCATGGAAGCAGAAGTGGATCATAGGGTGCGGGAGGGGGCGAAAATTCTGGGAGCCTTGAAGAATGTGTGGAAGTCGAGAACATTATCTCAGAGAGCAAAAATGGGTATGTTTGAAGGAATAGTGGTTCCAACAATGTTGTATGGTTGCGAGACGTGGGCTATGGATAGAGTTGTGCGCAGGAGGATGGATGTGCTGGAAATGAGATGTTTGAGGACAATATGTGGTGTGAGGTGGTTTGATCGAGTAAGTAACGTAAGGGTAAGAGAGATGTGTGGAAATAAAAAGAGCGTGGTTGAGAGAGCAGAAGAGGGTGTTTTGAAATGGTTCAGGCACATGGAGAGAATGAGTGAGGAAAGATTGACCAAGAGAATATATGTGTCGGAGGTGGAGGGAACGAGGAGAAGAGGGAGACCAAATTGGAGGTGGAAAGATGGAGTGAAAAAGATTTTGTGTGATCGGGGCTTGAACATGCAGGAGGGTGAAAGGAGGGCAAGGAATAGAGTGAATTGGAGCGATGTGGTATACCGGGGTTGACGTGCTGTCAGTGGATTGAATCAAGGCATGTGAAGCATCTGGGGTAAACCATGGAAAGCTGTGTAGGTATGTATATTTGCGTGTGTGGACGTATGTATATACATGTGTATGGGGGTGGGTTGGGCCATTTCCTACGTCTGTTTCCTTGCGCTACCTCGCAAACGCGGGAGACAGCGAAGAAAAAAAAAAAAAAAAAAAAAAAAAAAAATCAACAATTTTAAATAAATGCTGTCTGGTCTCAGTCAATTCAAACCCAATACCAAATCACTAATACACAAACAGCAGTGAGGTGTACGAAGTGAATTCTGCATCAGTCATCTAGCAGGCTATCAAGAATGGCATACTGAGTTAAGGCAAAATAAAAATTCTTACCTGAAATCTGAGAGAGAGGACCTATTGGCAGCACTGGTAATAGCTAACATGGCTTCCACTCCTTCGTCGATATCTTGGACGTGACTCTGGCTTCGGACAGCCTTTTCTCCCTCCTCAGACCTTATGAGAGAAAACAGACTTAAAACAATTCCTAGTTACCCCTGACTAATAAAAGATGGTACATCCCCATAAATCCAAATTATCTCAAGTGTGACACGAATGTCCATCCTAAGACATCTTTCAACTCCACTTACCCATGTATGCTTGGGAAGGTGCACCCTTTTTTTTCTCTAGTTCAAGCATTCTCAGTCATCAATTACATTTCAGCACACAACTCTACAATCTCTTCCTATTTTCATTATACATCAAGGACCCAAGGCCCTATATATATGTACCTTCAACAGCCTCATTGCCCATTCTTTATTCCAATCCCCTAGCACCAAAACTCAACCCATTGTATCGAACCTGCAACTGAACTCATTCAGCTCCTTCCAAAATGCAGCCACTTCCTCTTCACTCCTCTTAAACAAAGTGCATAAGTAGTGCCAGTCATCTACTTGTCTGCTGACCCACATAAATCCTGAACTCAATTCCTTACAAACTTCAACACAGTTTCACACTCCTCCATCATTCATTCTCCCTACTTTTATCTTGCCCCTCACACTAACACCAGACAATTAAAAAAAAAATAAAGTCTGAAGAGGACATTTTCATTATTACTATAAACCGTTAAGACTTGTGTATACTGTCCACAATCACATCATTCAGTTTATCTATTCATCCATCAATAACACAATACATGCATTTTCTTACATCTTTTTCTACTAGTTATGTCCTCTGTTTGCTTTATCTTTGCTACTTTCTGAGAAATGTTCCATCAAACTAGTTTAAAACCTTAAAGGCTATGATCAAGTAACTCTTTATTCTTCTACAGTGGAAGAAATATAAGAAAGAAGTGATCTTAAAGGTAAGAGGGGGTACTGCAGAAAAATTATCACCATACAGACAGGATGAAGACAACACTCATGCACTCCCACCTGTTCACCATAATCTTTGAGAGGAGCATGTACTTGAGTGCTCGTGCTCTTTGCCTGCGTGAGGTGAAGCCTGTTGCTGCTTCCTTGAAGTAAGAATAAGCTGTTTCCATGTCCTTGCCTTCTGCTACTTGCATGATTCCTAGGAAATAAATTATGAAAAAAAATATAAAAAGAACCAAATTGATTATAAGCACTTCAAGGATTAAGTATGTAAGTAAGGGTGAAGATGAAGCGTGCAATGCTACCAACAGTTTAAAATATATTGCGAAAAGTCCATAGAAAAGTCCATATAATCAAAAATAGATAATTATCTTTATGATAGCAATGATTACTATAATCATTCAAGTAGAGGCAAAGCAATGATCAATGGGTACTATGACAAAAGTGGGATGGGCCTGTCAGAGAGAGATATCTATGCATAACTTATCAAGACATCCCACGCACTATTTCAAAGCCACTGCCAAAATTTTAGACTCTAAGCATGTTTACCTTATTTTTGTAGCTTTATCTGTGATCTAGTGATGCACCATCTCTACATAAACTTGAATGAGAGAGCATGAGATGCAGTCACTATGGCAAGCAAATTAAGATCAAGGTCATTTTCTTTCAAACAGGTAAGTGACAAGGCCCCTGGCAGCTTTATAGTTAACACTTACATTAAACTTTTCATTAACACTTCCATTAAAGTGCCAAGTTTAGCAGTGTGGAAGTTTGGTTTAGCTGGGAGTCAGCAAAGCTAAGAAAGATGTGTCTTGCACACAAAGGTTGAAAGTTCATCATACATCCTAACTGAGCTTCTCCTTGTAAGTAATACTGTACCATCCCATGTATCATATCGAATGTCTAAATTCTCAGCAACCAAGATATTATTTAAATAAAACATTCACCCAATCTCACCATCTGACACATTACCCCATCCATAGAGATATCCAATATCTAGGAAGACAGTACATGAGACATATTTCAAATCACTGTTGACAATTCCAGTTACACTAACATAGCAGTACAGCACTTCCTTTGTTTAAACCCTTAGCCCCCTGTTCTGTAGCTGATATAAAGTGATGTTCTTTTACAGAACAGCAGCCAACATCAATTTCTATTGTACATTTTCCCTCTCACATTTAAATCATATGTCCATTTTTGGTAACACTGGCCATCAGTACATATCACTATTATTGCCAGGCATTCACAGAAAAAGATCCCCTACTCCTTAGTACCCCTGTGATCATTATGTTTGAAACACTCCTCAACCTCAAATGGTGATATCCCAGGGTGGTGAGCATATGCTAACCCTGCTAATTTGGCAGAGAATCATGAGACTTTTCCTGACCTTAGTGATGAGGATGACCATCATGCACATATACATATATGTACATGTACATATTTGTACTTGCTTGCCTTCATCTGTTCCTAGAGCTACCCCGCCCCACAGGAAACAGCATCGCTATCCACCTGCTTCAGCAAGGTAGCGCCAGGAAAACTGACAAAAAAAGGCCATTTACACTCAGTCTCTAGCTGTCACTTGTAATGCACCGAAACCACACCTCCCTATCTACATCCTGGCCCTAAAGACCTTTCCATGGTTTACACTAGACGTTTCACATGCCCTGGTTCATTCCACTGACAGCACATTAACCCCAGCATACCAAATTGTTCCAATTCACTCTATTCCTTACATGCCTCTCACCCTCCTGTATGTTCAGGCCCCAATCGCTCAAAATCTTTTTCACTCCATCCTTCCACCTCCAATTTGGTCTCCCGCTTCACGTTCCCTCCACCTCTGACTCATATATCCTCTTTGTCATTCTCTCCATATATCCACACCATTTCAACACAGCCTCTTCTGCTCTCTCAACCACACTCTTTTTATTTTCACACATCTCTCTTACCCTTTCATTATTTACTCGATCAAACCACCTCACACCGCATATTGTCCCCACACATTTCATTTCCAACACATCCGTCCTCCTCCATACAACCCATGCCTCGCAACGATAACAATGTTGAAACTTTTCCTTCAAACATACTCATTTTTGCTCTCCAAGTTAACATTCTCTCCTTCCACACATTCTTCATTACTCCCAAAACCTTAGTCCCCTCCCCACCCTGTGACTCACTTCCACTTACATGATTCCATTTGCTGCTTAGGCCACTCCCAGATATCTAAAGCACTTCACTTCCTCCAAGTATAAAGTGAGGAATTCTTGCTACTCCCAGAGTCTATGCATTCTATGGACAATGATGCACAAGACTGCATGTAGAAAATCAGGAATGTTTTCATATCACATGAAAACAGGTTCAGCGTATTCTTCAAGTCATTCCAAAGGCTGATCGATTTGTGCTCTTCAAAGATTGGCTCAAGGAATATATATTACCTAAACACCAGAGATTTGGGCTAAAGCCATTTGCTTTAGTAACTGCATGACAAACAAATTATTAGATATGTTACAGACACCACTTATGACATTCCTGGAAAAGACACCTTCACACTTTCTGGTGTAACTGTAATGAAATGAAAAATATACAGGGAAAGGAAATATACTGTACAAATGATAAATGATATGCAAGCCTTAAACTGTGTAAATACTTCATAGAAAATTAGATGAAGAGAAAACATATGCCAAAGTTCATGAGATACATCCTCAGGTGATGTGTGCCATTACAGAATCTGGGATAAATGTTTGAAAAATATTCTGCTTAAGTTACTCTCTGACCTTAAAATGTGGCTTTTATGATAATGACATCGACATTGCAATAAAAACAGCAATGCAGAAGAAAAAGTTATCATCAATTACAGATAAAAAAAATCTACCCAAAGTTCTGACCAAAGAAATGAGAAAATAAAAGAAATTGCCTAAAAATGAAAGAACCAGAAGAACTGAAGACATACCTGACTGTAGGTCAAGTTCCCCCTGCATATCAGGGGGCGTATAGATCTTTAGAGCCTCTGTTTTGGCTGTTGTGATGTTGGCTCTAGCCTTGGAGATGTTGCCCATGGCATGGTAAACTTGACTCAGACACAAGCAAGCCTGTGTAATATATAGGACTATCTTCATTACTTTAGTACATGATATCAAATGACAATGCTGAAGGGAAGAGCAATGCACCAAGAGAGCAGATCTATCGTGACAAATAAAACTAGACCAAATAAAATAACTTTCAGAATGTTAATGTTTCAAAGGCAAAAACTTTCCAACTAACAATACAGAATTTGGAAAGAAAAAAGTTTTAATATGTACAAATGTTTGAGAGGAAGATGAATGAACTGGTTAATATGCAGGATTTAGATGGTCAAAAATTTCCAAATAAAATTATCATCAGTAGGGGAAAAGTACATTTTCAAATCCCATAAAATTCTGAGGTAAAAAATCTATCATAACTATCCTATATGGGAGGCAGTACAAAAAGGCTAAAATGAGTAAGCATTGTTCAAAGCAGATCAACTATCTCCCTCCCGATGAAAATGGAAAGAGATACAGGCACACCATTTACTTTATTTCTTCACTGATGTGTGTGTGAGAGAGAGAGAGAGAGAGAGAGAGAGAGAGAGAGAGAGAGAGAGAGAGAGAGAGAGAATCTGACCAAAATCTATGGGAATGCAGATGTCCCTCATTTACAATAAGGGTTGTGCTCTTAGAAAAGGCTATTACAAGTGAATTCAGTATATACGAAGGTAGGACTTTAGAGCAAATGAAGGATATCAAAAGTCGATGCCAAAGTGTTCCCTTCGGTGAAGCTCTTATACAGCATTAAGTTTTCATCCATAGCCCAACTACAACACAATGCTGCAAATGTTGAGTGAGCATAATCAATGAGTATAACATACTTCACTATGCATGCTGTTGTTTCTCCATGGGGAGACGCTTATGTCAGCAGAACTTCTCAAATGGGCAACAATTCCTTATTTTTGCAAATAAGCTTTTATTTTTGAAGGCTCATCACGGACTTAAGTCCACATTGTGACCAGGCCTTAATTGAAATATACAGAGAATTATGAAATGAAAAAGAAAAGGAAAGGGAAAGTATTCATTTGCTCCTGATAATATTATCCTTGGGGGTAAAAGAGAAAGAATATTCCACATGCATCATCTACAGGTCACAGAAGGTAACAAAGAGCGGTGGGGGCAGAAGATTAGAATTCTTCCTCTCCCAAACAATCAATTTCCAAATCAGTGAATAGAGGAGGGAGCCAAGCATAGGTTTCTTTTTTCTCTATGGCTAAGTCATCTGTTCCTGATGCTAACTCTTCTAAGCTTAAAAAGGAGAATAGGTATGACATATTATACATGAGATGTAGTTTACAGGCAACAGTTTCTTTTTAATAGTCAAGGGTGTTTCTTTCTTTTTTCTTAAGACACCTATTGAATGAACAGAGTCAGAGATGAGAGAACTCAGTGAAGAATGCAACAACATGAAGCTGATATAATTAAGAGTAACTGTTCATTTGTCTTGGAAATATTAAGGACAGGGGAACGATCATGCCTTTTACAAAACTGTTCATACAAGATACTTTTCCCTGAAATTCCCTTGTTTTCATCCATCCCATTCTCCCTCAACCTTAACACATCACAGTCTCATAATATGATTAAACAAGTATCACACAAGTCTTACCTTCACTGTTTTTTCCTTATCTTGCAATTTTTTTGTTTCTGAATAGAGCGCACTGGCAATGACTTCTGCTTGTTTATAATGACGGGTACTATAGTACAGTGACATCAAAGTAAGTTCCAACTCATGACGAAGGTTTACACTTTTTCGGTCATGTGCCCACTGTACTGCTTTCTGAAAAATGGAAGACATTAGAGGTTGCATCTCGACAAAGTAAACTCATATGGATATAAAAATGCCAATACATACAAAATAAATGAAAACTGCACGTGTGTAACAACCTAATCATACATTCTAAGGAAGGGAGTTCTACATTCATGGAACACAATCATGACAACCAGTCAAGCTATCAGCATATATTTTCATCCCTTAGCATTTTCCATTCATACACTACTCAGATACCATGCAAGGACTTCTTTGCATTTTAAAACATAAGTCTTGTCAATATAGGTATGTGTGTATTTGCGTAATTACCTATTTGTGAACTGTGGAGGGAGAGTTTTACACTTGCGGTACCCTGTCTCTTGAATCTATAAATGATACCTATGATGAGATTCTACCCTTACGTAGGGTTAGCACTTGTCATTCACCAATGGAAAGTTTAGAGTTAAGGATGAGGAAATGTATGAATTACATATTGCCAAGTTACTTGTGTAACTTAAGAGTCCTCTGTAACACAACTGTCACTCATCCCTACATTAGGAAAATCAAAATAATGAATATCAGAAATAATCCGTCTATCACATAACCAAGTAAAGCACAATGGAAGTTTGGTAAGCCCAACTTGGCAGCACCTGTGTGCTGTTGCGAGACCAAAAAACGTGCTATGTCAACAAAATTATTCTTACTCTCCTCACAAGCACTCTTAAGATTCTTAATTCATGTCCTCTAAATCACTTTCTGTTTATGATGGCACTACTTCAGCATCCACCAGTTCACTCTTACTATCAGAAAGGCTCGAGAGAATATCATTAATTTCCTTCCTGAGGATTAGTGAGCCACTTATTATGCTCAGCAGTGGGAGAATCACACCCTTATGCCACTGACAAACTTGGATAACTGAAAGGCAGAGAACTTTACCTTGTTTTACTTACAGTTAATTGTAATGTGGGGATATCTATACATAGGCCCACCCTCACTTTTTCAAGAAGATACCAATCATTTTTCCCTATATCATAATCAAGTCCATTCTTTTTGTTCTAATCAAAACATTCTTACTATAATGATGTCTAATATCTGCCTAGTCATCATCACTATCATTAGTACCCCAGACTCAAACTCAAATTTGCTTGGAATATCATGAGAGATGATGTACAACATACTAAGCACAATTGGCAGTCAAAGCTGTACTTTTCTCCATCATGTTACATGTGGATCTGACACCCAGTCATTTTTTCCAGGTGTCAATTGAAGTTGCCTGTGACATTAGGAATATCTATATACCGAAAAAGTATGTCTTACGATCTAAATGAGGGTAGGAAGAGGCAACCATACAACTAAATTCCCAACAACATAAATGGCAAAATCTTGTTGTAGGTAATCATAGGCAGGTAGGTATTCACCTCAACTTAGCCAGATATTTACAGAATCGCATTCTGTGTTGTATATTTAGGGAATGGCAAGGAAGAACTTTTCGTAAATATGATATATACCTACAGTTATGTTGTTTAAAACTAACAAAAACTTGTATTCATGTGATCTACTATCGAGTCCTTTTACAACATCAATACTGTACCACAACCTAGAAAACTCCATAAAACAACTGCTCATCCCCAATGTTGCCAAATCTGAGACAGAATGTACCACTAATCATGAAGGCAGGGTATATCAATTCCTCTGATAAGTACTGTACTTAGCTTCTGAGAGAGAAAAAGAAATCATTATGTATGCCATACCTCACAGAGTGCATGTTTGCTCTCCTTCGTGGTTTCAAGGTTGCAGTAATGTGTCAGTAACTGTCTGAGGAACTTATTAAAATGAGG
Source organism: Panulirus ornatus (assembly GCF_036320965.1). Classification (NCBI taxonomy): domain Eukaryota; kingdom Metazoa; phylum Arthropoda; class Malacostraca; order Decapoda; family Palinuridae; genus Panulirus; species Panulirus ornatus. The sequence goes on from NC_092270.1 coordinate 8,862,413, forward strand.
AGCATTCATGGTCCTAACTGTGGTGGATCCATTTAGAAGTGTCTCAACTAAAACCTCTACTATTCTGGCCTCTGACGAATCTGAAAAATAATAAAAAAATGAGCCAAAAACAGTAAAATGTATGAAAACAATGACAAGCAAGCAAAAAATAAATAGCCCATTTAATAAGTACAAAATGGGTAAATATACTAATCAACATACAGGTAAATAAAAAGCAGATCTCTGAAAGTCACATACATTTGTATGTACATATTCATTACAATTACTCCTACTTATGCCCTATCACCACCTTATCAAGTGCAGTATCTCTGTAGTCATGATCAATATGTCTTAGGGGTAATTTGAACATTTCTGTAACTGAATGATCTCAAAATTTTTCTGAAATTCAATATAATTTCATTCACTGATAAAACATGGGATATATTTTGTTACACTTTAGGCAGGAGAGAAAAATTCTTAAGGTTTGAAGAGCAGGGCAAATGCTTTCTGGTAGTCCAGATAGACAATTCACCCAGCCTTCTCTTTACACTGAAATGGCACTCACTTTCTCATAGATACCCCCAGAGGTTTGTTACATATCATCTCTCCCTGAAACTATATTGCCTCTCACTTATATAGCATCTCTTTTGCAAGAAGTCATCCATCTGCTTTACAATCATCTTTTCTAGTACTTTACAAGCCATGATCAAAGGGATCAGTCAGTAGTAGAGCGCATCATCCCAGTCTCCTTTCTTGAAGATAGGCATTCCCTTAGCACTTTACCCTTCTCCAGCAACATCATGAGCAACACTTCTAGTGGTCAGTCAAGCATATCTGTACACTTGTCAGCACATCTGGAGAATTTCATTTGGATCCTGAGCCTTTTCTAGGTCAAAATCCTTCAGTTTATGTCTTTTCTTGATACTTCAATGCCTTGCAAGACCTCATCCCTATTCTGTCTAACTGGTATTGGAGATATAGTATTTTCTACATACAGTATCAAAAGAAACAAATTCAGTAGTATATGTATTCTACAAATATCATGCATGACTGTTATGCCATATGAAATGTTTATAAAATTCTGCAATAATTCAAGAAAATATATGGACACGAATGAAAATTACAGCCTCCTGCATTATTTTCAAGAATTTGCCCATCATGAATGCAATCTACAACATAAAAGGACAGCTCCTGCTAATCCTCCTTTGCTCCAAATCCTCTTACACACTCATGTGATTCTGTTCTTAAGTATTTCAAGGAACAAGCCACACCAATAGACAGGTATTTACACATCTGGCATATTACTTGGTTTGCTATAACAACATGTTTTGCAGACTTGGAAATCTAAATTACCTATGCTTTGTAAACATTTCACATGTCTGCTTACTTTTGGTTTGACAGTAACTTGAGATTACTTACACTTCCCTCTCTTTTTCATCTTCTGTTCCAATTCTATTTCTCTCTCCTCTTTCATCCAAAGGGACTTGGTAACTCTGCAGAGTGGCAAAATAACTGGGGTGAGGAGTGGGTTGGGGGAAGGTATACTGAAATGTATTTTCTAAAGCCAACCTACTTAAGGTTTTTGACTGCAATAAGTTTTCAGGTTTTAATCAAAGCTGTAAATATCAAAATGCATAGCTTTTACTTGATAATCAAAATAAATATGTCAATACTCCCAAATTTACTCCTGGGATATAATACTGTCTACGTTCAGAATTACTTAGTACTTTCATCGTTTGCTACCTGCTACCTTACTTTCTACGGAAAAGGCTCCAACCATAGATAAAGTCCTTATGAAAGCCTGGCCATAAATGAAACGAAAACTAAATGAGGAAAGGATGAAGTACAGAAAACGTTACAATACTAAACATCTTCTAAAGGAAATGGAAATCAGCCCCTTAGAATGGAACAGACCACAACTGTTGAGAAGACTTCAGAAGGTAAATGGTTCCAAAGATCAGCAGTCCAGGCTCTCTCTCTCATATATATATATGTAGTGGTGATGTGAGAAGGAGATGGAGTGAGTATTTTGAAGGTATGTTGAATGTGTTTGATGATAGAGTGGCATATATAGGGTGTTTTGGTCGAGGTGGTGTGCAAAGTGAGAGGGTTAGGGAAAATGATCTGGTAAACAGAGAAGAGGTAATAAAAGCATTGCAGAAGATGAAAGCTGGCAAGGCAGCTGGTTTGGATGGTACTGCAAAGGAATTTATTAAAAAAGGGGGTGACTGTATTGTTGACTGGTTGGTAAGGTTATTTAATGTATGTATGATTCATGGTGAGGTGACTGAGGATTGGCAGAATGCTTGCATAGTGCCATTGTACAAAGGCAAAGGGGATAAGAGTGAGTGCTCAAATTACAGAGGTATAAGTTTGTTGAGTATTCCTGGGAAATTATATGGGAGGGTATTGACTGAGAGGGTGAAGGGATATACAGAGCATCAGACTGGGTAAGAGCCGTGTGGTTTCAGAAGTGGTAGAGGATGTGTGGATCAGGTGTTTGCTTTGAAGAATGTATGTGAGAAATACTTAGAAAAGCAAATGGATTTGTATGTAGCATTTATGGATCTGGAGAAGGCATATGATACTAGAGTTGATAGAGATGCTCTGAGGAAGGTATTAAGAATATATGGTGTGGGAGGCAAGTTGTTAGAAGCAGTGAAAAGTTTTTATCAAGGATGTAAGGCATGTGTACGTGTAGGAAGAGAGGAAAGTGATTGGTTCTCAGTGAATGTAGGTTTGCAGCAGGGGTGTGTGATGTCTCCATGGTTGTTTAATTTGTTTATGGATGGGGCTGTTTGGGAGGTGAATCCAAGAGTTTTGGAAAGAGGGGCAAGTATGCAGTCTGTTGTGGATGAGAGAGCTTGGGAAGTGAGTCAGTTGTTGTTCGCTGATGATACAGTGCTGGTGGCTGAATCATGTAAGAAATTGCAGAAGCTGGTGACTGAGTTTGGTAAAGTGTGTGAAAGAAGAAAATTGAGAGTAAATGTGAATACGAGCAAGGTTATTAGGTACAGTAGGGGTGAGGGTTAAGTCAATTGGGAGGTAAGTTTGAATGGAGAAAAACTGGAGGAAGTGAAGTGTTTTAGATATCTGGGAGTGGATTTGGCAGCGGATGGAACCATGGAAGCGGAAGTGAATCATAGGGTGGGGGAGGGGGCGAAAATTCTGGGAGCCTTGAAAAATGTGTGGAAGTCGAGAACATTATCCCGGAAAGCAAAAATGGGTATGTTTGAAGGAATAGTGGTTCCAACAATGTTGTATGGTTGCGAGGCGTGGGCTATGGATAGAGTTGTTCGCAGGAGGATGGATGTGCTGGAAATGAGATGTTTGAGGACAATGTGTGGTGTGAGGTGGTTTGATCGAGTAAGTAACGTAAGGGTAAGAGAGATGTGTGGAAATAAAAAGAGCGTGGTTGAGAGAGCAGAAGAGGGTGTTTTGAAATGGTTTGGGCACATGGAGAGAATGAGTGAGGAAAGATTGGCCAAGAGGATATATGTGTCGGAGGTGGAGGGAACGAGGAGAAGAGGGAGACCAAATTGGAGGTGGAAAGATGGAGTGAAAAGGATTTTGTGTGATCGGGGCCTGAACATGCAGGAGGGTGAAAGGAGGGCAAGGAATAGAGTGAATTGGAGCGATGTGGTATACAGGGGTTGACGTGCTGTCAGTGGATTGAATCAGGGCATGTGAAGCGTCCGGGGTAAACCATGGAAAGCTGAGTAGGTATGTATATTTGCGTGTGTGGACGTGTGTATGTACATGTGTATGGGGGGGGGGCCATTTCTTTCGTCTGTTTCCTTGCGCTACCTCGCAAACGCGGGAGACAGCGACGAGGTATAAAAAAAAAAAAAAAAAATATATATATATATATATATATATATATATATATATATATATATATATATATATATATATATATATATATATATATATATATATATATACCCCAGACGCTTCACATGCCTTGATTCAATCCACTGACAGCACGTCAACCCCGGTATACCACATCGCTCCAATTCACTCTATTCCTTGCCCTCCTTTCACCCTCCTGCATGTTCAGGCCCCGGTCACACAAAATCTTTTTCACTCCATCTTTCCACCTCCAATTTGGTCTCCCTCTTCTCCTCGTTCCCTCCACCTCCGACACATATATCCTCTTGGTCAATCTTTCCTCACTCATTCTCTCCATGTGCCCAAACCACTTCAAAACACCCTCTTCTGCTCTCTCAACCACGCTCTTTTTATTTCCACACATCTCTCTTACCCTTACGTTACTAACTCGATCAAACCACCTCACACCACACATTGTCCTCAAACATCTCATTTCCAGCACATCCATCCTCCTGCGCACAACTCTATCCATAGCCCACGCCTCGCAACCATACAACATTGTTGGAACCACTATTCCTTCAAACATACCCATTTTTGCTTTCCGAGATAATGTTCTCGACTTCCACACATTCTTCAAGGCCAATTTTAAGCGATCAGGGAATGAACATACAGGAGGGTGAAAGGTGTGCAAGGAAGAGAGTGAACTGGAAAAATGTGGTATACTGGGGTCGACATGCTGTCAATGGATTGAACCAGGGCATGTGAAGCATCTGGGGTAAACCATGTAAAGTTTTGTGAGGCCTAGATGTGGAAAGGGAGCCATGGTTTCAGTGCATTACACATGATAGCTACAGACTAAGTGTGAACAAATGTGGCCTTTGTGTCTTTTCTAGCACTACCTCGCGTGCGCATGAGGGGAAAGGGGTGCTGTTTCATGTGTGGCGGGGTGGTGACGGGAATGGATAAAGGCAGCAAGTATGAATATGTACATGTGTATATATGTATATGTCTGTGAATGCATAGGTGCATAGGTATGTATACGTTGAAATGTATAGGTATGTATATAAGCATGTGTGGGCATTTATGTATATACATGTGTATGTGGGTGGGTTGGGCCATTCTTTCGTCTGTTTCCTTGCGCTACCTCACTAACGTGGGAGAAAATGAATAAGTATTATAAAATACAATTAATATAAATAATTGTCATAAAAATTGTCATACTTGATTCCCATTACCACATTTGCAAGGTAGGAACAAAAACAAAAAAAAAAAAAAGGCTGCATCCCTCACATCCATTCTCAGAACTTGCTTTGGTTTACCCCGGCTACTTCACATGCTCTGGTTCAGTCCACTGACAGCACAAAAACCCCTCTACACCACATCATTCTAGTTCACTCTATCCCGAGCACATTTTTCATCCTCCAGCATGTTCAGGTTCCAGTGACTCCAAATATTTTTCACTCCATCTTCCCATCCCAATTTGGTCAAAACCTTCTTGGTGTTCTCTCCACTTTAGACATATACCCTCACTGTTAGCCTCTCTTCACTCATTCTCTTCACATGTCTAAACCATTTCAGCATATCCTCTTCACCTCTCTAAACCACCTTTATCATTATCACACCTATTATTATCATTATCACACCTCTCTCTCAGCCTTTTTTTGCTAACTCGATCAATCAACATCACACCATGTACTACAATCAAACATTCAACTTCAAGCACATCCACCATCATCTGCACATCCTCATCTACAGCCCATGTCTCGCATCCATATAGCACTGCTGGGACTACTATACTTTCAAATATACTCAGTTTTGCTCTCCCAGACAACAAGCTCACTTTCCACATATTCTTTAGTGCTCCCACAACCTTTAACCCCTCATCTAACCTGTAACTCACTTCTGCTTCCAAAGATCCATTTACCAACACGTCCACTCCCATGTATCAAAAACACTTCACCTCCTCCAATTCTTTCTTATTCAAACTCACACCCCAACTAACATGTTCCTTAATCCTGCTCTACCTAATAACCTTGCTTTTAATCACACTTACTCTCAAGTCCCTCCTTTCACTCACTCTTCCAAACCCAATCATCAAACACAATCAACAGTCTCTCAAAATACTCACTCCATCTCCAACCCACTTCAGTACCTGTTACCAATTTCCCATTTACCCCCTTATGGTGCAATTGCAATTTAGATGTTTAATAAAGGACATTCCTCAGGCAAAACCTAAATTTAGTTTACAGTTCTTGTGCCATTATTTTTGTAGGTTTACAACTACATACACAATTGTTTAATGCATTTCACCTGAGTCAATCACGATCTGACAGTGTGCGTCCCTCCTGTATCCTGTAAATCTCTTGATTTCTTCATTTTACCCATAATGGTAGAGTTAGAATCTATCCCCACTGCGAAGGATAGTGTTTTTGGTGTTACAGTGGAAGACTTTGTTTACATCTCTCTAGTTACTTGGAGTTTTCTAATGAGATTTTCATACTTATTCCAGTATCACTTGCAAGGGGAACAGAATGGGCGCAAGGAGCAAGCAACAAAAGAAAAAGCCTCATTGCTTTCACACACAGGTTCAAATGTCACATACTTAGAAAATGTGTTGCTTGAGGACTGAGCCTTTTTACTATGATGAAATAGGAAACAGTTTGATTCCCCATGTTGTAATCTGTTAGTTAAAAAGTTCTAGCTATATATCCATCTTCCAGTTTTAATGATTATCACCAGCTTACACCTTTTACATGCTTGAACACTCAAGTCACATTTACCAAATACTTTTGTAAAGTCTGTGTATAGCAATGTCAGGAATTCTGCTGTTCTCCATTGCCCCTACAAAATTATCCACATAGTCAAGAAACTGAAACAGACAAGACCTTCCAGCCCTAAAGTCATGTTGTCCTAGGTTATGTAGACAGTAACACTGTGCCTTTCAGTTTCAGGGGTAATATCCTACAGTCTTCCATGCTTGCTATGCTAACAATGAACTACTTTCATGTGTTGATTGAAAGCTCATCCTTATGAGATTTTTCATGTACAGTACATTATGATATCTCTCTCCTGATTACACTCTAAAGGTTACTACCTCAGAGCTTTCAAGCAGTTCGATTACAAAATTTCAGTTTCTATGTCAATGTGGCCTATGTAACAGCTCTGCACACACTAACTGATGGCTCCAACACTACTTGAGTAGTTTTTAGATGTGTTCTACCCTACAACCCAGACTGGCTTCAGGCTCCAGGGATGGGTTGCAGGTTGACCAAGCTATTCAAAACTGCAGCCTGCATAGCCCCCACAGCCTGGCTGGTCTGGTACACCTTCCAAATATTTGTCCTGGGTACAAAATCTTCTCTAGCGTGCAGTCCTAGTGGTGGGGAAGAGGGCTGTACACTGGTGATATCTAAAAGGCCCTGAATAAGAATCTATGAAGTGTTGGTAAACTTCATGATCACAGCCTGGCTGCGGTCATTATGTAAGCCTGCAGGCAGCGGCCTCCAACACTCTGACCAACATTTATGGCATGGCCCTAGCCTGAGCTGTGGGGGATACTAGACCTAAGATGTGTGGCTCTAATGCCTTTACATATTCAGGGTGTCAAGAGATGCCCTAGAGAGGGACCAGCAAGATCTAATGATAGAGTGCCTTGACAGAAAACTCACAACAACCATTCAGACTATTCTCATAATGAAAATGTCTCATCACATTCACACGGAAATGCCCATGCAAATGCATGGAAACAAAATTCCAATTGATGTCACAAGATATAGCCATGACAGTAGCCAACACATTTTCTATATGATCATAAACTTTGTAAATACGTTCTTACATAACTTCATTACATCTAACCTCACTGTTTTAACTGTTTCCTTTAAGTCATATATTATGAGGATACAAAACATGATACAAGCTTACTAACTACCCAAAAGTAATGAATATACAAAGTCTGAAAAAGGCCATTTGGATTCTGTCATTATTCCTATAAAAGATTGTTCATCATTACAGGAAATCTTTGGATAACAATATGTCAGACATTTTTCTTAACTAATACTGCAACATGTTATCAATATTGTTAGCATTTTAAATATAACAGTATTTACTAACCATACATTGTGGACTGGTTAAAAGTAATAAATAAAAGGACAGGCTGAGGATCAAAGGTGATTCTTAAAAGGAATAAAAACTGGAGATGCTTTGAAAGCTTTGGTGAAAAAATTTCAGTTTACTGTCGTTCATTCAAGAAGCTTGCATGTAGGAGTACCTAACACTCCAACCTAATACAACAGACTTCAAGTCCCTGATCCAAAAAGGGAGAGGCTTTCTGCATAAACCATTAAACCTACATTCTTAATTCTTGCAAAGCATCTCTTACTACAACCCTGCACCATAAATATAGCAAGTACACTACTGAACAATTCTAAAATACCTCCTTAATAAAACTAAGAATACTGTACCATGGTTTTCAAATCACATCTGTACAATTATGTACACCATTTTTTTTTTTTTGACTAATAGGTATCTTAAGGGTGTTTATCTACAGACTCAGAGTGAACAGTTGCCAACTCAAAGGTAAAAACCTGCATATCTAACAAGTAATCTTGTAAATGAAAAAAAAAATTGATAGAGTCCACTGGTAAGAGGCACCAGGTGGTCAACCAGAATTTTGACAATTAGCATATTTTACTTTGTTTTCTCATTACTGGATTCAACTTTTCATACTGAATAAATATTACAAATCCTGGGATTCAGACAAATATAAAAAATTATGACAAAAGTATCAAATCTAATCAGGTTCAAAATGAATCATGTGAGATCTCATATTCATTAGTCCCAAAAGTTTAGGCAAGTGTTGGGTTCAAACAGTTAAGCCTTGCACTTTACCTATCCCCAAAACCAAATGCTCCAATGCCTGACCCTAACCTACCTCAGCATAAACCTAGTCTAATCATTGTAATTCAAGAGGTGTTGCAATGAAAAATAAACTCTGTAGAAAATAAATTAGTTAGCAATAATAACTCCTATCCCAACAGTGCCACCTACTTGGCATATTAATGACAAAGTTCAATAAGAGTGCATCTTTTGTTTTGGCTAAGAGACACCATGTGTGTAATGTGTAGCTTAAGGACAAGCTTGATGCTTGAAATATGTAGCACTGGAACGAGTGCTCTAATAAAAGAAATGTACGATTTGATATCAGTCATATCAGTGAAAAACAAATCCTGAAACCGTTCCTCTGCCTTAACTGGTCCTACAAAATTCTATGTAACCCATACTAACTCTGCTGGATGCGAGTACCTAATCTGTCACTCAATAGGCCAACTATTTAGACATGAATGACTAATAGCAATGATATGACAACTCGAGTCAGATGTTAGTGATGTGGCCTTTCTTTGTCCGTTTCCTGGCATTACCTCACCAATGCAGTAAATGGTGATCAATTCCAAAAGAAAGAAGTAATGGCTTACATTAATTCCAAGAAAAATACAAAGACCACATACCAGGTACTTAACCACAATATTTCTTACCTCTCACATCAGCAGGAAGAGCAGAACAAACTTCTTGGGTCTGTGCATGTGTGAGTGCAAGGGACGCTAAAAAGGTTTCTGCCTTAGTCACAGAATCCATCTCTACTTCAACAATTGCTTTTTCTTTTACACAACTTAAACACTTTGACATATCCACTTCTTTATGTCCCTCACATTTTCCCCTATCCAAGTCTGATTTATCAGTTTCTTTACTTCTTTCACATTTTCCAATCACAGAATCTCTAATCTTTTCACCAGCAATATTATTGGTAACATCAGGTACACTATCACTTAGTTTAGCTTTTTTTGGAGCTTTAGGTTTTACTTCTGGACTTTCAGAATCGGAAGATTCACCACTAGTTTGTCTCCTCTTTGCACTTTGCACACGACTAGAACTATTTGTAGATGATAAGGTTGTTGCAGACAAATCTGACACTTCACACTTGTTACTTACATCACAAGTTCTTAACTGTGCGTCACTTGGGCTACGGAGTCGGTTCTCTGCCACATCCTTAAGTTTTGTGGGAATACTGTTCGACAAAGAAGTATTAGCATCTTCATGTCTTACACTCTTTGATACTGGACTATTTGACTTCTGGCATGTTTCACTCGTGTCATTTTCACTGTTTGATGCTGGGATATTAGTATCTACATGCTTTTTACCATGTCCACTCTCACATTCTAATATTGGAATATCAATAGCTTGGTGCTTTCCACTGCATTCATTCTTACTATCTAATAATGGAATATTAGTCCCTTCATGTCTTTCAAGTTGTTTGTTCACACTAAGTGATTCTGGAATATCAGTACCTTCATGTCTCTCAAGGTGTTTGTTCTCACTGTCCGTTTCCGGAACACTGGTACCTTTGTGTTTTGAGTGTTCATTCTCACAGTCTGATTCCGTAATACTGGCACCCTCATGTTTCTTAGAGGATATGGTCTCCCTGTCTGATTCTGGAATGTTAGTACGACAGTGTTTCCCACCGAGTTCCCTCTCACTGTCTGGTACTGAAACACCAGCATCTTTGTCATTTTTGTTGCGTTCATTCACACAAACTGCAACTGGAATAGTGGCACGTTGTATTTTATCACTGTCTATCGGAATATCATCATCATGGTATTTCTCTGTGTGTTTTTCCTTGCACAAATTGCTTTCTTTTTCAGAATTTTGTTCTGCTTCACTTCTATGCAATCCATGATCTTCATTTACATTTTTGTCATACGTATCATTTAAGTTTCGACAAATTTCCAATTTTTTACATTCACTACTCCCCTCCCCAACATCATTTGAACTGCAAGAGGTATTGCCTGGAAGTTCTGGGGTTTCAAGTTCAGCAAGCTTCAAACTATCTGAAGAATTCTGGAGGACGCTGCTGCTACTGTCTCCCAAATGTGATGACTCCTCATCGTCTGTTCCTCCATCTAAGTCTTCCTGCGGTGGTGTCTCAGACACACCCCCTCTACCTCGAGTTCTACGACCATTTCGCCCATTAGCTGCTGGCAAGGATGTTCCCACCTGAGCAGCACCCTTCCTCCTTTTTGTATTTCTGGATGCATACTGTGGTGATGCTCCATTTGTTTTCTTTGAAAGAACTGAGGGAGGACTGTTTGACTTGTTCCTCTTACGTCCCCTGCCTGTTTGCCTTGTACGAGGAGTGATTTGTGAGTTTTCTGACGCAGCACTAACCCCTGAGCTGCTACTCCCTCTACGGCCACGCCTCGGTGTTGGAGTGGAGGAGGAAGCTACACTAACAGTGCCCACACTACTGGCGCTAGAGTCTGTGCTTCCCCTGCGAGTCCTTCGACCCCTGCCTCTCGGCGTTATAGGGGTATCCTTGGCAACAGGTGAGCCCCCTCCACGACCCCTAGGGCTAGTTCTCTGTGGTGTGTCTGGGGTAGCGGTACCTCGCCGGGTTTTTCTTGGAGGCAACTCTGGAGAAACTTGAGAAGGACTGGTCTGGGTTACATTTTTTCTCTGTCCTCGGCCAGTCTCTGGAGGAGTAACTGCAGCAGCACTGGATGTAGGGGAACCATCACTCCTCCCTCGTTTCCTGGTTGTCTTCATATCTGTGGCCTCATCTGGAAAGAAGAAACTTATTTTTAGAATCTATCAGACATAATTTTACTTTTCCTCAGTTATAAATAACATTAGCAGACCATCTACCTCAAAATCATAAAACTGCAACAGTGGTAATATCCAATGTACACTCTGTGAGCAGGATATCATCAAACATCCTAAATAAATATCTCCCTAAGCGTTATGATTCAATAAAACACACTTTTCAAAATCAAATGATAAACTCAACCTGGTGACACAGTTATATGTGCTACATGCCCTTAGATTACTCCTTTGCCAGATGTATGAAGTAAACCAGGAGTACTCTCATGAATATGTTATGAGATGTATGGTATTACTGGAAGTTTATTGCACATACAAATACAGAATGATTAATGATCTTCTTCACTAATATCTATTATCCTGTAAGAATGTCACAGTTTCGCAAATAATTACACAACGTAAAGGCAGAGATATGATACTAGCTTCCGTGACAGATGAAGAGTGGCCAAATTATAGAAAAAATTTAAGCCCTAACATTACGTAACAATTCAAGAGATGCCACTAAAACAATCTTAATCCCTTAACTCTTCAGTTTGGTTTTCTTTGCACTTATTAATTTCACAATTTTCCAGTTGTATAGAAAATCTATTTAGCCTTAAAAAAATAAAAAAAATAATTCATAAAAAGCAAAAATATAATCAATTCAACAAGTATATTTGGTCTACTACATTTTGATGAAAAGAACAAGTCTTGCCGACTTTTTAAAGCAACGTGCTACAAGCACAGGAGGAAGCCCTGGGTGATAGTTGAGTTGCCACTATGCCTATCTTATAGATTAAATATTTTACCAACATAACATTATAAGTTATCCTTGTGTTTTATCTAATATAATAAATCCTTTCCTGTTATAATCTATATCAGTCAAAGATAATTTTTTCTAACAGCAAAATTGTGTCTGCAAAATTACCTGCCGCAAAAGTAAGATGCAGTGTTCATAAGTTCAGTCAAGCAGTTGCAACACTGGCTTCACTATCTATCTATATCTTTGGCGATTGTTCCCTTAAGGAGCTCCCATCAAAGGGGCAGCCTTAGCAAAAGTCTCCACATATCCCTGTTCTTACATGACTCCTTTGCATACTCCATTCCAACAATTTTCTCCCTCAGTACTCTTTCCCCCATATCACATCTGGTGCTTCTCTCAAACCAACTCCTTCAATTATACTACCATACACTCCTTATCTTGTATTCTTTCCGCATACCCTAACCACCTCCAAGTACTACGTTTTACTCACTCTACTACACATTTCATTCTCTTCATATCCCTGCCATACCTCATTTCTCATTCCCCCTCCTCATTTCTTTCCTCATTCCATCCAGCCATAACACATACTCTTTTCAAATAGCCCATTTCCACAGCCCAGATTCTTGACCTCTGTGACTCATTCCTTACTCAAGTTTCAACTGCATAGGTCAGGGTCAGGAGGACTATGCTGTCCCTTAATCCTTTCTTCACTTCAAAACTCACACCTCTACCCTTCATTATTCTATTAGGGTGCCCAATGACTCTTCTACTTTGTACCGTTCTCTCCCTTATATATCATCATCAAACTTAGGCAAGATAGCTCCTAAGTACTTAAAGTCATCATCCCTTCCAGCTTTCTCCCCAATATCTATGACAGCTTAACACACTTTCATCTTTCACCCTATAAGGTTTTGCAAAATCTGTACTTTTACTTGTAATGGTAACCCTTTTACTGCCTTATCTTAGTCAATTTTCAACACTAGAAGAGTCAGTCTTCACAAAATCACTCTCCAAATGATCTAACAACAGATCGTCCTCAAATAATTTAAGATCAACTTCTTACTGGTTCTCTAAACTTACTCAAATTACTTTTTGGAAAACTCCGAGAATATGCTATCATTGGCATGGGAGGATGATGACTGATTGTGGAGAGAAATTTCCATGCAATGCCACCTCCACCACCAGCCAGGATTAGTGAGCGTCCTTTAGAAGCTCAAAATTTAATGCATAAATATATGAGTTTATGTGATCAAAAAATCTAGTCTTTTTTCCTAACAGAATGTCTACATTAGACCTTTAGAGGCACAAATGAAAAGGGCAGTATCCTTTCCTCTATGCTAGAATGAGGTGTCCAACAAATGGGGCAGGGCCAAAATTTATCTATTTTCAAATGCAATTTCCCACAAATATATTTTTCAAGTGACTCCGACCTTTTCTCCAAGTTTTCATTTTCTGTTATCTTTCAGAGAACTTTATATAAAAGTCAAGGAATATATATGCTAACACCAAAAATGTCATACTGAAAAATGTTTCTGTTATCTTTATCAAAAACTAACCACAATAATGAATGATGAAATCTGGTTTCCCATCTAGATGACTTTAATACAATCCCTCTGATGTCCTGCGGGTGACTGAGATGCAAGATATTTCTTCCAACCATGGTGGTATGCTGCGAGTGACATCTATGGAAAACTGGTGGAAACAAACATCAGCTGGGATTCTAGGAAAGGGACATGAAGCTTTAATTCTTCATGTGACAATGGAAGCATGGCTATAAAATTTCTCAATAGTCAAAGGGAGTAGTTTATACGTGTTGATGACCATATTTTTTGCCTCGAGGCAGAAGCATTCAAGAATTATCAAGGTATACACCCCAACCAAAGTTGAAAGAAAGAAAAGTGCATGGAATCTATGCCCCTGCTGCAGTATATGGGTTACAGACAAACAGAAATATTAACATGTATACTGGTTCGGCTATAGCATGAGGCACCTACCAACACCTGTCAATGAGAAATTACAAAATGAACATGCAATCCCTGGTAGCAGATAAATCTAACACTGGTATATTTCTACTAGATACTGTTTCAATTACAAGCCAAGGGTTTTATAAGGTCTACTGACTTTTACGTATTAAAAAACAAAATGTTTTCCTCATCCTTACTACTTTCCATTCTATTATCATTTATCATAATAATACCTTAACTACCCTTACACAACAAATTTAACCTTGGTGTACTTGATAAATATCAACAATATGGCAAGGGTTATTCTATGTTCTATGTTTTGTTGATTTTTTTTTAATACAAATATATTACCTACTTTTACATTAGTCAGTCCATAAATTTTCCCAGATATACATAACTCACTAGTATCATCTTATTCCGTATCTAATAAAATACACTCAATTTCTTCCTCTGTACATTTCAGTATTTTCTAAACATCACACCAGAGCAGCAGAATACTATCACTGAACAACCAAAGATCATGATTAGTATTAAGTTTAATCTTACTCAAACATTTTTTTTCCTACTTTACCCACATTTTCCTACACCTTCAAGCACTGCCCACTTTGAGAGGGAGGGGGGGCCAACCTCCACTAACTATAAACACCGTACATTATCACCTTCACTCGTCTAAAACAGCTACTCTCACAGGATGAAATGTGCTGAAATTAGTTTCCTTCGAATCCACCGGGAAAAAGCAGTGTGTGGCCACCCAACCCCCGAAACACATAAACTTTTTATCACAGTTCAATACATGGCAGAAGGTTCGTACCCAAGTTGTTGTAGCCTCCTCCTCCCGGGAAGGGTGGCCATCAAACTCCAATCCCGCCCCGCCCGGCCCTCCACACCACCTTGTACCATCACCCATGACACCAGGATATCTACCTAAAAATCCCTCAGCCTCACTAGATCTCCTCCTCCTCGAAGCCTACTCCCATAACTTTTGCCCTGGCGCGCATCAGGCATAATCACATCCACGGGAAAAAAACACACCCGCCATCCTCTCCTCCTGCGCCACTCCCGCTGCCGCCATCACTATATTCTACAGACCCACCTGGTGTCCTGCCTCTCTAGCAACACCCCATGGGCCAATTGCATGAATCCCTGCCGTACTTACTGGTGTTTTTCTTAGTTTTTCTGCGGGACGTCATGTTTCATGCAAGTCACTCAAAAGTCAACACCGGCAGGACGACGCGCGGAAATTATGAAGTGATTGGTAAATTGTTACCACTCTGAACACTCCAGTATTTCCTAAGAAGACTGGATTAACTGATCAATTTTATCACTCTTATCTAGATGTGATAGTGTCTAGGAATGAGACGAAGGTGGATGATAATAATTATGGTCTGAACAAGATCCCAGCCACTGCCAATTATACTCCCATGGAGCAATTAATAAGGTCGAGTGGTGTGGGGCCTGACACCACATTTCAAGTCATGATTAATCCATGAATAAGATTCATATCTAGTAAGTGTATAGAATTTCATTAAGCAGGCAAAGACCCAGAGAGCTTCCAATGATACATTATATACGGTATCACAGGTCGTCCAGGATAAAGCACAAGACGCAATGTAATATTTCTCTTGGTAGGAAAGTACTCGGAAATCTTACGCCACGTCTGAAGAGATTTACGAAAACTTAAGTCAGTCAGGATATAGCAAACGTAAATATTTGTGTGATATATCAGACATTATCTTATAAACTTTTTTCTTTTCCAGGGACAAGAAAATTACTAGTTGCAAACTGCTGGTTTAGCGAGGACAATGCCGGTCTGTAAGACTGGTTAGAATTTTGACGTTTTGCTTCCTCTTGTCTTGACTTTGATTATATGGAATGTGCTTCTTGATCATAGCTTGATGACAAATTTTTTCTTAATTGCAACTACGTACGTGTCTCAAATCTCATATCAGTTTGAAGACAGTGAAGTGGATACTTGCGAAGGCAAAGTTTTAACTTTTCAGGTGAGTGTATACATATAATATATATATATATATATATATATATATATATATATATATATATATATATATATATACTTTTTCTAGTCTTGATTGTCGTTTCCAGCGTTAGCGAAGTAGCGCCAGAAGCACACGAAAGGCCGCATTTGTTTGCATATATATATGTATATATATATATATATATATATATATATATATATTTATATATATATATATATATATATATATATATATATATATATATATATATATATATATGAGATACAATAAGCAGCAGAGAAATTATGGACTCATTACAATTTCGCAGAGGTGCTCCCTCCAAATGAGTCCACATTTCCTTGTTACTGGAGGTAGCGCTGCCTTGGGTTCCATGACCCCTGTATCAGGTCTCTTTCCCAAAAAATTGGTCCTGCTATAATCATAGATACAAAATAAGGATAAACATGGACATTCATCTATCATGGAGTTATGATCGTGTTCTCCTAAGTCAATTTTAAGTTCTTTTGCAAAACATGGAGCCATCACATTTCCCTGTAACCAATCACACGTTCTGAGCATTGCAAAGTTTTGAAGGCAGAGTTTATTTGTCTAACTTGTGACATTAATTCTCCTAGTGACCTATTGAGAAGGTAGATGAGTTATTTGCCGCATTGAATCACTGATAGAAATTAAATGTTTACTGCTTCAGGTACTCATTCTTTCTGCTTTTGACCATCACAATGATCAACCAAGGATTTTATTTAAGCCTGAATGATCATCCTACAAATTTGTACAGCCAGCTTTGGTATTACCCCCATATATACAGGTAGCAGCCATCCTGTAGCAGAAATTCGACTACGCTTGCTAAAGAATATTTTTCCTTTTAAACTGTCGGTAAAAATATGAGAATATGTAGACATTCAAACTGTGATAACTGCAAACAAAATTATCTAAATGCGGAAGTCTGCAAGACCCAAATCTGCTAAATATTTGGCACATACAATAAACAATGTACTCAAAGATGACTTAAGTTAGAACTTTGGAAAACAGCGACACTTCTAAGTTACAATCATGCATGAATTTAGATCAAAAAGATTTGAAAGCAGTGTCATATCGCACAGACCATAATGAAATCGTAAATATCTTGTAGGGCAACAACAGGTGACCTAAACCCTGAAAGCCATTTTCCACAAGGTTTAATAATGATAATCATAACTGATTATAATAATCATTATCTTCAGTTAGAAAGAAAATTTCCAAGTCGACTTTTGACCATGGCCGTCTAGGGATAAACACTCTATGAATGACTATTCAGTTTCACAAGCGGTGTGCTCAGCCATATTCTAATCTATCATCAACCTTTACTGCCTTATTATACCTTTCAACCTCTAATCAGGCTCCCAGACTAGGTGATACCTCAGGCAACCATGCTGCCTTTTTTATCATTACTCATCATTAATGCACATGAATCATACGAGAGCCAATTACTGTAACAGCCATCAAGGATGAAAAAGCCAATTCGAGACCAGGAAAGCCGATTCGAGACCAGGAAATCCGATTCGAGACCAGGAAAGCCGATTCGAGAACAGGAAAGCCTATTCGAGACCAGGACTTGTCCTCTGTGTGTACAGTACAATGGATCGTCGCGTTCACAACGCGCATTGAACAGTTCAACTTCGAACAGCGGATCATATGAAGTTATGCAACGCTGTTGCAAATTCTGTGGTATCACCATCCCAAGTGAATGTGATTATTAATCTAATTATTTCCCGGTTTTCATATTACTTAGGTGAACGTCAGATTATCTAGTAACTGCCGGAAAATGAGTGTTATTATCTCACGAAGCCCATATCCCCCATAAATTTGTGGGTAACAGAAAAGTAAGAGATACAGGGTGTAGAAATTAATTAGGGTTACTCATATGTCTGTAGATATAGATTTTTAAAGATCACAAAGGTTATATAAAGGAAGAAGTAAAGATACTGATGTTAGGAAGAGAATTTCCAATTGTGGAGTTTGAAGATGGTTTTGGTTAAGTCATTTGCCAGTTGAGGAAGAGGTCAGATCAATACAATTCATTTATATTGCCCTTGACATGACGAAGACAGCTTTATATATTAAATGTGAATGGAAGTGAAGGCAGAATGAAATTCTAGGAAGATTTTTGCTCATGTTCTCATATGTTCTGTCGCTAATGCATGAAGCACCAAACAGACTAATAGGCATTTAAGTGCTCTCATTTGTAACATACTGGTTGAAGATTGTTCAGAGGGCTGAGAATGGCTTGGGAATCAGATGGAATGAGGGAACAATTGGAGTTAGCAGAATAACTTCGATGCTTCGTGGATCCTTCGAACTCTGTATTCATCCTCGCCCAGTTGTTGAGGCATACATACCTCCCTCTCCTTTTTAAAGTATGATAGCCATTTAGCCAGCCAGCTACAACCAGCCTTTTTTTCATGCCTTTTCATGCCTTTTTTCATGCTCACGTAAGGAACCATAAGTAAACGCTAATTCACAAAGGCCATGTCATCTGACTAGTTTTCAGTGCTCTCATGGTCTTGAGAAATGGAACGGATATTTATTTTGGATACATAAATCTGGTGTATGTGGTCTTAAAAGGTTTTGTTTAACTGATGGAAGGATCTCCTGTGATGGGAAGGATAATGTCCCATTACCATAACAGTGATAAGGTTCAGGAGCAAATCAATAATGGTAAGAAGTGATAAATCACATATCAATTCTGGTAGTCATAAGCCAACCTGGGATAGAAAACATGGCCTCATTTTCCATGACTTCAAGTTTAGTTCGCTTATTAAGGTCACGTAGATGTAAGACATAATATGGACAGGATATAAAAGGCTTTACCTATATTGGTTGCAACTCCAGCCTCGCTATCTCAAGTGCATTTTTTTCACTAACAATTATCTTTCTTAAATATCGTGTTTGTCAGAATTCATGTTACACAATTGGATGGTACATGTAGTCTGCAGATATCATTAAAAACCTGTAGCTTTGACACAGTTCACCTGCATTGCTGAGAATGTGGTAAGGTACAAAAGAATCAATCTCTTTACATATCTGATGAGTACCTCGGTTTCATCTGTTGAGAGGACTGGTCAAAACTGCACTGAAGACTCGGCAAATTGTGTGAGGAGGTTTTACAACCACTGTAATCACTTACTTCTAACAGTATTCCCTAAAAATGAACTGATCTCCCGTTTGATTTTATCAAGACACTGGCGTAGGCTTAAGCATGTAAACGCTTCTTGTGTACGACTTAGTGCTCAGATCTGTATGATAACGAAGTTCAAACTTTGGATTATGTCTATTTGAGGGGTTAACTTCCTTAGCCAACTATTTTATGATTACTGGGCTCTTAGTAAAAACAGCGGAAATACATTACCAAAACGGGTTCTTCTATATTTGCACCTTACCGCAACTATGAAAATAAGTACACTTTGATGAAGACATTTAACTGGCGTGGTTCTTTTTTTTTTTTTTTTTTAAAGCGCTAGAACCTAATGGCCACTCAGTGGTTTTAGCATGAAAAAAATATCAAAAACCTTAAATCTCTTTATAAAAATATTTGTCTTTGGTTGTTCCATCTGCTTCCACGTCTTCACCCCCATTAATGTGGAATTCGTGGACTTGTCACCTCAATATGGAAATCAATTTCTTGGTGTTTTACGAAGAACCAACGAATAAGAATTTCCAACACATTATTCATGGTGTCACTGAATCCGGTTATAAGGCTAGACATTTCACCACTTTATATGAGTTACGATGTTTTTGAATGGACGGTCAATAGGTCGGAAATTTCACCACTTTATGTTAGTTACGATGTCTTTGAATGTACGTAGGTCAAGAGGTCGGAAATTTCACCACTTTATATCATTTTCCGTCCCTGAATGTACAGTCATAGGGTCAGAAATTGAAACACTTTTGCCTTTATTGCAAAGTCTGAATTCATAGGGTCAGAAATTGACACATCTTTATTGCAATGTCTGAATGCAATCATAGGGTCAGAAAAGTAAACACATCTTTTTATTGCAATGTCTGAATTTACAGTTAAAGGGTCAGAAATTTAAACTTTATTTCTATTGCAATGTTTGAATGCACAGTCATAGGGTCAGAAATTTAAACATCTTTGAATTGCAATGTCTCTGAATGCATAGTTATGATATCTCTATATGGAGAATCAGTGTTAAAATTTTTCAAGACACTAGATATGAAATGTCTCAATGGACAATCAAAAATACATACATCATTAAGGTCAATAAAACTCAAGTCATAAACAAATACACTTCTCAGAATTTATTTGTCTCAGGTTGTGTACTGTACATCACTGACAAATAAAACTGTCATTATATACTAACATTAATTGTTAAAGCAAAATCATAAATGACTTAAAACAGAACAATGGGGCAATAGTCACACACGTTCATAGAAAAAAAGTTATACATAATTCTTTATGAGGAAGTTTCCTCTTCCCCACTGAACACTTACAACAAATAATAACAAATACATGTCTGGGATTTGAAATCATATCAATACTGGGTACGAAACTTAACCTACAGCCATTAAACTCAAAATTTATGTTTTCAAATTGAAGTGCAATACACCAAAATGAATATAAAAAACAAAGCCAACTGACATAAAATCACAAATATCCAATATGATAAATAATTTCATTGCAACCCCCTATGATGGAACCCTCTCCCCACACTATGAGTGGGTGATTATGATGGGGTGTGGGTGATTGTGATGGGGTGTGTGTGGTCCACAGTGCATCGTCTGATCGTCATAAAAATGGAAGAATGAACTACGGACTGCCCGTAGTTATACATCTAAGTTTTTAGCATCATTCTACTTCTCAGGTAATTCTGCTCACACACACACACAAACACACACACACACACAAAAGTATATTGCATCCACACAGCTCACTGACACACGGTCAAACCCGTTACTGCGATTCGTCTAAGGTTCAGTAAAAATAGTTACAAAAAAAATAAAAAAGTTGGTAAGACTTTTTCTCATCGTCTGAGACGATATCAGCAGTTCTTATACACTGGAGAACATTCATCATTGAGCTGTTAATCTATAGATTAATCCTCAGTGCTGAGATTACCAAAATATACTCACACCACTGTCTAAGCGAATCATCCACTGGAATCGTAAAATCCGTACTGTTAATCACCATTTATTACAGCAAAACTAGAGTTGGTCACAAATGCCCAACCCATCATTTGACCCAGCCATACAACACGGTACGGTAAATGCCAACGCTACATGTATAAAACAACACGAATTTCCCTATACAATAAATAAACACTGTATTCTAGCAGTGATATGTCTACATTATTCAACCTTACCTAATTTTGGCATTAAACAGGACTATGTGATCCTGAAAACCATCACATCTTAGCAAGATGGGATGTAAAATATTATATACAAGAACTTATATTAAGTAACCGATTCAAAATTTCTTAAACACGGAGCTTCCTAACAACAATTCAAACAATATTGTTTCTAGTTAAAAGAAATGTTTGACATATTTTATTAAACACATCATTCCAAGTATCATATGTGAAAATTATCTATATATACAATAATCAACCTAACTTGAAAATGGATATAAATGGGAACTTTATATTCTACGTTACGTGTCTAAGATCCTAGCCTTTATGAACTTAATTCTAAAAACAATCTATTAATCTGAATACACCATGAGACGATATGAGATACAATTCTTTAACCATGGAAGTCGGCAGCCGCTGTACAGCTCTGGGCAGTGGGGCACGCGACTGTCACTTGCAATTTTGCAAAATTACAGATGACGGTGGGGTTTCAACACGAACGTTCGATAAAAAAAAAAAAGGACAATAAAATGGGTTATTACAGTAAGAAATCACCCCATGAGAACTGTGGTTCACTTGACACTCTTTCAGGGACACGGAATCAAGTTACTGCATTCATCATGACACAACAGTTGGAAAGCTATGATGGAAGAAAATAATGGGATGGAGCCCTCTGGGCCTCAGACCTGGGACTTTGGAGCTTACTAGGGCCAAGCCCTGTGGAAGGTGAGGATCAGAGCGGGCACCAGGAGAAGCAGGAGTGTGGGCGTGCGGGTGGCGTGGGCGCCGTTGCAAGAGTTGCCCCAGCAGGTGAAGACGCAGGCGCGGTATTCCCTTTCGTCGCCAGGCCGCGTCACCCACTGGCAGTAATTGCCCCAGTCTCGCGCCGAGCAGAACCGCTTCGTACCCAGTTCACCTGTACCAGTAACAACTGTTAGTACAACGCGAAATCATGCCTAACCATTAATAAAAAAAAAAAAAAATGAGTTATGGGTTGTGGCTTCCCTAACATTACATTAGTCCAGTCGTTACCCAGGGTTAGGTTGAGCGATAAAACGACTCCAGGAAATATTTCTATACTGTATCTATAGCGGCTATTGCACATGTACTACGTTTTGAAGCAGTCGAGATATAACTGCTATAAGATAGAATAATAATAATAATAATAATAATAATAATAATAATAATAACAATAATAATAATAATAATAATAATATAATAATATTATTATTATTATTATTATTATTATTATTATTATCACAACCTCAGAACCTATTCTCCAGGGGCTTCGACAGCTCCTATACTGCCCTAAACTCTGAGCAAACGTAAGATGGACTCCTTTGCAGCCTAGTCATTTGATAAGAATGTACCCTTGCGACAGGTGACTTTTCACTCGCGGTGGAACCTCACGCCGATGGAGTCGGGTTACACCTACAACCAGGAAATAGATATAAACAATACGAGATCAAGCTAGGCTTTTAGTGTGGGACACTTTGGACACAGCTCACCTCTCCTAGGAGTGACTAAATTTTGCACCCGTCTTTCCCAGCGACGAATCAATAGCCTTCCGCTTTATACACTCACATGCTATCACTTCAATCACCCCTTTCCGTCTGCCTCGATGGTGCTTCCTTTTCTATTCTAAAGGCATCATTTCGGTCACTGCTCTCGTGAGCTGTCTCCATGTGTCCAAGCCTATTAAGAACCTGTGGCACGCGAGTGGCTGGTGCTTCACCCTAGTTTTTATGCTGGAGACCTCGGGCCAGGTATACACACGACAACCAGAGTCAGTATTGACCAGCGGCTGGCCACGTAGGTCGCTTGTCCTGCCTCCCTCCCCAAAACATTACCTCTGTACATCCTGATGGAATACACGCGTATACACCGCTGGAATATGAGACGTGTACACTGTTCGAACATGTGTACTCTAATGAAACAAAGTTTTATACTACTGAAACATCAGATGTATACATTGCAAAAACAAGAGACGTGTACACTACTAAAACAACGGAGAAAGTTTACATTTAAGTCGCTTGCGTCCAACGGTTCGCCATAGGCTACAGCGGGAGGAAAGTCAGCTGCTGTTGGTGTCGCCACCCTGGCTAGCCAGCGGGTTAGAGGGGGCGTTAATGAGGTGCGGGACGGAAAATTCTCCCTCCCAAGATTATCTAACGGTTGATCGAGCTTCTCGCCTCCTCGTTATCCGGATCATTAACCATTTACTTTATCCGTGCAGAGTCCGGGGGCTGGGGATGAAAGGGGTTTGCTATCACCTGCGCCTTACACAATGGTTTCGGAGGTGTTTTAACATCCACCCTCGAATACAGCTGGGTCTGGGACCAGTCATGTTCGTCTCTGCTAAATCTAGATATGTTTTTTAAGAATATCTGGGCCAGTCTGGTACACTCTGGAAACACACATGTTGGCTCTTAAAAATGTCTACATTCTACATTCCATAATATTTCTGATGGCTACAGACACTGTCATGATCCAATTTTTTTTTTTTTTTTTGGGGGGGGTCTTGTGTTTCACTACTTTCTATTTTTGAACTTATTTCTGAACTTAATGGGAACTTTTGATTACACGGGGAAATATCTTAGGGTCATCCACATCTCTCGTGTCAACAGCGAACTACTATTTTTGAGCGTGTCTCGGGCACCAGACATCACCCTGGATATCCCTAAGTTTATATTTGCGATGCACATCTGTCCGTCTGTGATCTCTAGGGAACAGAGATGCAGGTCCTTCAGTCGTTACCTCTGTGCTTCGAGTCCCCTGACGGTATCATTACAGGTCGTGAAAGTGTCTTAGAACACAGCTCTGCAGACTGGCCCACCCTGAAAAGTGACGTGATATGAAAGCACACACACACAACAGTATTCTACTGGAGAGAATATTAGCAGTGCCTTGAGGGGGGAGTTATCACGGAATGACAACTGGATTGGGGAGGAGCCTACATCACCCCAGGTGAGAGGAGAAGTAAGAGCAAGTGGGTTGCCTCACCTGGGGGAGGATATGGAACAATGGGGGAAGGGGGTGTACTCCAAGGGGGACAGACAGACAGGTCTCCTTGGGGCACAAATATACAAATAGAAACTTGAAAAACAGTTTAACAAAAGTCAACGTTGTTATAAATGCCAAGAGTGACTGAGCAAAACAAACACGTATACACACAACCAGAGAATGTAAAGCCTAAAATATATTACAGTGGTTCAAGTGATACAATTATAGGAGCATAGGCTACAGACCAGTCATTAGCCATGCATACATGACAACGAAGGACAGAGCTAAGGAATCAAGAATAATGATGGACGAAGGAAGGAGAGAGCATGCATTCTACCAACAAAAGCAAGGACAGGAGAGAGTGGGGGAAAATATATAAGAGATAATCTGTGAAGAAAACGGGACTGTGCTCCAGCAGGGATGGGGGCGGAGGTGTGTGTTGTTGTGGCCCTGTTGTCATGGCAACCACCCTGTCGCTATCACAAGCGTAACCATGCAGAACACACGGTCTGTGTTAGCAGGTGTGTGTGTGTGTGTGTGTGTGTGTGTGTGTGTGTAAGTGAAACATTTATACGCTACTGGAACACCTGCGACGTTACCTACTATATATACAGAGAACAATTCATGTCTTTTAACGAATAGTTTTCGGTCCCGTGGTGTCCAAGTGTTTTGCTTCTTACGTATCTAAGATTTTTCTGGTAATAATAATAATAATAATAATAATAATAATAATAATAATAATAATAATATTCTTTTTCATAATTAATATTACAAGCCCTAAGAGCGTCATACCCGTCCCTAACACAAGGTATTAAATCAATATTATATAAAAAAAAGGAATATATCCATATACCTGTTGGGTAAATGTATACACTGATGTAACACATCACAAACACACAATGCTAACACAAACAAAAGCTGGTCATGGCAGGAGAGACGCTGGCCAGGGAAGGACGGAGGCTGGCCAAGGTAGGAGGGAGGGTGGCCAAGGAAGGACGGAGGCTGGCCAAGGTAGGAGGGAGGGTGGCCAAGGAAGGACGGAGGCTGGCCAAGGTAGGAGGGAGGGTGGCCAAGGAAGGACGGAGGCTGGCCAAGGTAGGAGGGAGGGTGGCCAAGGAAGGACGGAGGCTGGCCAAGGTAGGAGGGAGGGTGGCCAAGGAAGGAAGGAGGCTGGCCAGGGCAGGAGGAAGGCTGGGCAGAGGAGGGAAGATGGCCAGGGAATGAGGGAGGAGATGGCAAGGGAATGAGGAAGGCTGGTCAGGGAAGGAGGGAAGATGGCCAAAGCTGGAGGAAGGCGGCCTAGAGTAGGTGGGAGACTGGCCAGGGGAGGAGGAACGTTGCTTTGGTGTCCCGACAGTACTCCTCCCATGGTTGGCCATCTTCCTCGGGAACGGCTCTCCTCGCTGCTTGTAAAGCTGAACTTCCCTGGTGGCAGCCAGACCGTCCTTTTGTGTGGTATGTTTAACCAGAGGTGTTCCACAAGGTACGGTGCTGGGGCTGCGGCTGGTTCTTGTAATCAACCATCTGTGCAGTAAGGGGAGTTCTACATCCGTGGATCCCCACCTTCTTTTAAGCTTTCTAACCTTTCATGAACTTTACTCTTATTCATATGTTGGTATTACATAGACTACAGAAGTACAGCACTTCATTTTTTTTTAGCAAATTTCTTGCTTAATTTCATGTCTTGGCCTTCGGTTGTTCTTTCTCTGAATCCTTCGAAGACCTATGCACTAATGATGTAATCAAACTGGTTCATAAACTTCAAAGGCTATGATCAAGTCACCCTTTACTCTTCTCCCTCCCTTGGTGGGCCTCTACAATGTGTCGATTATAATGTCCCTCTCACACAAAGCTTCACGAAGCTTATTTCCAGCGAGATAATATTTTGTTTCGAGGTATCTTACCGTGTTCATTCTCATTGCTCTGTATTCTCTCGGGTTAAATTTCACCAGCGATGTATCAGAGCAACTCTGATGTTTGTCTACGTCCCACCGTAAGCTGATGCAATTACCATCACTCTTTTCTTCCCTTCTGACCCTAGTAGCATCATTCTGCAAATATATTCTGGTAGACCAATCCTTCCGGCAAGTCATGTGTACCTGAACCAAGTAAAATGATGGCCACAGAAGTAAACCCTGTGGCACGCCAATGGTGACCCCCCCCCCCCGACCCATTTATAGAACACTCCTAGTGGGTCTGGTGCTCCATTCTCCCACTGCAGCTTTCTATTCCTGGAAGGAGTCACCCCTCTTATCCCTGGTCCAATTTCGTTACCAGCCCCCCCTATGGTCAGTGTCACATGTTCTTCGGCAGCCCACTTCCAAACATTCCACCCAGCATTAACTCTTATCTGAGGATCCGTGTTGTTTCTTCCTTACGTAGTTAGTTCCTCCTGTGGTGTGGGACGGACTGCCGGCGCCCAAGATTACAAACCCACGCAGGCCCGTGCTGTCTAATGGTCAATAATGCTTACGACTATACCCTGAGGACCCGTGTGTGTGTGTGTGTGTGTGTGTGTGTGTGTGTCAGCTGGTTGCTGCAGGACACACTGACACCTTTTACCTGTTGTTGACAGCAATCGTCATGCCGCATACTCCAGGCCATGCATGCTGGTCCACATGCATCAGGATACATGCTCCTTGCCTAGCATGCTTTTCCACATGCTCATGACCATATGCTCCCGCCCTTGCATGCTCATCCCCATGCTCTGCGGGACAGATGCGGTTCACTAGCCAGTCGTGCAGCGTTGCCATGCATGGAAAGAAGCTCAGGATGTAAAAAAAAAACAAATGATGAAGATATCAGGCAGGCCCTACAATGTGTGTGGGTGGTGACGGAGGGAGACGGGAGCTCGGCCTGAAGTGTCAGGGGACGACATGCACTAGGCTAGGCTCATCAAAAAAATAAAAAAAATTACAATAATGTGCGGAGGGTTCAGTTTAGGGGCACCACTCTTTGAAATGTGGGGAAAAATACCTTTTCCGTAATGGTAGTTAAGTGTTTAAAGAATAGGAGTGACATAAAGTGACATTTTTCTTTATTCTGGGATGATAAGACGATGGTGGCGAGTGTCACCAACACAGGATTTATGTGGGGCTTATCAAATAACTAGATCAAACACTTGTATAAATCAAGACAACCTATGAACACCTTACCTAACCTCCCCTAACAGCCGAAAATCGCCTTAATTTTGAATGTTACATTCGATATATATATATATATATATATATATATATATATATATATATATATATATATATATATATATATATATATATATATATACATATCTTTTCTTTCTTTTAAACTATTCGCCATTTCCCGCGTTAGCGAGGTAGCGTTAAGAACAGAGGACTGGGCCTTTTTTGGAATATCCTCACCTGGCCCCCTCTGTTCCTTCTTTTGGAAAATTAAAAAAAAAACGAGAGGGGAGGATTTCCAGCCCCCCGCTCCCTCCCCTTTTAGTCGCTGGGAGTACAACCACTTGCTGCTCCGCGCGTTGACTGGTTTGCTGCAGCAAGAAATGACCAGCGACTGGACGTAAACAATAATCATCTATATTCAGTGAGGTTTTCCTAGGATTTCTTGATTTCTACCCATGTTCTCCCTAGTTTATTAACTACATATTCATCCTTCTTTTGATAACCTTCACCACTTTCGTCTACTTTATCACGCTCAATCACTCTACTTTGTAAACGATAAACTAACCCAGTAAAACTATCACTCATATACCGAAGTTAAAAAGAGTGGATCTCCTAAACTGATAATCTACTTAGTGCTGTAGAGGTTACAGTGGTCTAGGGTACAGTAGTTTAGGGTACGATGGAGCAGGGTACGGTCGAGGGTACAGCGATCCAAGTTAGGGTGGTGTAAGGGCAGGTGGGTCCAACCTTCGAACATGCCAGTGGTCTTGACGCAGTAGCGCGCCTCGAAGACATGGTCACAACTGCCCGAAGTGAGGAGGGTGACAGCTGCCTCGGCCTGATGGTAGTCCGTATGGAAGTGCTCCGGGCAGTACGGGTCTCTGTTACTGTCACACTCGTAACACCTCAACCCCGATGCTGTAACACAGGCAGGCGTTACTGTCAGAGGCACGACCACGGTGGAAGAACTCGACTGGTCGGCGGCATGGGAGCCGCCCGACACTTTGCGGGACAGAAGAAGGTTAGTAGAGAATCACGGTTAGTTGTTAAGCAAGCAAACTACATACAGCTCCAGGTTAGTAGTGCTGGGGTTCCCGCCATGAGCACCCTCGCCACGGGGACATGGCTGAGAAACCTGGGGATTACATGCAGTCCCGGGATGTGGTATAGCCTAGCCGACGGCGGCGAGCCACAAGCGGAGGGGGCCCGTGCCCTCCAGGTGAGTGGGTCTGGGGAATCCCTCCCCGAGAAAAACCATCAGGGTTAGTTAGTAAGCGGCTCCTGCTGCAGGAGGGAGGCCTCGTAAAGCAGCAGAGAGAGAGAAGGACACACCTTCGAAGACACCCTGTCATCTTGACGCAGTACTGCGCCTCCTGCACGTGATCGCAGGAGTCGGCGTAGAGGACATGGTGCTGAGGGAGCGACTCGGCGCACGTCCGCTCGCTGGTCGAGTCGCACTGGAAGCACTGTATCGCGGCTCCTGAGATGACCAACACCATTACACATCTTTACAACGCCATGTCATGCAGCCATATACAATTCCTGTAACTCTAATAAACCTTAAAAAAAATATTAGTATCAGGAAAGAAGTCAACATGTACAAAGGCAAAAAATTAAACCACAAATTTAAATAATAATTATGAGGTAAGAGCACGAAACCTGTAACATTCAAATTAATAAAAGTCAGTAGATCTTCATACAATAAATTTAAAAAACTGAGTCTTTCTTACCTTAAAACAACTAAATACTTATGTAAAACTCTAGACAATAAAATATAAAACAAAAATCAGATCAGAAAGTTACAAGGTGTCCTATATATATATATATATATGATTATAGTGCACAGAAATGCGCACCTTCATAGAACATACAAACCTCCAACAGCCAGGATCGAACCCGGGACCCCTGGGCAAGAGGCGGGAATGCTAACCGTTAGGCTATGGGCCTAGCTAATTGGAAATCACTAGAATACTATGTACTCGAATACCCTTCGTCTCACGTTGGTGAGCAACGGGGTCTACACCGGTCTCATATATATATATATATATATATATATATATATATATATATATATATATATATATGATATCGTATACGTATAAATTTCATCTTGAAAGTCTCTAGGCCTCCTGTACTAAGCCAACAAGCCGTGAGGTGACAGGGGAGTCGTCTGCAACCTCTCTTCCCACCTGGACTAGTCCGGGGGATGGCAACGGCAGAGGTTATGAGCAGCCAGACACAGCTCATAACTTCCAGGTCAGAGGCCACGCACTTCTTCCCGGGGTTACCACCGCCTCCCACACACACTACCCCCTCGTCCATACCAATACGGTACAGCACCAGAATGGCTTTCCTTAGAGTCAGACGACCTACTTTAACTAGTGTCACACGTCCCTCCTTAACTAGTGTCACACGACCTTCCGTAACTACTGCCAGACAGACGAAGTTCCATAACTGCCGTCACACGACCATCCTTAACTACTGTTACTTAACCTACCTTAACTGCCGTCAGAAAACCTTCCTTAATTACTGTCAAACCACCTCGCGCAACACAACCACCAAATGACCTCAAGCAATACAAACTACTGTCGGACGACCTCGCGCAACACTCAAAACTTACAATCATGGTAATCTGGCTGGGAATCCTGCCCCGATCACTTGGCAACGAATATCAATTTCATGATGATGTGTTGAAGTGATGACGTATGTGTCGGAGGGGGTGGAGGAGGTTTAAGGAGGAGGCTAGTGCATGGTGGAGATGCTCAGCTTCCGCAGCTCGAGTGTGGAGACTAGGAATCGATAACCACGGGTGCTCGAGGGGCCTATGGGGTGTCTAATGGCGTCGTGCCCCTAGCCTTAAGGGCCCAGGGACGTCGTGTCCCTAGCCTTAAGGGTCCAGGGACGTCGTGCCCCTAGCCTTAAGGGCCTAGGGACGTCGTGCCCCTAGCCTTAAGGGCCTTGGTGATCCAGGGATGTCGAGTCCAGGCCCGACTTCCCGGGCGCCACAATAACCCACACAACCAAACTCGCCTTAAGACCTTCCATACTCTGGTCCGGGAGAAATATCTAATAACACTAAAACAAACATGAGCCACCCAGAGTTCCTGGGGGGAGGGGCTTCTTCATTACGTGGGGACCCAACCTCATATAAAGCATGAGGAGCAGAATGAGGGAACACGATGATGAAAAACTGGGGCTATGTGGGGGGTGAGGCGAGAGTGTGTGTCCCCCCGCTGGAGAATGTGGTAGGGGAACCAGTGTCCTTACCGAGCCAACTGGAGTGTTGGAGTTTTGCCAAAAAAAAAAAAAAAAAAAAAAAAACGGAATATGTATTCATTATGTGATGGCGAGTGGCCCAACAGACGATACGCTACACACCAAAGGTCGAAAAACTGCGCCATTATAACTTATATACTTAACTACACCTCATAAGAGACTGTTTACAATGAGCAAAGTTAGGCTACCGTTCAAATATCTCGTGAGAGGCGGGGAAAAAATCAGTATAGGTAATGTACGGGAATAGTTGTCTTTACAATTCACTGATTTTACGCAAGTCCAATAGTGACATAGTGTGTGTTGCAGGGTGTAAGAGCCATTCTGATGGCAAAGTTTACATCTTGTCTGTTCAATAAGAGGATGATCATAAGGAGAGTATCCATAGCCTAGCCAGAGCTGTGCATAACAATACGGTGGCTGGTGATCCATATATTGGAGCCATATAATTTCAGCAAGGTTTTGTGTCCCTATTATGCGTTCTGAACCCAAGATGAGAAGGAATCCTTGGAAAATGGGTTTTAACTGCCAAACAAACCAGAACGAAAACAACGATCGAATCTCATTGTCATTTTCTTCCTATTGACGCAGCTGTCTGGAGGGAACTCGTACGAAAATATTGTTAGTGTCAAGCCAAATTCCTCGAGATTTCCTTCCCTGGAGAGACTATAATATCTGACATTCATCGTATGGCTCTTCACAAACCGAATGCACTGTGTGCTTATCTATCTGTTGGACTCTACATCCGATGACTTGTTTCCTACTGTTTCGTGGATATGAATATAATGTGACGAATGTAAATCAGTCAAGGATTGCGAAAATGAAGTCTGCAGCGGACGTATATAGTCCTTTCATAACACATTTTGGTATTCACATGTATCATCGACTTATCATCTTTGTATAAAACTTTCTCGCGGTAGTTTTAAAGAGCTAAGAACAACTGGTTGCAAATGGGTTCTCATGACTGTAATACAGGCATCTCGCCGTATCATTGAGGTCCCTTGAGAATAAAACCTTTTGAAATCTGAACGGCCTCAAACTCCACCTGCTGCCTCAGTCCTACTACGACCCCAGCAGGAACGTGAGGTTGAACGGCCAGCGATGACACGGTCTTGAGAAGAAATTATTCTTCGCTGGTAACGCCATCACATGACGTCATATGGCAGCTTCGTCCAGCGAATCGGTTTTCAGTGCATATTGTTACTCCTCTCGACCCTCTCTCATTCTTAACATGCGATCTAATGCAATTGATTCCATTTTTTTTTTTTTGCAGTATTTTCGTTGACGCTTTCTATACCTACTGCAGTTCATGAAGACAGCGGGTGTTGCCATCTACCTCTACGTATGCATCACCCACACATGTTGGTTCCAGGACCCGCCTCCTTGACCAACTACTAAACTTTGCATAAAAAAAAACTGTTCAATAACTGGGTGGGAAATATCTTCCCTGTAAATGAGAGCAGACCTGGTGATAATCGAAAACACAATCCTATATTTATAGGATAACTTGGGTAATAATTCATCATAACTAGAGCGATATGAATTTCAATCCAGGAGGGGTCCTGTCCACTCTACATGATTTAGCCTAAACCGGACGTTCCACCTCCCACACACACCCTGTACATACGTCAAAGATTAGGTAATTCAGAAAGCGTATTTCTAATATTCCATGAAATTAAAACAACTAAAACATTTCGAGTGACAAAGGTATTTCTAATGTTTCCGAAACAAAAAAACATATTGCAGTTCACGAACAAAGCTGGTATCGGCGTCTTCTTGTCACTTGTACATAGGGTTTTCCAAGGCCCTGAGGCATGAGTCCTGGCTGGACTGAGGACCCGCTGCACTGACCTGATAATTATTACGTAAGCGTCTTACAGGCGCTAACAAAGGACGGGAACTAATCGTAGATTTGTCGCAGACCTTCTACATCCGGCACACATATCACCAGTGTACAACAAAGATCAAGTACGTCGGTCTACTACAACATGAAATCAAAATAACTAAAATATTTCGAGTGTTGCATGTATTTCTGATGTTTCGCATACAACAAAAAACTAAGAAAAAATTGCCAGAAACGCTAAAGTTACGACCAGTGTAATCAACTGGCAATATGCGAAGAGTGCAATACAAAGATAACTAATTCGTATGAAATGTAGCATTTCACTTTTACAGTCTTTATGAAGACTGACAAACCGGTGGCGCCTCGGATAGATGACGTACCGCGTCACCCAACACTACAATGTGAGTCTAGGTACGATGGCGCTGGAGGTGTGCTTGTGGTGTGTTGGTAATACTCCGTTCAGCTCGGCAGGGTGGTAGTCCACACAAGACTGTCATGTTCACACCACAACATCTCCAATTGTTATGATGACCGTAGTGATGGCTCGAGATCATGCAAAGTCTGCAAAGTCTCGAAGGTAAATACTTTTACTATCACAGATCTTTAGCTATCTGCTCACTAACTGCTCGTTTAATCGTTATTATCAGCAGGTATTGCCAGACTCCGCTTGCTATAGTTACATCAGCAGCTGGGAGTCAGCTTCGTGCCTCCACAAGACTGTACCATTGAAAATGGACGGAAAGGAGTATTAGTCTAGTCAAAAGTAGTCCAACATGACCCTGCTCCTTATTGGAGTGCAGCCTCGAAGATGAATGAGCCCTAAAAAGGAACAGAGAATTGGGCCAGGTGAGGGTATTCCCTCAAAGGCCCAGTCCTCTGTTCTTAACGCTACCTCGCTAATGCGGGAAATGGCGAATAGTTTGAAAGAAAGAAAATAATAATAATAATAGTTCCCTCAGGCAGGGTGGCAGGTTTGTCAATATAAGGCTTATTGCCTCCGCTTGGCTAACTCCTTCTACATTTATGTTATGAAAACTCAGCCAATGTCAACATTTTTGTCAGTTAATAATCTCACCGGGTTCACTATTCCACAAACAGGACTCGCAGGCAGAGTCCCCATTTTACTTTTCTTTTCCAGTTAGAATATTCTAAGGAGGATATCTTTTAAGATATATACCCGCGTCTGCTTATGGAAATTCTAAACTGAACTTTCCAGAAGCGAAGTATTATTAGGCGTTATGTACTAAGCATTATTTCCAGCTGCGCAGACTGGGAACTGGAATGAAGAAACCGCCCCAAAAAATATTCCAATCCATAAACATGACCACACATAATCAGGCGTACCACCCCTGAAATCGAGGAAGTTAGATATCACTGGCAAATCTTAGATTAGACTCTAGTAACTCTATTTCAAAAGCCGTAAGGCATGACTAAATTCTAAGAACGCCATCAAGCTAAATTTTGTTTACCCCATCTGGAAGTGACTTATTATACATCAACCAGCCGCATAATACGCCGGACTATATACACGATTTTTTCATATTTTTTCATTATTCATCTACTTATCTAGCTTCTCTATTTTGATCGGTTAAGTAAAGTGTAGGTATACGACCTCACCACACACACACACACACACGGATTGTGGCAGCCATTACTGTACCGACCCAGGAGTGGTGTTCACCTGTGTGAGTCTGTTATCAAACCTAACCCACCGCCAACACCAACATGCAGACACACACCCCCAACACCACCATCATTCTTTCACTGTACCATAACAAAAAGCTCCAGCATCAAAACCATCGTCAGTTGTCCGCCAACAAACCCAACCATGCAATACCCTTGCGTCATAGGTAATTTCCACGTGAAATCCTCCAAGCGTAATCCATCCTTGCATATATTCCTAGCAATCCCCATAATCCCCTAGCAATCCCTACAGTTCCTAGCTATCCCATGAATCCAGTCTAGAACTAAACCGTAGCATCTCATCTATAAACCAATTCCCTACAGAGAGGACCCGACTTTAACTGCCTATCCCCTTCAAAATCCTGGTTATAACAGAAACTATCCACGTGGTTATCCAGCTACGAGACCCTACCTATATAACCTGTCCCTTACGAAGTCAAACCCTACCTATATAACCTGTCCCTTACGAAGTCAAACCCTACCTATATAGCCTATCCCTTACGAAGCCAAACCCTACCTATATAGCCCATCCCTTACGAAGTCAAATCCTACCTATATAGCCTATCCCTTACGAAGTCAAACCCTACCTATATAGCCTATCCCTTACGAAGTCAAATCCTACCTATATAGCCAATCCCTTATGAAGTCAAACCCTACCTAAATAAACCATCCCTTACGAAGTCAAACCCTACCTATATAGCCCATCCCTTACGAAGTCAAACCCTACCTATATAGCCTATCCCTTACGAATCAAACCCTACCTATATAGCCTATCCCTTACGAAGTCAAACTCTACCTATACAGCCTATCCCTTACGAAGTCAAACCCTACCTATATAGCCCATCCCTTACGAAGTCAAACCCTACCTATATAGCCCATCCCTTAGGAAGTCAAACCCTACCTATGCAGCCTACCCCTTACGGAGTCAAACCCTACCTACATAGCCTATCCCTTACGAAGTCAAAACCTACCTATATAGCCTCATCCCTTACGAAGTCAAACCCTACCTATATAGCCTCATCCCTTACGAAGTCTTAGTTCTCTACTCATAGAACCAAGTAATATTCTCCATTCTCTTGGTACCCCGTACCCTGGTTACTAAAATCCAAGCTTATAGACCCTCTCTCCACAGATCCCTGGCTATACAACCTCCTGCCGGGGAAAATCTTAGCAATAACACGACCCCCCCCAGCAGCAGCAAAGCCTCACCACGAAGACTGACGCCACATTTCCTGAGCCCGACACCCGACCCGGATGGCAGACTCTCGCTTTCAATAGGAAGCCGTCCAGTTCGCCTGATAGCTCTCTCTCTCTTTTTAAATCTTTCTATATCACACTGATGCCTCCGCGCAGCTTAGAAAAGGCGTTAGGTGATGTGAGTTTTATATTTTTCCCCTCCCTCTATGGCAGACTAGTTTACGTGACTGGCTCAGGTTTGGTTCACAGACTTCAGTCAACAAGAAACAGTTCTGAGTGTTTCCCACATGCTTGAAATCATGATGATGCGGTTTCCGAATGCTTCGCTAAATGGTAGATTTACTGTCCAGAACCAAGGCTAAGTCAGGTTAAGCTAGGCTGTACGCATACAGCTTAGGTTCTCCGCACGTATATATATATAGAGAGAGAGAGAGAGAGAGAGAGAGAGAGAGAGAGAGAGAGAGAGAGAGAGAGAGAGAGAGAGAGAGAGTGGGTAGGGTGGGGGATTCTCGGTGGGGAGGGAGCCCCTGGAGCGTTGGAGGGAGGAAGAGGGGGCGCCCACGTAGCGTAGAAAGGTTGAGAAATGTTTTTGTGGTCAGCCATTGTCAACGCAGAGTGCGTGGCAGTCCTGTTACCTCTCCTGTATGGCCACAACAATACAGTTTATTTAATGTGTAAATGATCTGATATTTATCTAATTGATTCATTTAATGTGTAAATGGTCGGATAGTTTTCATACTGTTGTAACTAAGGATATATATATATATATATATATATATATATATATATATATATATATATATATATATATATATATATATATATATATATATGTTTATTTTTTCAATATGACCCATGACTACAAATTGCTCCGAAAAAAGCCGAAATTGGTAATTGCTCATTACTGATGCCAAACAACCTTCCTTGTCAATTAAATCAGTAACTTGCCTATTAGTAGCCACAAGAACCTCCAGTATACAGCCTATCATCACACCTCCAGATTACCCGAGTGGGCCCAGCCATCCAACACTTCCAACATAAGACAAAATCTGTTTATTTTAAGCTGGTTAACTGACCTTTACAACAGTCTAGTGACAAAATAAATCTAATCCCATCCATGTATCCGACTTCTTTTTGTTTTTTCGGATAACCGGCCATTTCTAGGCCCCCGTTAAAAGGTCGGATAAGAGTTTGTTTATTACAATGTCGTTAGAAGAAGAAAAAAAAAAAAAAGTTTTTATGAGCTAAATTTTTTGGGAGCCTGGCAGCGATGGGGATTAGTTCCTGTTCTCCACCTGTGATGGCTGCTCTCTCTCTCTCTCTCTCTCTCTCTCTCTCTCTCTCTCTCTCTCTCTCTCTCTCTCAAAATGCTGTTACGCGACCATGAAAGAAAATTACGAAAGGAGGCTCTATACATACAAGCA
Organism: Panulirus ornatus; assembly: GCF_036320965.1. Lineage (NCBI taxonomy): Eukaryota > Metazoa > Arthropoda > Malacostraca > Decapoda > Palinuridae > Panulirus > Panulirus ornatus. Next base: position 8,899,484 of record NC_092270.1, read on the forward strand.
ACGGCGATCAAAAAACTACACAGCTTACGGACGACCACAACGACGAGGCCACTACGGGACGAATTAACGAAGAGAGAAAAAAAATAAATAAACGAATGCATAATGCACTCAAAAGCGTCAATAAAAATCCGCCGGGAAACATATCGCCCCAGGGGCACGAGACAGTCCACCAGCGTGGCGAGAGAACACGACGGGGTCCATCAGAGGGATGTAACACATGAAAGTTTACACAATAGTGAGGCAGAGACTCAATCAATGGCTGGAAGCGGGTCAAGTGACGAGCCCCGCGGCTGCCAGGGGGGAAATGGACGTTACCTGCTGACGAGCCCCGAGGCTGGCAAGGGAACGGACGGTACCTGCTGACGAGCCCAGAGGCTGGCAGGGGAAACGGACGGTACCCTGCTGACGAGCCCAGAGGCTGGCCAGGGGTAAACGGACGGTACCCTGCTGACGAGCCCCGAGGCTGGCAGGGGGAAACGGACGGTACCTGCTGACGAGCCCCGAGGCTGGCAGGGGAAACGCGACGGACGAACGGTACCTGGTGACCAGTCCCCGCGGCTGCCAGGGGAAACGGACGGTACCTGCTGACGAGCCCCGAGGCTGGCCAGGGGGAAACGGACGGTACCCTGCTGACGAGCCCCGAGGCTGGCAGGGGAAACGCGACGGACGAACGGTACCTGCTGACGAGCCCCGAGGCTGGCAAGGGAAACGGACGGTACCTGCTGACGAGCCCCGAGGCTGACAGGGGAAACGGACGGTACCTGCTGACGAGCCCAGAGGCTAACAGGGGAAACGGACGGTACCTGCTGACGAGCCCCGAGGCTGCCAGGGGAAACGGACGGTACCCTGCTGACGAGCCCCGAGGCTGCCAGGGGGAAACGGACGGTACCTGCTGACGAGCCCCGAGGCTGGCAGGGGAAACGGACGGTACCTGGTGACGAGCCCCGCGGCTGCCAGGGGAAACGGATGGTACCTAGTGACTAGCCCCGAGGCTGGCAGGGGAAACGCGACGGACGAACGGTACCTGGTGACGAGCCCCGCGGCTGACAGAGGAACGGAAGGTACCTGCTGACGAGCTGGCAGGGGAAACATACAGACGAACGGTACCTGGCAACGAGCAACCCCGAGGCTGGCAGTAAGATCTATTGTGATAATTAAGCGTTACTCCAGGAACTACGTACATCGGTGTCCCCCCGCCACCTCGGCAAGCCCTCTGATCCACGACATCAACACCTCCTGCAAGTCTCCCGGGTCACTACGCCAACACCTTCTGCAGGTTCTCTAACTCGTATGATGTGTAGCTTAATATTGCAAGAATCGTGAAGTATAAACTCGAGCCTCACGCTTGAGGATGACGTTTGCCTCAGGTTTTATATATATATATATATATATATATATATATATATATATATATATATATATATATATATATATATATATATTTTTTTTTTTTTTTTTTATACTTTGTCGCTGTCTCCCGCGTTTGCGAGGTAGCGCAAGGAAACAGACGAAAGAAATGGCCCAACCCACCCCCATACACATGTATATACATACACGTCCACACACGCAAATATACATACCTACACAGCTTTCCATGGTTTACCCCAGACGCTTCACATGCCGATTCAATCCACTGACAGCACGTCAACCCCGGTATACCACATCGATCCAATTCACTCTATTCCTTGCCCTCCTTTCACCCTCCTGCATGTTCAGGCCCCAATCACACAAAATCTTTTTCACTCCATCTTTCCACCTCCAATTTGGTCTCCCACTTCTCGTTCCCTCCACCTCCGACACATATATCCTCTTGGTCAATCTTTCCTCACTCATTCTCTCCATGTGCCCAAACCATTTCAAAACACCCTCTTCTGCTCTCTCAACCACGCTCTTTATATTTCCACACCTCTCTCTTACCCTTACGTTACTTACTCGATCAAACCACCTCACACCACACATTGTCCTCAAACATCTCATTTCCAGCACATCCACCCTCCTGCGCACAACTCTATCCATAGCCCACGCCTCGCAACCATACAACATTGTTGGAACCACTATTCCTTCAAACATACCCATTTTTGCTTTCCGAGATAATGTTCTCGACTTCCACACATTCTTCAAGGCTCCCAGGATTTTTGCCCCCTCCCCCACCCTATGATCTACTTCCGCTTCCATGGTTCCATCCGCTGCCAGATCCACTCCCAGATATCTAAAACACTTTACTTCCTCCAGTTTTTCTCCATTCAAACTTACCTCCCAACTGACTTGACCCGCAACCCTACTGTACCTAATAACCTTGCTCTTATTCTTATTGTTGACTGGTTAGTAAGGTTATTTAATGTATGTATGACTCATGGTGAGGTGCCTGAGGATTGGCGGAATGCGTGCATAGTGCCATTGTACAAAGGCAAAGGGGATAAGAGTGTGAGTGCTCAAATTACAGAGGTATAAGTTTGTTGAGTATTCCTGGTAAATTATATGGGAGGGTATTGATTGAGAGGGTGAAGGCATGTACAGAGCATCAGATTGGGGAAGAGCAGTGTGGTTTCAGAAGTGGTAGAGGATGCGTGGATCAGGTGTTTGCTTTGAAGAATGTATGTGAGAAATACTTAGAAAAGCAAATGGATTTGTATGTAGCATTTATGGATCTGGAGAAGGCATATGATATATATATATATATATATATATATATATATATATATATATATATATATATATATATATATATATATACACATATATATATAATGGGCAGTTCCGATGTAAATAGTGACGTCGATCATAAAACACTGCTGTTCGGTCAACGGCTTCGATCCAATACGGTGTAAAATTTGACGCAAACCCTCGTCCTACATCCAATGACGTATTTCGATAAAGTGCAAGTTACGCACCGTATATAATACGGCGAACGCATATCAACGCGACAAATGGCAGTGACGCATCCTTAAGGACGACCTCCGGCTGTTTTGTATGAAGAGAAATCTTTCTTGGGCCGATGGGAGTGAATGGGTGTGTGTGTGTGTGTGTGTGTGTGGAGAGAGAGAGAGAGAGAGAGAGAGAGAGAGAGAGAGAGAGAGAGAGAGAGAGAGAGAGAGAGAGAGAGAGATCAAGCGTGGCGTGTGGGAGGCGCCGAGCGCAACATGGGGGGGCTGGCTGCTGGCTACCTGTCTTATCCGCTGTATCAATGTGGGATTATTTCTTTTTCTGGGTCTCTCTCTCTCTCTCTCTCTCTCTCTCTCTCTCTCTCTCTCTCTCTCTCTCTCTCTCTCTCTCTCCCTCTCTCCGAGTATTGATTGGGCAGCAGTGCCTGATGGTCTGGAGTGAATGGGGAGTGAGTGTGCAGGACTGCGTCCTACTGCCCAAAGCCAGCCCTGGTGTTCATTCCGGAGCTTGTGGGACGAACGGATACTCCTTATCACATGCGACCTCGTCTTCTCACTCGATACACAAGAATAGACCAGTGGGTTTTACCGAGAAAGCACGTATGTACTCAGGTAATCAATGAACCAAATATGAGAATTACTATCCAAAAATATAACCACGCATATACATCGTAATCAATGTCTAAGATATAACCACGCATATACACCGTAATTAATGTCTAAGATATAACCACGCATATACACCGTAATTAATGTCTAAGATATAACCACGCATATACACCGTAATTAATGTCTAAGATATAACCACGCATATACACCGTAATTAATGTCTAAGATATAACCACGCATATACACCGTAATTAATGTCTAAATTTTTACGTAATGAGACGCGAGGTCGCTGAGAACTAACAAACCAATTAATGCCGACATATCAGCCAATTAACCAATCACTGGACCTATCATGGTTATCTGCCAATTAAGACGTCAATTACATTAAACTACGTTGCTGAATGATATCTCGAGTCTGAGGCATCCCGCCACAAACACACACAATGGTAGCAGATTACAATGACAACTGTGGAGAGTCTACTGAGTCTACCCCAGTGAGACTTTTCCTGACGTAAGATAAAAAAAAACTCTATGTAAACATTAAACATGAGAATAAAAAAAAAGACACAGAAACAAGTAGAAAATACAAACTTATTCAGGTGACCACCGAACTTAAACTAACCTTCAACAAATACATATTCTTGAAGGTTTAGTTTTGTTTAGTTATTTCCAAGTATGTTATGAACACTTGTTCCAATAACCGTAAAGACAGTGTACTGACATTAACAACACCCACTAGCCATGGTTGTAGTCGATAGGATACTAGCTTATAGTAGACATTGGCAACAACCATCGGAAAGCCTAGTCGTAATTAAAATTAACGGTGATCCTAGCCATCCATCCTAGCCAACCAACCACTCCCAGGACATCCATATGTAATAAGGCAAGGGAGGGTCAACATAACTTCCTGTCAGTGTATGTGGAGGTACTGGCTAGTTGGCTGGCTAGCTAGCTAGCTAGTTGGCTGGCTAGCTAGCTGGCTAGTTGGTGCTAGCTAGTATTGCCAGCACCAACTCAAAAAGAAAGGATCCCGTCACACACCAGTGTTGCCACCAGCGAGTCAATGGGCCACACTATCGATTGCGATGGCGAGCCTTTAAGTGAGTACAATACTGGGGCGGCCATGGCTCCTAGTGTCGATCGCCCTGGGGACTGTGGTCGTCAAAGGCATGATGCCAAGTGGGGAAGCCACAGCTCAGCAGCCATGAAAACCAAAGTTTGCTGAATGTATATGAAATATATATATATATATATATATATATATATATATATATATATATATATTGGGAAGAATCACAATTTTGCGCGTGATCAAGATATTCCTATGAGTCCCCGTGGACGCATAGGAATATATATATACATATATATATATATATATATATATATATATATATATATATATATATATATATATATATATATATATATATCAGGAATCTCTCGCTTGCCAAACGAAATTGTGATCATGTGAGACGTGTAAACACAGCTACGGCGGGGGTTGTAGGGGAGATGGTGTGACTTGCGAAAACATTTGCTAGAGAATTCAAGTGCATCTTGGCCGTTCCTTCGCGTCCAGTGACGAATATAATTAAGGAATTCTTTCCTGTGTTGTGTGTGTCAGGCTTTGCATCTATCTGGCTCAAGTATTACCTGAAATGAATACCTGAAAACGCCACCGTTAAAAAAAAAAATAATAATAATAACGTGTAACAGCCACATCATCGCTTTTCATAAATCAGTTATTTTTGTCTAAGACAGGCTGGATAACAAGACATAGCGCCATATCATTTTCCCAGCGAACACGAAGCACTTTTGCGGAAAACTTGTGATCATTCATTGAATACTTCGCCCAAGGGATCTGACGTATCCATCCTCATTAATTGTTGAATGATGTTTCTCCCTCGCCTGGCAACAAGCGATGGACTTATATATTGCCCTGAGTGTTTAGTACGAGAAAGACTTTCATGAGGTTTCGAAAATCTACGCGATCGGCTTACAATCACAACTCCCAATTGTACCCAAAAGCTTTCACCATCACACACCACAATACCTCATCATCACTCACCCCTTCAGCACGCGATTAATACACCGTCACTATCCACCAACACCACCAGCACCCGGTGGTTCACCCTCATTAATCACCAACACAAATGTGCAACACCAGCACCCATTAATCACCAACACCAGCTCACAGTGGTTCATCGTCATTAATCACCAACACAAAAGTGCAACACCAGCACCGAGTCGTTCACTGTCATACACCACCAACACCAGCACACAGTCGTTCACTGTCATACATCACCAACACCAGCACACAGTCGATTCCTCCAACACCAGCACACAGTCGTTCACTGTCATACATCACCAACACCAGCACACAGTCGTTCACTGTCATACATCACCAACACCAGCACCCAGTCGTTCACTGTCATACACCACCAACACCAGCACACAGTCGTTCACTGTCATACACCACCAACACCAGCACACAGTCGTTCACTGTCATACACCACCAACACCAGCACCCAGTCGTTCACTGTCATACACCACCAACACCAGCACACAGTCGTTCACTGTCATTCATCACCAACACCAGCACACAGTCGTTCACTGTCATACACCACCAACACCAGCACACAGTCGTTCACTGTCATTCATCACCAACACCAGCACACAGTCGTTCACTGTCATACATCACCAACACCAGCACACAGTCGTTCACTGTCATTCATCACCAACACCAGCACACAGTCGTTCACTGTCATACACCACCAACACAAAAGTGGTTTCCAATAGGGCCAGATTCAGATGAAAACCCGGGCGGTCGAGACCACTAAGGGCGTTACCCTTGATCATTAACATGTGAGGACCAGCATGACACACTCAAAGCCTCCCCCTCTCTCCTCCGCCGCCATTCACCTGGACGCCGACGCGCTTCGCACGATCCACCGTCAGGCTAAATCAAGCGAACTTTTCGTGTTGTGCCTTATGGGATATGATGCTCTCTCTCTCTCTCTCTCTCTCTCTCTCTCTCTCTCTCTCTCTCTCTCTCTCACCTACAGGCATCTCTTTCAGGACGTAACCGGTTTTTATAAGGGCATCTGTACCTAGCGAGAGCGAGAACCTGCCTGTGTATCCGAAAAGGACGCTGTCAGTTACCTACCACCCTGATGGTGGTGACGTAATGCGGTCGTTACGCACGCACCGCCCACACAGCGGTGCGAACGTGGTACATACAGATGGTACCACTTCACGGTGCAGTGATGGGCGCCACAATGGTACAGATGGTACCACTTCACGGTGCAGTGATGGGCGCCACAATGGTACAGATGGTACCACTTCACGGTGCAGTGATGGGCGCCACAATGGTACAGATGGTACCACTTCACGGTGCAGTGATGGGCGCCACAATGGTACAGATGGTACCACTTCACGGTGCAGTGATGGGCGCCACAATGGTACAGATGGTACCACTTCACGGTGCAGTGATGGGCGCCACACTGGTACAGATGGTACCACTTCACGGTGCAGTGATGGGCGCCACACTGGTACAGATGGTACCACATCACGGTGCAGTGATGGGAGCCACACACACTGTGACTACCACGGGAACAAGTTACCCCTATGGTACAGTTGGTACCAACACGGTACCAGCGCCCGGACCAGTCATGGTATGTTGAGGGTCTCCCAGGAGAGTCGTCTTCATCAGGTCGACCCCAAAAAAAGCCTCGTCTCAACACGAGACCAAGACTTGGTTTCGCTGGATATTGACTTGACTGCTGCCGCTGTGGAGTGGACTTGGCCGGTCTCAAGTGACTACTCCAGCTGAAGTTTGAGCTCGGAACCTGCCGGTCTGGCTCAGGACTGAACCGCCCTGTGTTTTTGCCTTTCCTACAACTTATATATATATATATATATATATATATATATATATATATATATATATATATATATATATATATATATATATATATATTATCCCTGGGGATAGGGGAGAAAGAATACTTCCCACGTATTCCCTGCGTGTCGTAGAAGGCGACTAAAAGGGAAGGGAGCGGGGGGCTGGAAATCCTCCCCTCTCGTTTTTGATTTCCCAAAAGAAGGAACAGAGAAGGGGGCCATGTGAGGATATTCCCTCAAAGGCTCAGTCCTCTGTTCTTAACGCTACCTCGCTAACGCGGGAAATGGCGAATAGTATGAAAAAAAAAATATATATATAAAATGTTTTGCTACATCTGACAAATGTAGGATATATCATAACCTAGAGCTCAAAAACAAGGGGTTGGGAGGGGAGCCAGGAAAACTGAAAACAAGAGATAAAAATCTAATCTTAAGAACACTTTGTCCAAACTAGTTGAAAATAAATTTTCAGCTTTTGTTTTCACTTTTCCTCATCATCTCATACAAAATGGTCACTGCTGGATTACATCCATATATATATGTATAATGTTATATGAATATATATATATTTTTTCATACTATTCGCCGTTCCCCGCGTTAGCGAGGTAGCGTTACGAGCAGAGAACTGAGCCTTTGAGGGAATATCCTCACTTGACCCCCTTCTTTGTTCCTTCTTTAGGAAAACTAAAAAAAAAAAAAAAAAAAAAAAAAATCAGAGGGGAGGTTTTCCAGTCCCCCGCTCCCTTGCTTTTTAGTCGCCTTCTACGACACGCAGGGAATACGTGGGAAGTATTCTTTCTCCCCTATCCCCACGGATTTTATATATATATATATATATATATATATATATATATATATATATATATATATATATATATATATATATATAATCATACATGGAGGTTTGTATGTTATATGGAAGTGCGCCTTCACAGGCACTATATACGTGCTTGTGTATATATATATATATATATATATATATATATATATATATATATATATATATATATATCAAGGACATTAACCAATCAACACACCTTCACGACGAAGCCTATCATAAAGGAAGAGTTACGCCAAACTTGGTGCACGCTAATCCTGGCAATGTTAGCCTAGCTCTTCCGCCGATGTGCTTCAGTGTGAGCAGGGGAATATTGCAGAGCACACTCACAATATCCCGGACGCAAGCGATCTATGATACAACTGGGGCTCGTGGTAGTGGGTTGTGGGGGTAGGATGAAGGATGAATACCACCAGCGAGTAAAAAACAGTATATAAAGTGGTCTATCACTCTTACCTGAGCAGTGACATGTTAAGTACAGTGAGAACATGTGAGAACATCGGTCAAATCTATCCTCCAGTGGGAGACTGGTTCACACATAATTCATCTATGCCATCCATAGATAAAGTACCCGTCACATTTATTTTTCGGGTTTTCACTCGTGAAATCTAAAGGGTCAAATGAGAGACTTGATCAAATACGTGCAAGCCGCTGAACCGAAAAACTTGCAGCTCATAGCAGCAGGGACTGGACCCCCACCCTAGTATAAACCTGAGACAAACTGGCCCTTGAGGCCGTGAATCCTAAAAATAGAATCAAACCTGACCCAAACGTTTGGTCACCTGGAGAGAATAAGCCCCACACAGAACATGGGGAGGAATACCTAAAAGCACCTGATGATACATGGGCGAAGTCTAGTATTTCTGTCCCGAGTATTACTGAAACAAGGAAGCGAAGAGTGAAGAGGATGCATTACTTCGATTGGACAGGAGAGGGTGGGTGGGTTGTGTGGCATGTATGAACACCGCTCTATAAAAACTGGCCACCTCCCGACCTTGAATGTATAAGCCCATGGTACACCAACGGAGACATGGTCCATGGTATATATATATATATATATATATATATATATATATATATATACATATATATTTTTTTTTTTTCATACGATTCGCCATTTCCCGCATTTGCGAGGTAGCGCCAAGAACAGAGGACTGGGCCTTAGAGGGAAAATCCTCCCTGGCCCCCTTCTCTGTTCCTTCTTTTGGAAAATTAAAAAAAAAACGAGAGGGGAGGATTTCCAGCCACCCGCTCCCTCCCCTTTTAGTCGCCTTCTACGACACGCAGGGAATACGTGGGAAGTATTCCTTCTCCCCTATCACCAGGGATATATATATATATATATATATATATATATATATATATATATATATATATATATATATATATATATATATTGTGTGTGTGTGTGTGTGTGTGTGTGTGTGTGTACTGTAAAGCAATGTTTCTTAGATTCATTCATAAAACTACCAACTTTCATTCTAATTGTAAACTTCTCTTTTTCACGACCACCCCTTGTTGATTTAGAATTATGTAGTGTTGAAGAAACAGAAAAAAAAAAAATCATAAGATGTGCGCATTGAAACTGAATACAAAGGTCTCATGTCTGCCATTATCAATCAATGATTTTTTATTTGTTTTGTGTCAACCAAAAAACATTTCTTTTTCTTTTTTGTGAAAGCAAGACTCGACATTTCTTTGCATTCTGAAAGCAGTGAACAGCCTTTAAAATTCTCCACACTGCCCTTCCAAGCGAAAGGTTTGAAAGCTTGAGAAAATGTTGATAAAAGTGAAAGGTCCCCCCCTACAAAGCTTGAAAAGACTGTTTGCTAATATTTCTTTTTTCCTTTTGTGTGATACGGGATTTAAACCCTGTATGAATTCATTCTTTTAGCATAGTGAACAGCATCCCAGAGAAAAGCTGAGGGTATGTATGGGGAAAAAATCATGAAAACAATAGGATACATTTTCTGGAAATCGTTGTTTTAAACGCATGTATTATCAACGTATGCGTTACCATTATGCTTTCAACCCATGTATTACCAACGTATGAATTATCAGTCACTTCAATGCAAGATTCACGTACCTACAGAAGCAAAATCATTATTGAACAAAACGAACGGATGGGGTGGAAAGGAAGCAGTACTGAAATCATTAAATAAGAAACACTTTTGTCCTGTTTGGCCTTTCATATTGATCTTCTCTATACAGCTGAAGAGCATGTATGATGCGTGGTTAGGAAAGGTAACTGATGAATTATATAGGGAAACCTAAACCGTAAAAGAGGACCAGAAGGCACTACAGACTACATCATGCCCGACATGGCGGCAGAATAAGACGACAGCAAGTACTTCAATCACAAAACATGGAACATTTCTGAACACCTGGGAAGTAACACAAGTGATGCATGTATGATATTGAGATCCATAATACATAGGCACATTACTGAATCTAAAATATACAATAAATCATTAAGTACAAAAAAATTGCATTACTCAAACATCACAATTAAAATATCACAGTGCATAATGCTCTAGCAAAACTGCAATTTCGTTAAATGCATAAGCTTTCCAGATCAACATAAAATGATATACCTAACTATAAAATTCAAAGATATTAATGCTAAATATTTCTGTAAAAGAAATATATTTCGCGGAAAACTGCATAGGAGTACAGTTTTACTGAACGTATGTAATCACACCATTTTTATATTTCCCTCTTTCAACTCTTTGAACAAAATACATCAAAGGAAAAAGCAGTTTAATGTTTGTTTCATATATATATATATATATATATATATATATATATATATATATATATATATATATAGTTTGATCTCAGATATTTGAGCAATTATACTTTTCAATCTTTTTATTCCTCTTGTTTGACTAGATCAGTTACAATAGGTTTGAGCTAAAATCAAATTTGTAATATTCGTCTGGATACCTGATATATACAGGAACCCACTTGGAATATTTCTGGACAGTTCATTTTCCAGTGAAATTAAATGTCTCTTGTAACAGAAATTCACCTTTTCCCTGCCCCTACCCACGTTCCATCTTACCTTAAACAATGTACTGTGTGTGTGCGCGTGTGTGTGTGTGTGTGGACCATTGTACAATACAAGCTTCTAAATCAACGTCTATAAGCTTTTATAATGTTAAGGGCGGGTAAAAGGGTGTTTGGGTGGGTTTAGGGGAAGGTGAGTGAGGCGAAGTGGGAGGGTAATGGGATGGCTAGTGAGGATGTACGAGTGAGTGTGAGGGCGTGGTGTTGAGAGTGAGAGAGTAGGAGTGGCAGAGGGCGTGTAGGCAGGTATGAAAATGTGAGGGCGCGGTGTTGAGAGAGAGAGTAGGAGTGGCAGAGGGCGTGTAGGCAAGTATGAGAATGTTAAGTATATTCAGTTGTTTCAATATTTACGGTAGTGATCAGTGAAACAAGTGCCATTTCACCGCTTTCCTAAAACACTGACCAGTAATTGCTATATATACAAGTATATATATATATATATATATATATATATATATATATATATATATATATTTTCCAAAGGAAGGAACAGAGAAGGGGGCTGGATGAGGATGTTTCCTGAGGCCCAGTCCTCTGTTCTTAACGCTACCTCGCTGACGCGGGAAATGGCGAATAGTATGAAAAAAAGATATATAAATATATATATATATATATATATATATATATATATATATATATATATATATTACTATCTGCAAAAGCATATCAATTTATCGTAATCAGCTATTCTGTAATATCGAACATCACAAACTTATTTTCCTCAAAAATGGCACCTGAATTCAATTTTTTATCAAAACATGATTAAGGCTTTGAATTCTTCATATTTAGAAATCTCTAAAGCCCTAAGTTTTCTGGTGGAGTATTTACTCTTGTTTTGAGCTTTTCCTCACCATCTTGGCCAGTCTATAATTTGATCCCCCTCCCCCACCCGACCAGACCCTGAATTTGTTCCTGGGTGGATTTTGTGGGCAATGAGGTGGGTGGGTGGATTTTGTGGGCAATGAGGTGGGTGGGCGGATTTTTGTGGGCAATGAGGTGGGTGGGTGGATTTTGTGGGCAATGAGGTGGTGGGCGGATTTTGTGGGCATTAATGAGGTGGGTGGGTGGATTTTGTGGGCAATGAGGTGGGTGGGTGGATTTTATGGGCAATGAGGTGGGTGGATGTGAGGGTTTAGGAGTGAGAGTGAGGTGGGGGAGTAAGGAAGGGCGTGAGGGTGTGACGGCCACGGGGGTATAGCGGGTACACTGTGAGGGTATAGGGAAGGGCGAGGGTGTAGTGTATACTGTATGGATATAACTCGAAGGGTGTGAGGGTGTCGGTGTAGGTGTAGGGGGAGGTTGTGAAAGTATAAATGCGGAAGTGATGGCGAAGATGTAGGTGCTGGGGTGGTGTGTGACGGGTCTAATAGCTAAAAGACTGAATGTAGAGAGTGTAGTAGGGTGTGGCAGGAAGGACACAGCGCCACACAGACACACACACACACACCCTACGGGCGTAACATCAACGCTGCTACACCCCCAGGATCAACTCTCTCCATCTTACATATACGAGGACTGTGAATGGACGACTGGCGTGGGAAACCAATGCTTCCATTCCACTAAGAAGAGTTCCTGATTCCTTCCACGCATTCCTACGAGGCAAAAGTTTTATCACAACCTTAAACTTTGGTCATTAGGATCACCAGAGACTTTCTACTCACCATTTTTCGCAATAAAAATGAAACTTAGGGTTAGAAATGTAACTTGTGTCGTGGTAAACTTCAGTATATCCATTTCTAGGCGGGAACTGCGTTATCTATCTATTATCTACTATGCGTATGCGACCAACCACTGTGCCGATTGGAAGAACACTGAATGCAAGTGATGAACTGAAGGACACGATCCCGTCCACCAAGCCAGCCATAGAGGCAACGCGCAACCCTCGGCCAATCACGAGGCATATCTTAGTTCTCAGCCAATAAGAAAACTCGCCACCTCAGGTAACATGGATTTCTGGCCAATCACGAGGCTCTCCTCCTCAGGTGTTTAGACGCCTCTGACGGTGAAGAACGCAATATGAACAATAACAGACAATTGAATGGTAATACTTACATTATTATGGCGAGCCTTTATGAATGAATAAAGAACGTTCACACGACCTGTACAGGGATTAGTAATGGCTGCAAAAGTTGCTTGTCCGAGAGCGCGGCAAAAGCAAATATTTTTTAAAAGTTGTGTTGAGTAGCCATGCGTCACTATTCAAGTGATGGCGGGAAGATTCAAACATGCTTGTGGTGTGGTACTCAAGGTGATATACACATACAGGTATGTATATGTAAGTGTGTGGATGTGTATGCACATACATGTGTATGTGGGTGGGTTGGGCCATTCTTTCTTCTGTTTCCTTGCGCTACCTCGCTAACGTGGGAGACAGCGACAAAGTATAATAAATAAATAATAAAAATGTGTTCTAGTTTATATGTATCACTGCACATGACCTATGATGTGGCTAGATGTGATATATAAAGTTAAAAAATGATAATAGAGGTGAAGGATGAGAATTAGGTGGAAATTATGATAATCAGGGAATCAGGGTAATGTTCAAATGGATGTTTATTTAAATAGATAGTTTCATTGTTACCAAGTGAAGCTTATATATATATATATATATATATATATATATATATATATATATATATATATATATATATATATATATATATATATATATATATATATATATATATATACAAAATAATCCCCTTAGTCATATAAGGAAAAATCTTTATATGTTTCATCAGGGCTCTTGGTAATATAAATTATACAATGTCTAAATATATTGTTTCATCCTGCAAGATGACATTACTTTTTTTTCAGAAATGATTTTTAATTGTTTTGTTTGATGGCTTGAATCATTAGACATGCAATATATTTTCTTTTTAATAACATCACAGTAACTACTAGAGCGTCGTTGATCAGCCCACACTATCAGCCCACACAGCTGTGTAATTTGCATATTGCATTATATTAAGGGTTTAGTTAACAATCCCTCATTAATCTATAGCCACGAAATTCAACTAGATCATGACAATACATAATGATCTAAGGAAGGAGGTGGCTCGTTGGTACCAGGAAAAGTCTTATCCATGTATGTATCATGTATTTTATGTGTTGGTATTTTGAGGCAGAGAATAGGAGACGCTGATACAGAATCATTATGAATAATATGACATAATTTTCAAGCTTTCAATACTGAAAAAATCTATCTTTGTCAATCCTTACATAATTTACTGATAATTAAATTTGCCGGAAAATTCTGAAATTCAGTGAGCTACGGAGTATCACCAATATAATCTAGAAACTTTATGACAATCTTATCATACAGTGAACGTTTCCAGGGGTAGATAACATGTAAAGATTCTCACTCTGGGGCGGTGCTCGGCCATGCGTGTATGGCGCTCTGGCTAACTACTAGTAGACAGAAAATTAATCTCCCTTTGTCCTTGATATAGAACAAAAGGTACAACCATATTCCAAGAGATTCAACGCTGTTCATACCACTTCAGTAATATACGTGTTTATACCACGTATATACACGAGATGATATATATACACGTGCATATATGCATACAATTAACTATATACACATTTATGCATACATATATACATACATAAATATAGTATCATACATTTACATACTCAATCACTCTCAGGATAATAATTCATGAATAGATAATATAACAGGTTACGTAATTTGTTGTCTCGTTAAAATCTTGATAAACAGCAAACATCAGCAGGTGTGTTTACAACTTCACCTGTACAGGTGTCAACGTGACAGTCAAGTGGCGGCCAGAGGGTTTCCAGCCTGTTGCTGGTTCTTACCCTGTATACCGATGCAGTACCAGCTCTTGCTCGATAGGAACCACTTAAGAGGCTTCCGCATGGACACTGAGTCAAACAAGTAAGTAAATGGCAGCAGTTGATGAGGTGGGAGGTAGAAACCATTGTATATTGTGGGAACGTTGGCGCAAAAGTTATTGTTGTCATCGTACTGGTCATCCCCTTCAGTCGGGATAATATATCACTCAGGACATATTAGTTTACCCAAGTGGACTAGATAGTGTGATACAACTTATTAGTTATTGTGATAGAAGTCTAGTCGAGGTAAGTCACTGAATTAGTTATGGAATATGAGTGCCTTTTGTCCTGCAGGGTTAGTATATAGAGAATAGAAGTGACGAAACATGTTACGCAGCAGTTATGAAATACGACAATAAAGTTCATATTGGGGAAGGATTCGACGATCAGGGGAACTTTGGAGATTATGAACATAAAAGTTGATAAAACGGTAAAGTATGAGGTTAGTGTTGTTAGAGAAATGATTGTAGACTGAGTGATTTTATGGTGTTGGTGGTGTTTAGAGGATGAAAGGCAAAGAACCAGTGCTCCACCACTCTGTTATGTAGAGAATATGATTACTGGTAGTGTTGTATATGGAGAATATATTAAGTGTGGCAGTACATGATTTGGAGCATTATATTATAATTTGCTGATTTGAATTGTTTTGTAGCAGAGAACAAGAAGCTCAGGAAAATGCTTTAAATCATTTTAGATTTGTGAAAAATTTCTGATTCAACAGAACCTGTGAGGACCTCACCTAACATTTCTTAGCAAGTAATATTTACCTTAGGTATTTGTATAATATAAAAGTGGGATGGTTTGCATTTACCTTCATTTCCTTGGCATTTTGTACATCAGTTTATACGCAGGATTGGGTTTTTTCAGCAAATGTGCTACCAGTGCACAGACAGATGTGGACTCTTGTACAGATGAGAATCTCTGTAACTCCACATTTTCCCTAAGTTTATAGCCATCCCTCCCAATCTTCCTAGTCACCTTCTGTGGTATGCATTTGATATCTGGGTAGTTTTCTTTTTCCCGTCCCAAAGGATTATTATTATTATGATAATGATAATAATGAATTATTATTATTATTATTATTATTATTATTATTAGTAGTAGTAGTAGTAGTAGTAGTATTATTATTATTATTATTATTAGTATTAGTATTAGTATTGTTGTTGTTGTTGTTGTGAGATCTTTTTACTTTATGCTTGCTAATATTATGAATGGTAATTTATTCTGCAGATTGCTGGTGAAATTTGGCCAGGCATCAGCACTAATTGCTGCGCTTCTGTATGGGGTCCTGTCCCTTTCCATGGCATTCTTAAATAAAACTGTTATAAATCATTATGGATTCAACTTTCCATTTTTTATATTATCATGTCAGGTAAGATTGTTTGATGAGCTTCAATATTACTATCTTAAATAAGTTATAAAAGACTGCTTTAACACTGTGCATTATTCAGATGCAGAAAGAAGGCCCTTACACTGAAATAGCAGAAGATATTTCTCTGGACTTTTAAAACTTTCACTTTGTTTTCCTCTTTCATTTTACAGATGATGTTAGCAGTGACAGTATTGGAAGTGATGCGGGCAACTGGAAAGTTTGGATTACCAAGCATAACAGTGTCGTCAGTCAAAATGTTTGCTTTTCCATCATTTTGCTATTCCTTACATGCAACATTGTCTCTTATGGCCTTGGAAGGTAAGATGTTTACTCATTTGATTTTGGTATTAAGCCACAGTGAGGTAATGTGTCTTTTTTTTTCTTTTTCTTATCCTCAGATTGCTGAAGTTGAGTTGCAGTTCTTCTTTCCCACTCTCTGTTCAGAGCTGCTTGTTCTTGTATTCACTGTTTACATCTTCTAGATGACAAAATTTGAAGTATGATGTTAAGTTGCCAGATACATTGATAAACATTGCTGCTATCTCGTAAGTGGTTTAAAAATTATCACATCACACATACTTATTAATGGAATGAATGTATGATTTGTCTTACCCAACATCAATGCCATTTTTGCAGTACATCTTACATGTCTCCCTTAAAGTATAGTGTACAATAAGTAAGTATCTGACTGAGACAAAGGTTCCATAAGACATTTGAATACATTATGAAAGGTGTTGGAGGATGAATTGTATCCATTTATGATATTGTTGAAGTATGTGAAGGAAATATGTTCTGAGCATTTGAATAACACTGCATGTTAGAGAAAAGAATAAATGCTCATTCGTAACTGAAAAAAGTAATATGTGATGTTCATTTTAAGATGTGTGAGATTGAGTTTGCACATATCCACTCTGTGTAAATAGAAATTGAGCTATGGGTGATAGATAGATTATGTAATTTTCAAGTGATAGATTTGTTGTTACGTGTTAATTTAGCACAATGATAGTTGTTTTGATGAAGAGGGGATGACTTTCTGTGTTGCGACAGTGCAAGTTAGAGAGATTAGGAGCAAGCCTTCCTCCTGTTGTGCTTTTATATGAAAATTTGGCTATCAGGAGTGAGAAGATTGGTGGTGCCACCTGAGCAGGAATCCGCTGATCTCAGTCATTCAGTTAGTCCTGAGACCTGTTGTTAGGTGAGTAGAAGAGACTGTTGCCAGAATTATATACTCTAGTTTTGTAACTGTCATCCAACAGTTCTTACATTGGCATTGACACTCAATGTCTCCAACTCAAAGTATAGAAAGATTGAAATATCTCCAAGAAACCTTTCCATCATTTAATCTGCCACTTTTTCATCTGCCTATTGCTTCATACCACTCATTATGATTAGTATTTATTTTCATCTGTTCTTAGCTCACTCCAGTTTAGTCCAGGCAACATGATTAATCTCACTTTTCCTTCCAGTATGTACTGTTTATGTAGCTATTCTGTTAATCTTAACTAATTTGAATTTTGTAAATAGTGGCTTCCCATTTTTGTATTTACAGTAAACCATTTTCATTGTACATTGTGCATTGCACATGACAGCTAGAGAATGGATGTAAGTGAATGTATCCTTTCTTCATCTGTTCCCAGTGCTACCTTGCTATCACAGAAAATGGCGATGAAGCATATTAAAAAAACTAATGTTTTACATATTTTCTTTTTAATCCAACTTATATTTCATAACCATTGTCATCTTTTTTTCATGCTAATCTCACACCCCTTTTTCCATGCTAGACAAGAACTTTAGCATTGTCCATCCATGTCTCACACATACCATTGAAAACTTTCATAGTACTGTATATCAGCAAGTTCCAATCTTTTGCTTTTTTCATCATAATCCTCTCATGTTCAGTCCCTTTACAAATACCCACAAACTTTGAGTGGCTTCAGAACATGCACAGGACATGACAGAGAGCATAAGCATAGGGATGACAGTTACTGAACATTGTCTTCCCAAACCTATATCTCTATTGGAAGTATGTTAGAAGAATGGTATGGTTAGAAGAGTAGAAGTTCAAAAGGAATGGAGTATGATAATGTGTTACAAATCATTCACGTACTCTTTTCACTTGAAGATTATAATTTAGTAATATCCACTAATTCTTGTTTGATTCAGTCATTTTCATGTCTCTAACAGGTATGAATATTCCAATGTATGGAGCTCTTAAACGTTGCACACCACTGGTAAACTTGGTTTTAGCTGTGATGTACCTGAGAAAACCAGTACCTTCTCCTCTTGTAATAACTTCAGTTTTAGTTATTACTGTTGGATGTTTGATAGCTGGTAAGTTATTTAAGGTGAGCAAGGAATACTTTACTGTTTGAAATAATGATTACTCATTAGAATAAACTAATGTTTTAATTATATAATTGAATTTCATGTGACATACCAAAATTGCAGTGTGTTGTGGATGAGAGAGCTTGGGGAGTGAGTCAGTTGTTGTTCGCTGATGATACAGTGCTGATGGCTGATTTGTGTGAGAAACTGCAGAAGCTGGTGACTGAGTTTGGTATTGTGTGTGAAAGAAGAAAGCTGAGAGTAAATGTGAAAAAGAGCAAGTTTATTAGGTACAGTAGGGTTGAGGGACAAGTCAATTGGGAGGTAAGTTTGAATGGAGAAAAACTGGAGGAAGTGAAGTGTTTTAGATACCTGGGAGTGGATTTGGCAGCGGATAGAACCATGGAAGCGGAGGTGAATCATTGGGTGGGGGAGGGGGCGAAAGTTCTGGGAGCGTTGAAGAATGTGTGGAAGTTGAGAACATTATCTCGGAAAGCAAAAATGGGTATGTTTGAAGGAATAGTGGTTCCAACAATGTTATATGGTTGTGAGGTGTGGGCTATAGTTAGAGTTGTGCAGAGGAGGGTGGATGTGCTGGAAATGAGATGTTTGAGGACAGTATATGGTGTGAGGTGGTTTGATCGAGTAAGTAATAATAGTTTAAGAGAGATGTGTGGTAATAAAAAGAGTGTGGTTGAGAGAGCAGAAGAGGGTGTTTTGAAATGATTTGGTCACATGGAGAGAATGAGTGAGGAAAGATAGACCAAGAGGATATATGTGTCAGAGGTGGAGGGAATGAGGACAAGTGAGAGACCAGATTGGAGATGGAAAGATGGAGTGAAAAAGATTTTGAGTGATCGGGGCCTGAATATGCAGGAGGGTGAAAGGCATGCAAGGAATAGAGTGAATTGGAACGATGTGGTATACCGGGGTTGACGTGCTGTCAGTGGATTGAAGCAGGGCATGTGAAACGTCTGGGGTAAACCATGGAAAGTTCTGTGGGGCCTGGATGTGGAAAGGGAGCTGTGGTTTCGGTGCATTATTACATGACAGCTTGAGACTGAGTGTGAACGAATGTGGCCTTTGTTGTCTGTTTCCTTGCGCTACCTCGCAAACGCGGGAGACAGCGACAAAGTATAATAATAAAAAATAATAATAGTATATATGTATATGTCTGTGTGTGTATATATAGGAATACGTTGAGATATATAGGTATGTATATTTGCGTGTGTGGATGTGTATGTATATACATGTGTATGTGGGTGGGTTGGGCCATTCTTTCATCTGTTTCCTTGTGCTACCTTGCTAATGCGGGAGATAAGATGTGTGGGTAAATAGACAAGGTAGGATTAATGATGCGGTGGCACTGCTGTCAGCCTTTGAGTGTATGTTTTCCTTGTTAGATATTGGGTTTGTGGACCTCTGACTGGTAGATATATTTTGAGAAAATGTGCAGTCCATTTGATTCCATTTTGAATACTTCTTTGGATGACTTGCCGTGAAATAGGCAAGGTCTCAGCCACTGCTCAGAATTGCATTGCCATTTCACCATATCTATTTTCCTTCTCTATTTTTTATTTAGGTTGTATGTTAAGATAAGAAGTCATTAAGTTTTTTGGTGTCTTCAGATGTGTACATAATAGATCTCTGTATACTAACTTTTGTTGTGGAACTCAATAGTACCACATTTTTCAGATATCCAGACATATTGTTATACATACAGAGCACTTTTGTCACCCAAATAAACTTCAGATATTTAAGTATTGCTTATAATGGTATATATTCTAGGTATGAGTGACCCATCCTTTGATGGGTTTGCCTATCTAATGGGAGGAATTAGCGTGCTGCTGCAGGGACTGTACCAGACCCTAGTGCAGCAATGTGGTGAGAATAAGTTGTCTCCATTGCATATCCTTCATCTCAACAGCTGTATCTCTCTCATCCCATTCTGGGTTCTTGCTTGTGGCATGGGGGAATTAACTGCTGTCTTCACCTATCCTTACAATGGAGGTGAGTTTTTCTGCATTAGCCTTAAATTTCTGTTCATAATTCTTACGTGAAGTATTGCAGCTGTTTGAGCCCAGTTCATATCTTGGTATTTTGTTAGTGGGAAATCGTAATGCCAGGTTAAAATCAATATCACATAAAAGTGAACGTTATGTATTTCTAATGATTCACTCCTTTAGAGTTCACACATATATGAATTGCAGTTTTATGTGTTAAAACCCTCTCATTTTTAATTTTCCAAAAGAAGGAACAGATAAGGGGGCAAGTGAGGATGTTCCCTCAAAGGCTCAGTCCACTGTTTTTGGTGCTACCTTGCTAATGCAGGAAATGGCGAATAGTATGAAAAAAAATGTATATATATATATATATATATATATATATATATATATATATATATATATTTTTTTTCTTTTTTTTTGCTTTGTTGCTGTCTCCCGCATTTGCGAGGTAGCGCAAGGAAACAGACGAAAGAAATGGCCCAACCCACCCCCATACACATGTATAAACATACACGTCCACACATGCAAATATACATACCTACACAGCTTTCCATGGTTTACCCCAGACACTTCACATGCCCTGATTCAATCCACTGACAGCACGTCAACCCCGGTATACCACATCGATCCAATTCACTCTATTCCTTGCCCTCCTTTCACCCTCCTGCATGTTCAGGCCCCAATCACACAAAATCTTTTTCACTCCATCTTTCCACCTTCAATTTGGTCTCCCACTTCTCCTCGTTCCCTCCACCTCCGACACATATATCCTCTTGGTCAATCTTTCCTCACTCATTCTCTCCATGTGCCCAAACCATTTCAAAACACCCTCTTCTGCTCTCTCAACCACGCTCTTTTTATTTCCACACATCTCTCTTACCCTTACGTTACTCACTCGATCAAACCACCTCACACCACACATTGTCCTCAAACATCTCATTTCCAGCACATCCATCCTCCTGCGCACAACTCTATCCATAGCCCACGCCTCGCAACCATACAACATTGTTGGAACCACTATTCCTTCAAACATACCCATTTTTGCTTTCCGAGATAATGTTCTCGACTTCCACACATTCTTCAAGGCTCCCAGGATTTTCGCCTCCTCCCCCACCCTATGATCCACTTCCGCTTCCATGGTTCCATCCGCTGCCAGATCCACTCCCAGATATCTAAAACACTGTACTTCCTCCAGTTTTTCTCCATTCAAACTTACCTCCCAATTGACTTGACCCTCAACCCTACTGTACCTAATAACCTTGCTCTTATTCACATTTACTCTTAACTTTCTTCTTTCACACACTTTACCAAACTCAGTCACCAGCTTCTGCAGTTTCTCACATGAATCAGCCACCAGCGCTGTATCATCAGTGAACAACAACTGACTCACTTCCCAAGCTCTCTCATCCCCAACAGACTTCATACTTGCCCCTCTTTCCAAAACTCTTGCATTCACCTCCCTAACAACCCCATCCATAAACAAATTAAACAACCATGGAGACATCACACACCCCTGCCGCAAACCTACATTCACTGAGAACCAATCACTATATATATATATATATATATACTAATCAAGCTGAGTGGGTTGGGTACTGTTATGTGGGCCAGGGATTGTACCCTGGTCAGTGGATTAGAAGTCAGAAGCACTAGCTACCACACTATCAAATTTGGAAAATTAAACAGAAAATATTAGAGAATCCCAGAAAACATTGAAAGAACTTAGAAGATTATGCAAGAAAGTTTAAGATTAACGGAAATGGAAGGAAAATGTTGTATTTTTGACAAATGGGTGTTGAAATATGAACAGATTCAATGCTGATGAGGGGATGATATGTAGGCTTACATGGGAAAGTCAGATAACAGAAGACCTAAGGGACTGTGATGAGGTCTTCTGCTGGAGGCATGTGATATTATCCAACATTCCTAGTCAGTTGAGATAGGATAGTAGAGCAGAAATTAGTGAAAGATCAGAAAGTTGCATGAGTTTCCAGAGAAATAGTCATAGCAAAATTTGTTTAATCACATGTAGCAAGGGTAACTAAATTGCAGAATTGTAGTACAGTAATAATGATGAGTAAAAATTGTAGAAGTAACAAAAACAGATATTTCTGATAATGGAACATTTAGGTGGAGTAGGGATTAGGATTTGAAACAGATCCAAGAATATCAGGGGCTGTTGATAGAGTAGATGATGTCAAGTCCAGCTAAGGGTGTCCAGAGTGAATAGTTATGAATAGAATGGCTTTTTGAGAAAGTTGAGATTGAGTAGGTATCGAGATGGTGAGACAGAATGATGGTAGTATGCCTTAATGTTTCTAAATTTATAACTGTTGTTTGGGAATATGGTATGAATGATTCTCTTTTATGTGGATAGGTTGTATTTGACATTGTTAAATTAGGATCAAGATCTCAAGTGTTGCATGCTAGTAAGAGTATCCCAACATTGCAGATGCTGGTTTCAATGTTATCTTCATTGTGCTACTTGTCCTGGGTCTGCTGCTAAACTTTTCGATGTTTCTCTGCACAATGCTTAACTCTGCCCTCACAACTTCCATCGTTGGGGTGTCCAAGAGTGTGTTGCAAACCTTTATTGGATTCTTTACCTTTGGTGGAATAATTTTTGAACCAGTTAATATTACAGGTATGTTTCAAAATGTCCTCTCAATCAAGTAGATTCTATTCCTGAAAAAGTACCTCACACTTTTCCCAGCTGTGGTGACAGCTCTCCTGTGCACTCTTGTCAAATTAATCTGAATATGTGATTGATTGTAGCCCAGAGCTGTCATCAGGAGTTGAGATTACCTTACATACACACATGGCTGCAACTCTCATATGCATACATCTGTACATCTTATACTTTTCCATGTAGAATTGATAAGATTTTTACCATTTAAGGTGATTATTCTTTTCCAGCAGTGCCAGCAAGTTTCTTTTTGCCTTGGCTGTCTGTACCCTGACAGGCAACACATAAATCAATATGCTGGTAAGATTGAAGAAATGATGAGAAAATAGAGCTTTTGGCCTAGATACAGTCATTCAGGATCTGCTGTAATGATGTATAAAGTTAGTTTTTTTCTGGCAATTATGTAAAAAAGGTTCCATCTCTGAAAATTAATCATACTTGATATAATGAATTTACCAGGATATGATTTGATTACAATATGAATTAGGGGCTGTGCATTTATTTTTCTAGATGATTAATCATGTAATCTGGTATAAGTAACTTTTGTTTTTCCATAGTTTTTGACTTCATATCTCTTGTGTGGGGCATTCTCTATTTAGCAAGCCCCTAAGAAGTACAGAAAATCACATTTATAAGTTCAGTGTTATAACTCACATTGTAAGACCATCACTAATTGGTCTTTTATATTTCATTAATTTCTATCAAATGAATTACCAGTTCAACTAGCTGCATTTGACTGGAAAAAATAGTAGTTTTTCCTAGCAGTATTATCAGTAGTAACAGCGTAGAATAATTTAAGAATTAAAAGCAAACAGTAGCAAGAAAAACAGGAGCTGTCAGCATACAGAAGAAACAACAAAGCTGGAAGCAGCTATGGAAATTGGAAGCACTGCGAACAAGCGGTATCTAAAGGTACAACAGCAGAAAGCAGTAGACACAGCAGCAGGAAATTGCTATAACAAAAAGAGGATCTGAAGCGATAATCCTTGAGGATAGGGAAGAAAGAATATTACCCGTATATATTCATTGCATTGTAGTAGGTGATTAAGAGCAGCGAGAATGGGGGTTGGAAATTATCCCCTCTTGTATTATTACTTTTCAAGGGAAGGAACAGAAGAAGGAGCAAATCAAGGCTTTTCCTTACAGTCTCTGTCATCTGTTCCTTGTTAAGGTGGGAAATGATGAACAAGTATTAAAAGAAACATGATAATCTGCTGGGGGAAAGAAACAGCAACAACAAGTAATATGAGCAGCATTCACCAATAGAAAAAAGCAGCAGGAACATTAAGAAGCTGTAGTTGCAGTAAACTGTAGCAACAGTAGCATCATTAGAATTTTTTTTGTCAGGGTCTCCTAGCCTGAGGCTTGAGAAGTGTTTGTTTGATGAATGTTTCTAAAGAAGTATTGTGTAAATGTAAGATCTAGTTAATTTAAGTAAAGTGCATGTCAACTGATCAAACATCATCATCAGTTATTAGCTAAATATTTCAGTTATTTGTTCTTGTAACAGCCAATTGTCACTGGTAGTGACTGTATTATCTCTGTCAGGTACATTAAAGTACAGAAGTCCCTTGTCAGCAGTGGGAGTTATGTTTCTGGAAGACCCCATGGTTGGCAAAACAGGTTAAAGTGGGGTCACCCTTGAGGCATACTTTATGTCTTATAATGAACACCTCAAGCTTAAAAATAAGCATGTTATACTTCAAAATCATCTTAAGCTTTACACTTAGAGGCCATATCAAAAGGCAGAAAGCAGCAAACCAGTTAAAGTTATGAAAATTTTGTTGTGCAAAGGTTGAGAGTTTTTTAAGAGTACCATATGTGGTGAGAATCACATTAAGAAAGAATGATGCAGGTAGAGTATGGGCAACAAAGCTTGGATGTCACGATTACAGTAGCTCTCTCGCACATCACCATATGCATCTTCATGCCACTGCCACAGTGGATTTTGCCAGGCTGGGCTAGAAGTAGCCCAGAACCACTGTGACACTCACCTAATTAGTGGAAAAATACTGTGAATACTCAAAACTTAGTGGTGAAGTTGGTAAGATGGTATAGATTATTTTAGGTATGTATACCTAGAGCTGCATTTGTTAATAGAGTGGAAAGCAAGGGACCACGTACCTAGATCATGCATGTTTTGTTGTTAATGAGCCATTCATTGACTTAATCATTTCTGCTTTCAGGAATTATTCTCAATACAGCTGGAGGGGTGATGTACACATATGCCAAGTACCAGGACAAGAAGACAAAATGGAGAAGGATAGATCTGGGTGACAATGGGATACAGCAAACAGGATGGGAATTAAAAGAAAAATTAATACCTATTAGATGATAGAATTATTTCCTGTGATAATATTGCTGTATTTCTTATGTAGGTTAATGATAACTAGAGAAAAATAATTATGTTGATATTTTTAAAAGTATCTGAAGTATTATATATGTAAATTCTTGGAGTATGAATGTTTTGAAAATAAACCCTTTTCATGGACTGATTCTGTCAGATGGTGAGTGTACTGTACCTCAGTATTATATTATTTATCAAGAGGTTATTCCTTGTCTCAGGTAAGGTTGCATTAGGGATTTTGCTTGTTATCTGTAACACTTTTCTTGTTTCATTACTCCTTTCTGGCTGGGGTTTCATCCTCTTGGAAGGGCAACAACATGAATCATTTATAATTCTTTTTTATATACTCATCTCTGTTCCAAATATAAACTCTTCATCCTTCAGCTTGATTAACTAACAAGTTGCGATGTCTTAAGAGTAAAAATTTCATGTGTCTATCTCCTGTACCTCTGAAGCCTGTTCCTTCTGGGAACTCCCTAGAGGGAATGTCCATGGCAAAAGAATGTCCATTACTGGTGAACTCCAATGCCATTTCTTAGCCTTTAGTGCCTCACCCTTAGCAGGCCATTGGTAGAAGGCAACTCTGCAGTGCTTTCAGAGGTTCCTTCCAAATGTTCCTATTAATTACTTCTACCTAATCTGGATACTTAATGTTCTTACCTAATATTCTAGCCTACTACTTGTACCTATTGCTCCTACCTAATGTTCCTACCTACTACTTCTATCAAATGTTACTACCTGCTACTACTGCCTAATACTCATACCTGCTACTTTTTCTATTGTTCCTGCCATTTTGCCAAAATGCAGGGCTAGTGCATAGTACTCTACAAAAAAATCTAGTTATGAAGAGTGATTTGTGTGTGAAGGAGAGATTGTATGTTTGTAGACATAATGCAGGCAGTCTAATCGTGTCTAAGTCAGAAAGGAAAGACAGCAGATTGACAACCACTGACCTGCTAGCTCACTAATTATACAGCCATCACTAACCCTCTTGATATCCAGGTAGTACTGGTAATATACTTCTCTGGACAGTAGCTACCTACCAACTACTACCTACCAAAATATTTGATACTCTCCTTTTATGATTACTGACTTATTCAGTAACGTTCATTATATTCATTCAGCAGACGTGATCCTTGATTTTTTTACATTCTTCATCCACATTAACCATAAATTTATGTAGCTTAGAACAATTGCTTTCACATTCCTTGTTTTTTAACAAGATTTTACCAGTGTTGCTAATTTTGAATCATCTTTTAGGTATAAGTTAGGTTTTACAGTTTGGCTCATCCTGAATTAAGTTTTACATATCAGATACGCTGTACTGTGTTTCATGAGATGATAACAGAAGGATCAAACAAGGAGTCTATTTCAGATCTAAGCCCTATGGAATTGTTTTTGCATTTCGATAGAGACATTGTCATTCATATTATGGTGTATGTTAGTAGATGGATTTATAACATTTTTCCTTTTTTCATCGTGCATTTTTTATCATTTGGTAATAGGGAGTTGGTTGATTAGTTTCAAGTGACATGCTTAACGAGTTTGTTAAGGACATATGTTTGTACAGTAACTTTACAAGGTCATAAGAACATATGCTCAAACAATTGATGGCAAAGGTTTGCTTTTGAATTCTATTAATTGATGTTACTTTATCTAATGAAGGTACCTTTTTTTTGTAAAAGTTTCATCTTAGACACTATTCTATTGATTGGTGTTACTTTATCTCATAAAGATACCTTTTTTTTTTTTTGTAAAACTTTCATCTTAGACACTATTCTATTAATTGGTGTTACTTTATCTAATGAAGATACCTTTTTTTTTGTAAAAGTTTCATCTTAGAAACTGTTATATGTTTCATTACATATTTCATACATATTCCTATGCATCCTTAGAAAGGTGCTTATTTGTTTCATCAGCTTCTCTGGTAGTTCTTGAAATGAGAATATTATATAGCTTTTTTGGACCACTGATTGTTTACCACTATATCACAGTTGCGAGCATGTTTGTCTCTTGCTTCATCCCCCTTTCCTCATTGATTTCTCTCTTAGAACATTCCACTCAGTCCACTACATTACTTATTTGACATTATTCCCAGTATTACCCTGCATTTTACTGTTCATCAGGATTATTTTGATAGTATTATATCTTTCTCAGTTCCCTATTTTTCCACTAACCTCTTGTTGTTAAATGAAATAGGCCTATGTGAAGTGGAGTTGTTTAGGCATGAGGTTCCAGTGAAATGGAATGGTATCAATATGAAGACTTTTAGAATGGAATACCATTGGGACTAAAACTGTACTTGTGAAATAAAGGCTATGGCAAAGGAGTTAAGTGCTTAGAAGGAAGCTACTGTATGTCCAGGAAAGATGAATGAATGATGTGCTTCTGTTGTTGTATTTGTAGAAGTCAGTGGAAATAGATTTTTTTGTTTTGTTTTGTGGTTGGGTATAAGGGTGTTTACAGATTTTTAGACTGCTGACTTCAGTTTTCTTGGAGTGGCAAAATATTTCAGGTTATAAGAGACTGGGAAAATTAAATATTATTCCACCATAGTCTCATATCACTGTTATGTAAATTGTTTATTCTGTAACAGTGATCACTGAGATATATTTGTAGGATTTGCCTCCATTTGCAGTTACTTATTGCTATAGGCATTGCTGTCTTTTTTCTTAACAGATGCTAAGTTTTTATGCAAAAGTTTGTAAACAAGCATTCCTGTGATCTGATTGGACTTGTTGAATGTTGTGATCTGCCAGAATTGTGAACACTGTAGGATCAGAGGTTTTGGACCTAATTCTATTCATTATGATCAAGTCAAGTGTTGTGAAGACATTCCTTTAGCTCACAAAACAGTATTCTCTTCCCTGCCTTGATGGGTTTCTTTTTCCCAGGGGTCAGAATTACTATTTTCAACACACACATCTGTCCATATTATAAATGCCTTTCCCTTACATTCAGAGAGAGGTACTTCAGTGTAGAGTCATTGTAAATTCTCAGCTGTTGACCATTTGTGCTTCTTAGCTGTGATTTGGTAAGGTATCAAAGAGACTCGTGGATTTGTGATTCATCAGAAACGTTTTTTAGTTTTATTATATTTTATTTTTATTATTCATATACACATGCACTCATTTTGTGTGCACACACTTGGTCAGAACACACAATGTTTGCACATTGATGCATATCAATCAAATTTTACAGGTGCACAAACATAAGTTTAAGTATTCATCCTTATTCACAGTTTTTTTTATGCACATACATGCATATCAGTCAAATTTGACAGGTGCGCAAACATAAACTTCAGTATTCATACTTGTCCATAGAAGGTTTTATGCATGTACATTTCATTTAAATTTTACACGTGCGCAACTCACACACACATAAGTGTTCATGCTTGTAACCATCTATGTAAATGTACATTTAGGACATTTATACAGGTTTACATGCTTGTATTACTATGCATGATTTACCCATTGGTGATAAGTGCACTATCGCGTAAAGTTCATTTGTATAGAATATGAATAACTGTACAGAAAATGTCATGTCTGTGACATATTGGATAGACAGTCTCTGTGATCTGTTTTGAATGATATTGAATAATGTTGCATTATTATGCATGATTTACCCATTGATGATAAGTGCACTATTGCATAAAGTTCATTTGTATAGAATATGAATAACTGTACAGAAAATGTCATGTCTGTGATGTATTGGATAGACAGTCTCTGTGATCTATTTTGAATGGTATTGAATAATGTTTTATGATGTGGTCATTATGTTGTGATGATCCAGATATTATTATAGACATGCAAAATCTTGATTTAACAAAATGGATTTTGTACTCTGAATTACATTAAGAGAAATAAAACATTAATAGTTCTAAATAATCAACTTCAATAAAGAACCAATACTAATATAAAGGGAAAGTTTTGTAGTACTTGATGTACATCTGCCACACTGAATTCAACCAATATGCAACATAATCAGGTATCATTAATGTGTGTGAAATGTATCCTGAAACAATAGGGATTCTTTGTAGGAAAGATGTGGTTTTCATTGTGTTTCAGTTTTTTATTTTAAGAAATTGGAATGGTTACACCGAGAGTACAGATTATGGTAATATAGCAACATTAATTGGTAAAATTGGTAAATATTGGGGACTCCCCTCTAAAAATATACAAAGCTCTCTCCCTCTTTTATAAAAGTGTAAAATGTTCATACAATATTGGAGATTTTATGTACAAATTTCAATAATCCATTACAAAGTGAGGACTTTCTAAAACAGCATGATTTTTAGGAACCCACAAACTTTCAAATGCAATTTGGAACCATCTAGGCATCTTACAGTTAGTAACAAGGATTTTCATGTATGGGATTGTAAAGAAATTCATCTTTATTGGAAAACTACCAGATAGAAGAGTGAAGGGTTTCCTTTGTAAATAGATGATAACTACTATTGCCAACAGACTTGATTGGGATGAGGACTCCAACACTACAAATGTTTATTTTATTTTCTGCAAAAATCATGGATGTGTACGTTGCAGTAGACTTGGAAAGGTATGAATTAAGAATACACTCATTTAGGATGGTAAACCGTATAAGAAAATATCATAGATACAAGTGTAATTATCTTTTTGTACACCTTGTATAAGAAGTCATGTTTGATGAGGTTGTACCATTGTCAATGGATGAAAGGGAGTACAGTTTTATTAAGGAACTTTTTGCTCCAAAGGAATCTATTTTTTCCCTACTCCTGATTGGCAAACGGACTAGAAACTAAAGGAAGCCCATAAAAGTTTCATAGGGTTGTATAAGTAGATTAACTACAGGACATGGAAGGAATTCTCCATGCATGAGGTCCCAAACATTGAACTTAATGTGCTCTTGTAAAAATTTTTAAGCTTTAGTGCATGAGCATTCATAATATTATGAGTTTATTTATGCCATTCATTTTATATCCTATTACTAAATTATTACTTTTTACATCTTGTCTAGCACGTTTTTACATAGTTTCTGGTTGTGCTGTCTTTGGTCTCGTAAAGAATTGTTCACTGTCAACATCAGACTGATTTAGAAATAGATTATGTCTGTCATGGGCTGGTTTACTGTGCATCTCATACTCATCCTGTGAACAGTAGTGCAAAAGGAATGCAGAAGCCACAAAGGGCCTTCGTCAAACCTCAGAGGGGAGATGATTACGAGTTGTTACAAAGTTGGTTCAGTTCATAAACTTGGTCTTTCCATCCAGGAAATTCATCTCTTAGGTACAGAGAGTGGATACCATCTAAGAATTTCAGGTATCTTACCATAAACAATAGTGTTGTGCCATTTGTTTTGCTGAGTTTATTTGGACATATCCCTGAATGTTTTTTTTTTTTATACTTTGTCGCTGTCTCCCGCGTTTGCGAGGTAGCGCAAGGAAACAGACGAAAGAAATGGCCCCCCCCCCATACACATGTACATACACACGTCCACACACGCAAATATACATACCTACACAGCTTTCCATGGTTTACCCCAGACGCTTCACATACCTTGATTCACTCCACTGACAGCACGTCAACCCCTGTATACCACATCGCTCCAATTCACTCTATTCCTTGCCCTCCTTACACCCTCCTGCATGTTCAGGCCCCGATCACACAAAATCTTTTTCACTCCATCTTTCCACCTCCAATTTGGTCTCCCTCTTCTCCTCGTTCCCTCCACCTTCGACACATATATCCTCTTGGTCAATCTTTCCTCACTCATTCTCTCCATGTGCCCAAACCATTTCAAAACACCCTCTTCTGCTCTCTCAACCACGCTCTTTTTATTTCCACACATCTCTCTTACCCTTACGTTACTTACTCGATCAAACCACCTCACACCACACATTGTCCTCAAACATCTCATTTCCAGCACATCCATCCTCCTGCGCACAACTCTATCCATAGCCCACGCCTCGCAACCATACAACATTGTTGGAACCACTATTTTTCACAAAATGTATATCCATGTCACTGACATTATGCTTCATAATTCATATGTTTAACATCTCCAAATAAGCTAAGGCACTAATAGTTCATATAACCTTGCTTTAATCCTGCTCCATAAACATGTTCTATTTGACATCATTGTGATGGAAAATGGACCTTCTAGTTTCCGTTGGCACTTATCTACTTGCTTCAGATGTTAGCTTTTTCCTATTTATTGATCATAGACTTAACTAACAACCCAATATTGTGTTCAGCTGCTTTATCTAGTATATGTTTGGTTAAAACATCAACCATATCAAGTTTACTTTCAGACTTTTTGTCTACCATTATGAGCAAATTAATGGTGTCTATCGTTACCATGTGACGGAACTTTTTTCGTTTTTTAGGCACCATCTTTGTTGCCATCCTGTGGAAATTCTCAGTTAGGTGCTTAAGTGGAGTGACCAAAAAAGAATATTCTTACATGTAGATTGTCAAATATTTCTTATGTCTACTTGAGTGCCTGAGTGCCATCTGCATTCATGGAACTTGAGTGCCATCTGCATTCATGGAATCTGAGTGCCATCTGCATTCATGGAACCTGAGTGCCATCTACATTCATGGAACCTGAGTGCCATCTGCATTCATGGAACCTGAGTGCCATCTGCATTCATGGAACCTGAGTGCCATCTGTATTCATGGAACCTGAGTGCCATTTGCATTCATGGAACCTGAGTACCATCTGCATTCATGGAACCTGAGTGCCATCTGCATTCATGGAATCTGAGTGCCATCTGCATTCATGGAACCTGAGCGCCATCTGCATTCGTGGAACCTGAGCGCCATCTGCATTCATGGAACCTGAGTGCCATCTGTATTCATGGAACCTGAGTGCCATCTGCATTCATGGAACCTGAGTGCCATCTGTATTCATGGAACCTGAGTGCCATCTGTATTCATGGAACCTGAGTGCCATCTATATTCATGGAACCTGAGTGCCATCTGCATTCATGGAACCTGAGTGCCATCTGCATTCATGGAACCTGAGTGCCATCTGCATTCATGGAACCTAATTGCCTTAAACACTAGTGGAACCTAATTGCCTTAAACACTAGTGAAGCCTAAGTGCTTTCATGGTGAAACCCGGGTGCCATCAACGCTAGTTGAAAACTAATACGAGTGATGGAGCCTTAGTGCCGTGAGTGGTGTAGGCTGAGTGCCACCTACGCAAGTAAAGCCTGTGTAACCATTCTCTTAAGGTGCTGAGTGCCATTGTACATTAGTGAAGTCTTGAGTGTCATTATTGGTGAACCCTGAGTGCCATCATTGGTAGAGGCTGAGGGCTATACTGGTGTGAAGCCCAAATGCCATCTACACTAATGAAGTCTGAGTACCCTCATTAGAAAAGTCTTGAGTGCCATTGCATTTTAGACCTCGTGGGCAAAGCGGTAGAGTTGAGATTGTCCGAATCTTTCTCTAAGGATTAAGATTGTGGTCCATAGTACCACCTCAAAGGTCCGTAGCTCAGATAAGAGTTATTAGGGAAAGGATAATGATAAATTGATAAATCGAGACAACAACAATGAAGAAAGTGGAGCGATTTAATATGGAAGAGTGAAGAAGTTACAGTCGCCATGTGTTTTTTGGCCAGGCTATGAGACACCGCCATTAAGTTATCGACTACCATATATTTTTTTATCCTTAGCGTAAGTAAAATTGATAATAATTTCCTCTTTTTTAGATATTCGTTATTTGGGTAATTGAATAATAGAGAAAGCTTATATTGCTTCGGTAGGAAATGACCCATAATGTTTTTATATATTCAGTATCTGGCAACGTCATTGTTGTGTGGTAGTTATGTATTACGTGGGAATTGTAAGTGTTGTTGATAGTGATATATTGATACATTACTACATGTCCTGTGCATGTAAATTGTTCCAAGTCATAATAAGAAAGTGAGAGTACAGTTCTGGGAGCCAGAGGAGTCATGGCGGTACAGGAATACATACAGGTAACATACAGACGTCTTAAGTAATGAGGTACAGAGGGATGATCTACCCCCAAAGCACATGTTGACACTAGACTACCCATGATTATAGACCATTTAAGTCACTGGCTGCCCGATTACTTAATCTGTTTGCCAGTCTGCTCTAGTGCCTAATTAACGTGAGTCAAACAACCATGCGGCCTGTGTCTCAACTGTCATACCATCATTGGTAATGGTGCCCATCATATTGACACCCCTTGCCCCTGCCTTAGTAATGGGGTGACATGGGTCATTAGGTGCCACAACGTGCCAGTAGCAGTTTGACCAATAGCCTATTGTGATGGGAAGGCCATGTTGATTTCTGTATTTCGGAAATCCATCGATGCTATAATTTATCAGTTTTGCCTGTTTCGAATATCGAACATTGTAATTTTTGTTCTATAAGGTTAGTGTTGTGTTTAGAGAATGCAGTAATAACAGTTGTGACCCATGACTTCTGTACTGTATTGTATTGAATTATATCAAATAAGTTATAGTAGTTAGGGTTTCATGTAACGTGGAAAGTTAGGCTTCATTTAATGTTGCTTACACAGAAGACTAAATACAAAAATTTTTATATTATTCATTTTAGAACTGTAAAAAGACTAATATATAAGTGTGGATTTGTATCCTTTATACCACTTCAGACATCTTCTATTTCTTAAACATTACAAACAACATTTCTTCATAAGACCCGTCATGTTTAAGATGATATTTCCACACTGAAGACACTGGACACTTTATTGCACTTTACTTATGCCAGTCACAACCTCACCGTATTTTATGCCTTGCAGTCCTGCTCAGTAGACGTGGCTGGCATCCTGTGTACCGTGGGAACTCCGTAGATAAGACCCTTGGGGTAAAAAGGTAAGGAATAGTATACTTCAGATTGTTTTTGAATTTGATGGATGATTGATGATGTTGAGGTTATGATAATGAAAATTAAGACTTTAATATCAGATTAAAATTTAAGGTTTGGTAAGCATCTTAAATCACTTTTTTTGGTAAAGGTCATGAAAAATTAATGACTAATAATATATGGGTTTTTGTCATTATAAATGGTTTATTTTACCTCCTCAGTTTGGCACCTGGAGATGAAGGTTATGATGGACCCTCCAGAATTTACAACAACCTGTTGGTTTCCTCAGTGCCAGTTCATACTGGGAATGAATTGATGCAATCTCCTTTGTTACTATAATTGTGCGAGCAGAGCGTGAAGGCCCAGAAGCTCAATTTTATCTGCCTCAGTAAGGTAAGAATGATGTTTCTGATACTTTTTTCATTGCTTTTTTGCCTTGTATACTTCAGGGAATTGTATACCAAGTAGTTGGAAAATTCTGACTAAGAGTTTGCTGAACATTGAAAACAAATTGTTTGATATGATTTTGTCAGTACAGTATATATGCAATGAATACACTGTAATACATGGTAGTGGGACATTACCATCTGACAAGTGCAGCATCTCAGGACTATCATTGATTTTTACCATTGTATCTGGTGTCATGGTATGAGAAAAGGACATAAAGTAGACAGTTTAGATCCATTTTTTCTTAGTTCATTTTAATAGCTGTTTTCACCAGTTTTGATGTCTTGTACTGGTTTTCATTTATTACTGGGAACACCACGCTTATCCACCACTTGTGCCGCAAGTGCTGCCACCATAAATAATCTCCTGACTGGCCAAGAGTCTGGAGGGGCAGGCAAAGGGATTGATTAGGGCCCTGCTAAATGAAAAAAAAACTTTGTTCCCTTTTTTATCTGCCCAGAGTTTATTGTTTAGAGGCTTACCACAAAACCCATGTCTAATTTTAGTAAAACTTGTGTGAAGACACTTTGGAGGAAAACAAAAAGCGCATTTTTTTTTCTTTTTTTTTGAGTCCAAGATCAAGGTCACTGCTGCACTTTTGAGTTGATTTTGTAGGTCATTACATTTGTTCAGCATGGTTCAGTCTTCAAAGTCAGCTGAACATCAGTTGGCACCCGATACCCTGTGTTACTGAGAGTGGAGAGATGTAACTTGTGACCATTGCCCTTGTGTACTTATTGTGATATTTTTACTTTTGTGCTCTGATGTTTTTCCTCTACAAGCATCCAATTATTGGTCCCAAGGAGTTGTCCTAGGAACTAAAGGTTCATGTTATTGTGTGGAAGTAAGAAAGTGTGGTGACATTCCATGTTTCGAGATGTACTGGTAGGACCAAGTACATGTCTTGGTGCTTTAGCTCTTGGGCTTTTTTCTAACATCATCCTCCTCCGAAAAGCTGTGTTGGAGTGACTTAGGAAGACTTGTAAGGTAACTGATAATCTAATGAACCACAAGGTGTTGAAAAATCTGTCCCTGCATGCAACTCAACTATAAAGTAGTCATACCAGAATCCTTGCAGGAGTGTCATAGAGAATGGTACAACGCAACTTGCAGAGGGATTGAAATTTGCCATCATATCATGCTGCCTCGTCTCATATATCAGATGTGTATCAAATGCTGTGTTGTTTTGGTGATGATTGGACAGTTTCACATTGGCGTTTGATGTGGAGAGGAAAGGGTATTTAAGTGCATCACAAAGCATGGAAGGATGGCTAAGTGATGTTACCTGCTACTTGCCTCATTACACTGAAAATGGTGGAATATGGTATGGGGATGCTTTAGTTGTGAGTGGGGTCGATGGGCATTGTATTTTCTCCTTAAATTAATCATTTTAACATAAATGAGGTACATTACAAATGTGTCAGTTTTTATTCAAAACAGTGCACCCTGCCACATAACAAAATCAGTAATGTAATGGCTCAGAGGATAATATTGAAGTGTTGGACTGGCCATGCAACTTGCCTGATCAAAATCCAATGGAAAAATGTTGCAGTGTGATGAAAAATAAACTCTTAGTATGCAGCAACCTCCATCAGTGCTTAGACTGCAACAGGAAATTAAAAGGATGTGGAGGGAAGGTATGGAAATCGAAAACCTCAAGTTACCAGATTTGATGCCCAACAGGCTTAAACAGATCATAAAAGCTAGAAGCAATATGACAAAATACTAAAATGTAAGTATATATAGTAAGTTTTTTCTTTTTTCAGAGACTACAAATTACTTTCCTTTTTTTTTTGCTCATCTGCTTATATTTGTTTTATACTTATCTCAGAGAATTTGGAAACTGCCTTTTAGCCAACCTGTGGTGTTGGGTCTTGGAACTCGTAGATCTGGAAAATTAATTCCCAAAGTTTTAGGAATGCTTATGATCCACTGTGACAATGGATTTAGAAATGATGGATGGATGAACATTCCTCTCCATGTTTCTGGCATTCCAGCTGTGTATGGGACCAGATGCCCTTTTATTGCAGATTGATATTTTTCAAACTTAGAGTTCTCAGCCTCAACTGCATCAGGCAGGCATTGGCAGGAACATCCAGTTCCATGTGGTAGGTCTTTTACCATTACCCATATGGTTCAAGTACTGTTCCACTTTTCTTGAAAAGATAGTTCACCATAAGAGTTA
This sequence comes from Panulirus ornatus, assembly GCF_036320965.1. Lineage (NCBI taxonomy): Eukaryota > Metazoa > Arthropoda > Malacostraca > Decapoda > Palinuridae > Panulirus > Panulirus ornatus. Next base: position 8,936,850 of record NC_092270.1, read on the forward strand.
TGCATAATCATTAAACAATCATTGTTATTATATGATTTCAGGATGGAGTTTGCTAACTTCGATGATGACCTTTTTGAGGAGAAGCATCAGCGTGGCGGTTTTATTGAGGAGTATTCAGCTCGAATGTGTGAACCCTGCTGGTTTATGCAAGTTCATCCAGAACACTTTGTCTCTCCAGATGATGAATTCAGTGCTACAAAATATGTAGCAGATTATTTGTATTTAAGTAAGAAATATGATGCTGCATTGACAAAATATGAGGAAATTTTGAATATGTTACGTCCTGGCAATACCACTATTACAAGAGAATGCTTGGAAAGTTTAGTCAGATGTCATATCAAGAAAGGTACTCCATGTAAAGCCATTAATTATGCAGATGAATTACATCAAACTTCTAAGAACTCTGACCAGGCAACTGTTAGTTGTTCTGTTTTATTTGATGTAAATATTGCAGCAGAAAGATTCAGTGATGCCCTAATAGCAGCTCAGACTCTTGTGACCCTTCATCCAGAGAATTATCATCTCTGGATAAAACTGGGTTATGTATATGCATGTATTTATAAGATCTCGTTACCTAATATTAAGGAACTTGTGAGTGGACACTTACCGTGTGAAACAGTGACCCCTTGTCATAACACAAGCCCTCCTCCTGTTCAGGATTTGGTGCCTGATAACATGACAGTTCATGATGCACAGACTCCTAAGATGAAGATAATTGTTGAAGATAATTTTATTGGTAAACAGTCATCTGATGAGGCTAGAGAAGATTCAGCTTGTCAGACTAGTAAAAATGGCAGATTTACACATAAAGAAAGGGGTTTACAATTTGTAGCTGCTTGTCTTCAAAGAAGTTTTGTTATTTTAAAGAAAACAGTAGGTACTGCACAAGGATTTGCATTAAACCATAACCTCACGTATCAAAAGAATTTGATAAATTTGATGAATTTTTTACTTGATGAGGATTTACTGCACTGTGTAAGAGCACAGGTGCGTCAGCATGATGAGGCACAGTCAAGCTTACCTGTGACAGAAGAAACAACAGAATTCATTGATAGAGGAAGTTCAAAGTTTAAATCTAATGAAAGTGAAGCTGATGTTGAGGTTGTATGTCAAAACAGCTTTGAAGACTATTGGTTTAAATGGATTAAATGATATCAGTGCATTAACAATGTATAACTTGTTTTCTGCATCAACTTTAAGGAACAGTGAAATAATTAGTACTTGAAGTATTTCTTGGGCTGATGTTTTAGAATTACAACAGTTCTCTAAGAACATACATTGCAAAGTTTGTGAAATGATGCAAGTAATTATTTTCATGCATCAACTTGTATTTCACCATGAATTTTACTGTGATTAAGACAAATTGTACTTATTTTATAATAAAAATAAAAGCATAGTTTGTTTAGACTAAACTCATGAAGGAAGTAAAGGGTTTCTCTTGAATGTATTGCAGACTGGAAATAAAAGTCTTCCTTAAGACTCGATACAAAGTAATTATATTCATGCATCAACTTGTATTTCACCATGAATTTTACTGTGATTAAGACAAATTGTAGTTATTTTATGTTAAAAATAAAAGCATAGTTTGTTTAGACTAAAATCATGAAGAAGTAAAGGGTTTTTCTTGAATGTATTGCAGACTGAAGATAAAAGTTTTCCTTAAGACTAGATACAAAGTACTATTTTCTTGAATATGATGGTGCCATTTCCAACATTTATAGAAGTGGCTTGCTAAATCTTGCAAATATATCTCGGGAAGCATATCTACATCCTCAAAGTATTAAGGACAGACTGTATGCCCAGAAAATTTGCAGAATCATTTTGCCTGTTCATTTCACTCATGGATAGTAGTTGTCTCCTGCGTGGAAGTTAACTCATTGGTTATATATTGGGAAGTAAAAATGGGAAGGAAAGGAAAAAAGAAATGAAATGTTATATTATTTAAGTGCATGTAGAGTTCAAGAATTTGAGTTAGATAATTAGGTGTGGAAGTGGTTTAAGAAGTGAATCTGTAGTTTGGTCTAGAAACATTTTCTGATAATAATACATACTACTTATAGGTACATTTCCCTGTCAGTATCTTTTTAGTTCCAACAGTAATCAAGAAATGTAGTAACAGAATTTTCTTAAAATTGACTTACTATTCATATTTTGAGTCTGCTTGAGTAATGTGAGACGTAGCTGTTTTTAAAGGAAAAAACCTTTGTTTGAAAAATCCATGGTGAAATCTTATCAGGGAGGACATTGTTTTCATATTCCTAATTGCTTTTCCTGCTGTAATGAATTAGTTTCTGGAATATATGAAAAATGAGCTCATCTTCAAATGCATTTCCAAGCTGTCATGCATAATGTACTGACACCAGAGCTTACTACCCTCAGACTACTCCATGGTTTACCATGACCACTTCATATTCCCTGATTAAGCCCTTTGACCTACCCAGTTGTTCAGCATGTCTAATTCATTCTCTCTGATGCCAGCCTCTCACCCTTTTGAATATTCAGACCCTAATACCCCATACTCCCCTTGCCTCTTGCCCTTCCCAAGATTCATGGGCTGATACCTTAAACCTCCTTCCATCTCCCTTTTGGTCTTTAACACTTTGCCCCTTATATTTTTGACATATCCTCTTAAGTTTTTCTTTGCTCATCCTATCGCTCAAACTGCATTCATTACTACACCTTTATCTTGCACTGTCATTCATGTGATAGACCCATCCATGCCTCACATCGTCCTTGGGCTTTTCAGTTTTACCTTATAAACTTTCTTCCTTCCTCTTACAGACACATCCATCTTTGCCCTTATATACACTGGCCTCTCCCTCTCCTCAACTCCAGTGGTTCCATCTGTGATGTCTACTCCCAGTTACCAAAAGTACTCCATATCCTCCCCATTTAAACAGTCACCATGATGATACTTGTTTTTTTCTTAGACAGTGTAGCTGAAGAATTCTCTACCTATTCTCATCTTTCTTTTGTACCTTTAAGAGTTAGGTGTACAAACCCGAGGAGCTATGATTAATTTCTTCATTCCGTATCTAATATCCTATTTCTCTTCACCCGAGATGGACTTGAATGGGGCATGTTTTACATGTGCTGTGTTGTTCACTGTTTATTTTTTTCATGTTTGCCGTTTACCTCGTTAACAAAGTCACTAGTGCCAGGAGTTGAAGAAGAGTGGCCATATTTGTTGACATCCAGTCTTCAGCCCCCACATACCACCCCTTTGCTCCAGTTCTCTATCATGCACATCTCTCATCTTCTTACATGTTCAGGCCTCAGTGACTTGAGAGCCATTTTCACCCCATTCCTCTATCTCCGTGGTCTTTCCCTCAGCCTTGCTTCTTCCATTTTTGACACACATTCTCTTTGTCCATCTCTTTTTGCTCATTCTCTCCATATGTCTGCACCATCTTTAGAATACCATCTTTAGGTGTCACAGCTATACTCCGCTCACTACCACACCTCATTCTTACATCCATTCCATACCTAAATGACCCTCCTCACACCACTCAAATTGTTCTGAAGCTTTTCATCTTCAACACATCCACTGGAATGAACAAGTGAAAACTTCTGAGCGAAATGACGTGTTTGTCAGAAGTGGAGGGAGTGAGGGAGAAACAGAGATGGAGATGGTGGGATAGGTTGAAGGGGGCTTTGGAATATTGTATCACGAATTTTCAGAAGGGTGTGAGGCATGTGCTTGATAGATTGAATTGTATCAGCATGATAAATGGAGTTAGGGGACAGATGAAGCAATGGAGGTAAACCATAATATTATCCGAGAGGCTTAGTTTAGAATGATGAGCTCTGACATTAGTACATTATACATGACAGTAAACAACTGAATGTGTACAAGTTAGCCTATGGCAAGTGTTTGTTTGTCCTGGATGCTACCCTGATAAGTTGGGAAAAAGGCAGTTAGGAATAAAGAAAAGTAGAATCATTAAAATTAAAATTTTATCTTGGAAAATATTTATAAATTGATATGTAAAAAGAAATAAATATATGACAGTGGCTAAAAACTTTGGAATACATAGCTGAGGAAAACATCTTGCAACTCATCTCCAGATGTCAATGAAAGTATCACAGAATATAATGGGCCAAAAGGTCTCCTTCATTTATATAATCTTAAACTATAAATTCTTCTTTACATTTTCTTTCTTTTACATGAAGCAGAATGTTGTCATAATTCATACCCATAGCTAATGTTAACTGCATAGCAGCAACAAGGAGGATTTCTTCCTCTACAGATTATCTGCTGCTTCACTGGGTGAACAATATTTTCATTTTATAAAGCAATAGACCAGTATTGGACTGTTTACCTATAATTATTGTAATCTACAACTGCTAACAATATAAATTTAATGCTTTAATTCTGCCATAATATTAGATGATGGAACAACCACACACCTTAGCAATATCAAGTGAGAAATGTCCTTTTATCTGTAAAATCGTTACCCGCAACAGTCTTGTTCTGTGTTGTAAAGTTAACCAAGTGTTTACTACATATCTAAATCCTTTTCTGTTAGGGGCCTGATCCACCTTAGTTATAGAAGGTCACAGTAAAAATGCTTGGTTCTTTCTTATTTATAAAACTGTATATTGCCCCATTTTTACCAATCTCTTTCATTTTTTTTTTTTACAAAATTATTTCATAAGTGCATTGACACAGGAAAGAAATAAACCCTAAAAATGAATCTTGAAAAAATATCAAGGCAGAGTAGAAATGTCCATGGTAAGACTTGAAAATAATAATCAAATAAGTTATTAAAATTTCGCAAGAAACAATGGAAATTTAAAGATTTATAAATACAGAAATTTACTGTAAAGGAAAAAAGGATTTTTCAGTTTGTCACTGAAGTCTCGTCATGTTTCCTTTTCCCTAAATATAAGGCAGTATTGAGCTATGGATGTTCTTTCACAGCTTGTGAGCCCCAAAGCATGAGATATAGTTCCCACCAATAAAAATATTCAAAAAGAATGAATTTGACAAAAGTAGAATTTGGGGTGTGGAGCACAGCATATTTGTAAACAAGACAGGAGATATATAAACCGAAGTTATGGAAAATGTTAGAGGAAAAGAATAAAATTTTTACATGTTTTTCTCTCAATTTGTTGCAGAGGTGATAAAGGCTTCTTAATCACCTTAATTGCATTGTCATAGAATATGTTATTTGTTGCAGAGGTGATGAAGGCTTCTTAATCACCTTAATTGCATTGTCATAGAATATGTTATTTGAATGATTTTACTATAAACTTCATGAATGGACAAGTCGTAGACACTTATCCCCCAATATACTAAGGCTCTACGAAATTTCACAAATGTGAGTATAGAGAAGTCATCCACTTGCTAATTTGCCATAAAAAAATTTGCATTTACAGATATCCCAGTGAATGTTGGGGTGAAGAAGGTGGTGAGAGTAAGTGAGCTTGGGAAGGAGACCTGTGTGGGGAAGTACCAGGAGAGACTGTGTACAGAATGGAAAAAGGTGAGAACAATGGAAGTAAGGGGAGTCGGGGAGGAATGGGATGTATTTAGGGAATCAGTGATGGATTGCGCAAAAGATGCTTGTGGCATGAGAAGAGTGGGAGGTGGGCTGTTTAGAAAGGGTAGTGTGTGGTGGGATGAAGAAGTAAGAGTATTAGTGAAAGAGAAGAGAGAGGCATTTGGACGATTTTTGCAGGGAAAAAATGCAATTGAGTGGGAGAAGTATAAAAGAAAGAGACAGGAGGTCAAGAGAAAGGTGCAAGAGGTGAAAAAAAGGGCAAATGAGAGTTGGGGTGAGAGACTATCAGTAAATTTTAGGGAGAATAAAAAGATGTTCTGGAAGGAGGTAAATAGGGTGCGTAAGACAAGGGAGCAAATGGGAACTTCAGTGAAGGGCGTAAATGGGGAGGTGATAACAAGTAGCGGTGATGTGAGAAGGAGATGGAATGAGTATTTTGAAGGTTTGTTGAATGTGTCTGATGACAGAGTGGCAGATATAGGGTGTTTTGGTCGAGGTGGTGTGCAAAGTGAGAGGGTTAGGGAAAATGATTTGGTAAACAGAGAAGAGGTAGTAAAAGCTTTGCGGAAGATGAAAGCCGGCAAGGCAGCAGGTTTGGATGGTATTGCAGTGGAATTTATTAAGAAAGGGGGTGACTGTATTGTTGACTGGTTGGTAAGGTTATTTAATGTATGTATGACTCATGGTGAGGTGCCTGAGGATTGGCGGAATGCGTGCATAGTGCCATTGTACAAAGGCAAAGGGGATAAGAGTGAGTGCTCAAATTACAGAGGTATAAGTTTGTTGAGTATTCCTGGTAAATTATATGGGAGGGTATTGATTGAGAGGGTGAAGGCATGTACAGAGCATCAGATTGGGGAAGAGCAGTGCGGTTTCAGAAGTGGTAGAGGATGTGTGGATCAGGTGTTTGCTTTGAAGAATGTATGTGAGAAATACTTAGAAAAGCAAAGGGATTTGTATGTAGCATTTATGGATCTGGAGAAGGCATATGATAGAGTTGATAGAGATGCTCTGTGGAAGGTATTAAGAATATATGGTGTGGGAGACAAGTTGTTAGAAGCAGTGAAAAGTTTTTATCGAGGATGTAAGGCATGTGTACGTGTAGGAAGAGAGGAAAGTGATTGGTTCTCAGTGAATGTAGGTTTGCGGCAGGGGTGTGTGATGTCTCCATGGTTGTTTAATTTGTTTATGGATGGGGTTGTAAAGGAGGTAAATGCAAGAGTCCTGGAAAGAGGGGCAAGTATGAAGTCTGTTGGGGATGAGAGAGCTTGGGAAGTGAGTCAATTGTTGTTCGCTGATGATACAGCGCTGGTGGCTGATTCATGTGAGAAACTGCAGAAGCTGGTGACTGAGTTTGGTAAAGTGTGTGGAAGAAGAAAGTTGAGAGTAAATGTGAATAAGAGCAAGGTTATTAGGTACAGTAGGGGTGAGGGTCAAGTCAATTGGGAGGTGAGTTTGAATGGAGAAAAACTGGAGGAAGTGAAGTGTTTTAGATATCTGGGAGTGGATCTGTCAGCGGATGGAACCATGGAAGCGGAAGTGGATCATAGGGTGGGGGAGGGGGCGAAAATTTTGGGAGCCTTGAAAAATGTGTGGAAGTCGAGAACATTATCTCGGAAAGCAAAAATGGGTATGTTTGAGGGAATAGTGGTACCAACAATGCTGTATGGTTGCGAGGCGTGGGCTATGGATAGAGATGTGCGCAGGAGGATGGATGTGCTGGAAATGAGATGTTTGAGGACAATGTGTGGTGTGAGGTGGTTTGAGCGAGTAAGTAACGTAAGGGTAAGAGAGATGTGTGGAAATAAAAAGAGCGTGGTTGAGAGAGCAGAAGAGGGTGTTTTGAAATGGTTTGGGCACATGGAGAGAATGAGTGAGGAAGATTGACCAAGAGGATATATGTGTCGGAGGTGGAGGGAACGAGGAGAAGAGGGAGACCAAATTGGAGGTGGAAAGATGGAGTGAAAAAGATTTTGTGTGATCGGGGCCTGAACATGCAGGAGGGTGAAAGGAGGGCAAGGAATAGAGTGAATTGGAGCGATGTGGTATACAGGGGTTGACGTGCTGTCAGTGGATTGAATCAAGGCATGTGAAGCGTCTGGGGTAAACCATGGAAAGCTGTGTAGGTATGTATATTTGCGTGTGTGGACGTGTGTATGTACATGTGTATGGGGGGGGGGGTTGGGCCATTTCTTTCGTCTGTTTCCTTGCGCTACCTCGCAAACGCGGGAGACAGCGACAAAGTATAAAAAAAAAAAAAAAAAAAAAAAAAATATATATATATATATATATATATATATATATATATTAGGATTGTGCAGAGGAGGGTGGATGTGTTGAAATTAAGATGTATGAGGACAATATGTGGTGTGAGGTGGTTTGACTGAGTAAGTAATGAAAGGGTAAGAGAGAAGTGTGTAATAAAAAAGAGTGTGGTTGAGAGAGCACAAGAGGGTGTGTTGAAATGGTTTGGTCAAATGGAGAGAATAAGTGAGGCAAGATTGACAAAGAGGATATATGTGTCAAAGGTAGAGGGAAGGAGGAGAAGCGATAAACCAAATTGGAGGTGGAAGGATGGAGTGAGAAAGATTTTGAACGATCAGGGCCTGAACACACAGGAGCGTGAAAGATGTGCAAGTGAATTGGAACGATATGGTATACCAGGGTGGACATGCTGTCAGTGGATTGAACTAGGGCATTTGAAGCATGTGGGGTAAACCATGGACAGTTTTTTGAGACCTGGATGTGGAAAGTGAGCTGTGGTTTGGGTGCATTACACATGACAGCTAGAGACTGTGTGTAAATGAATGTGGCCTTTTTTGTCTTTTCCTAGCGCATGCATGCCGGGGGGAATGCTATTTCATGTGTGGCGGGGTGGTGATGGGAATGGATGACGGTAGCAACTATGAATATGTACATCTCCATATATGTGTAGGTATACGTTGTAATGTATAGGTTTTTATATGTGTGTGTGTGGATGGTTATGTATAAACGTGTATGTGGGTGGGTTGGGCCATTCTCCGGCTGTTTCCTTGTGCTACCTCGCTAATGTGGGAGACAGCAATTAAGTATGAAAAAAAATGAATAAATAAATGTATATATTATCCATGGGGATAGGAGAGAAAGATTACTTCCCACGTATTCCCTGTGCATTGTAGAAGGCAACCAAGAGGGGCGGGAGTATAGGTGGGAGAAAATCTTCCTTTCCAGTGTTTCTTTCCAAAAGAAGGAACAGAGGAAGGAGCCAAATACTCAAAATATTGAACATCCACCTGAAATATTTGAATACCATAGCCACTGAATTCCTTTTATCAATATTCAACCATTCTTCATTCCATAAAAGAATATGAAACGTCTGGAAACTAGCAAAGCTAATACCAGTCCTAAAATATACAGGTAGACAAACCACACAACCTACCCTGATCCTTAAAAGAATCAAACATGACATTCCCTTTCCCCACCTCATAACAAAGAATTGGCCTCAAATAATTCACTCTCATTCTCCATGCCAAATCAAGCAAAATATATTAAACAGCTTCAACTTATTGAAATACCCCTCATGCACCACACTGATTGCCAGACATAAACATAGTTCTTGACACTACCTCAACACATGCACACAAACAAAAGTTTAAACACACTACAAAATAATGGCAAATCTTGGCTGGTAAACTTCTCACCTCAAAGCTTACATCCTCTTCTGAGGAGTTCCCAAAGGTACCATTCTAGCCACCAATGTCTTCAGCTTCTTTCAGTGCAATTTGCCATTACCTCCCCAAACCCATGCCATTGTCTTCCTTCTTATACAGACAGCCTTTGCATCACATGACAGCATGCCAAAATACTGCAAGTTTCTTAAACCTGTAATAGTACTTCACACTTATCAAACAATGGTTTCTCAGTTTCTGAATAGCAGTATCCCCTTAAAGAATCATCATTTACACCAGTGGTACATATTAAATATGAATCATACATCCACACATCATATTCTTCAGCTGACCTCTCTCTTTGAATAAAACGATGACAGCACCTATGCATCACAAATATACATATTTTCTCATGTCAACATTATGAACACAAGCAGTACAAAAACTAGATACTTTCTCACAATCACCACAGGAACAAAATTTGGCCAACAGAAAGAAAACTTTATTTTCTATATATTGCTTCATACAGATATTTATACCCTATACTGATGTAGACTAGTCCCTGCAAGAAAAATAGCAGAATGGACCTAAACCACACAACACACATTATCTATATACGTTGACCCAAATTCTACCACAACAAATACGTTTAGTCTTAACAGGTAAGCATTCTACTGCTGCCACACATAACCTCAATCATCACCTGCCATCCCCTCACAAACCACTTATCCCCACCCAGAAATACGAAACACACCCTACTTTGTTTACCTACATAACTAAATCCATCCTCCACCAGCTGACACTGGTACATATTCACCTACCAAACACTAAACAGACCAACAATTCTTAATATATCCCCTCCCAAGATGAGTGTGTACACTACCCAGACAAACATGCTTCATTCCTCAGATCTTACCACCACTAATAATTTACAAGCATTATTTACAATTTAGAAACACCCCCAAAAAATAAGAAAAAAAATCCAGATGAATTCACAAAATAATTAATCCTTAAATGACTATCATCAGATGAAAAAGACAAAACCTCATTATATCTGCCCTCTGAGTTCTTAGGGACTACCCTGGGGATGTAAAAGGCTCTGAAGTACCACTGGAATCCTAAAGGGGGATCCTTAAGTTATAGCAATAACAACAACCTCCTACAATGTCTTTATGACTCAGGTGCTAACCTGACTGCCTTACAGATGAAAGTAGGTACTTTGTGAAAAGTAAGGTGTAAACAACACACTTTCATCTATCACTCAATAAACAAAAATATTTTTGCTTCACTAAACATGACCTTAACTCCTACTACAATGTCACCATGAGGGATTGAAACGTCCCTTCCACACCAATCCAAAAGTGTTAGAAAGGAACAGAGGATGAGAAAGAGAAAAGAATCGATGAAAACAAAAATAGGAAATAGTAGGAATAAGGATGGATAATGGAAAAGAGGAGTAGGAATGAGAAGAGTAGATACTTAGTGACAACAATGTCAGAAAGTAATACTGTCCTATTGCTGTGAAAGAATGTGAAACAATGAAAGCATGTGAGACATGCATTTCTTACAGACATATGTACAACTGCTACACCAAATATGAATAAATGATGTGGAAAGGGAGCTGTGGTTTCCATGCATTATACATGACAGCTAGAGACTGAATGTGAATGAATGTGGCCTTTGTTACCTTTTCCTGGCGCTACCTCTGAGTGTGAACGAATGTGGCCTTTGTTATCTTTTCCTGGTGTTACCTCGCATGCATGCGGGGGGAGGAGGTTGTCATTTCATGTGTTGGCGCTGTGGCAACGGGAATGAGTGAAGACAGCAAGTATGAATTATGTACATGTATATGTATGTATATGTCTGTGTATGTATATATATACGTTGAAATTTTCAGGTATGTAAGTGCGTGTGGACGTGTATGTATATACATGTGTATATGGATGGGTTGGGCCATTCTTTTGTCTGTTTCCTTGCGCTACCTTGCTAATGCGGGAAACAGTTGACAAAGTATAATAAAAAACTGATTATTACACTTGATAAGTACTATGTACATGCACTTGTTGATAGGACAACATCTGTGTGTACTAACACTTAGTAACTAATGTTCCTTACTGGGCTTATCCCAAAGCATTTTTTTCTATGGAAAATGAAATGGTTGAGTGAAGCTAGATTATTCAAACAGCAATAATCTTGTCCTGCATTATTTACATAACTGGACATTTACACAATGCATTGCATCATCCATCACCCATGATATGTTTTTAAGTTAGGCACTGAAATATTTTTCTACAACAGCTATGCTGTTACCAGTGTAACACCATTTTTAGAGGAAGATATGTACTGTCTTGAACATTTCATCATATTCATACACTATATAACATTGGCTGACAACAAATCACCAATGGATTCACCATCCTCAGTGGCTGGTACTGTTAACTGTATATCTTTCATTGCAGACAACCCAATATTATAAATTCTACAAACAGTACTGTATGTATGTATTAAAGCACACAGAATTCTTGTCCAGCATGGATTTGTTTATCTTATTGCAATAAACATGACACATTTCTCAAATGAGAATAAAGTACTACTTTCCATGAGTGCATTTGGCACACTGCACATGTGAAGCATCTGATGGGCACATTTCACAGAGTATTGTACCTCCAAGGAAAGCTTGCACTAAGTAAACCCTTTATAACATATAAGAGATATCTTAAAGATCTGTTTAGTTTACCTCTACTCATATTGTTTACTGAAACATTCAATTTTAGTTTACCTCAAAATTCAAGTAAAATTAACCTCAAGAGTTTTGTATTGTACTTCTTCATTGTTTCAAGATTCATCAGGGTTCTTTGTTGGTGAGTAGCTACTGTGTAAAGTGTATTGTAAGTCACTTAGAATATAATAATTTTGATTTTGCATGTGTGTACAGGAGGCTTGCTACCACCTGCTGTGCCACTTCATCCCTAGCACTGTTTATATTTCCTAACAAAGTTTCTTATTTCTTTAAATTAATATTTACTGTTGTTGTGGCATGATGGCCGGCTCAGCTCAGTAATGATAATTCCCGAGAGGCTTTATTATACTAATTTTTTAGCAGCTCCATATTTCCAGTATTAAAATCTTACATCGTATACTTCTAAATGATGTTTTCTAAGTGCAGTGAACAGTGAAATAAGATCATAAATACTATATTTGCTATATGGACTTCCATTGTAGCAGTTATCATTCCTCATCAGACATTCACAGGACGCCCCACGTGAAGCGCATAGGTTTGAATCCTGGTTGTGACAGTCAGTCCACACTCAACCCAGCTGTTCATCCATCCGTATGGGTTGTTTGATAAGATGGGTACTGGCTCAGGCTAGGGTGTATATGTATGTATATACATACACATGTATATACATAAATGCCTACACACGCACATATACATACCTATACATTTCAGTGTATACATACATTTACATACACAGACATATACATATGTACATATTCATACATGGTGCCTTCATCCATTCCCGCTGCCACCCTGCCACACATGAAATGGCATCTCCCTTCCCCTGCATGCGTGTGAAGTAGCGCTAGGGAAAAGACAACAAAGGACACATTTGTTCACACTCAGTCTCTAGCTGTTATGTGTAATGCACCGAAACCACAGCTCCCTTTCCACATCCAGGCCCCACGAAACTTTCCGTGGTTTACCCCAGATGCTTCACATGCCTTTGTTCAATCCATTCACAGTACGTCGATCACAGTATACCACATCGTTCCAATTCGCTCTATTCCTTGCACAGCCTTTCACCCTCCTGTATGTTCAGGCGCCGGTCACTCAAAATCTTTTTCACTCCATCCTTCCACCTCCAATAGTGGTTCCAACAATGTCATATGGTTGCAAGGCATGGGCTATAGATAGGGTTGTGTGGAGGAGGGTGGATGTGTTGGAAATGAGATGTTCGAGGACAATCTGTGGTATGAGGTGGTTTGATCAGGTAAGTAATGAAAGGGTAAGAGAGATGTGTGGTAATGAAAAGAGTATGGTTGAGAGAGCAGAAGAGGGTGTATTGAATGGTTTGGTCACATGGAGAGAATGAGAGGAAAGATTGACAAAGAGGATGTATGTGTCAGAGGTGGAGGGAACGAGGAGAAGTGGAGACCAAATTGGAGGTGTAAGGATGGAGTGAAATAAATTTTGAGCGATCGGGGCCTGATCATGCAGGAGGGTGAAGGACATGCAAGGAATGGAGTGAATTGGAACAATGTGGTATACCAGGGTCGACGTGCTGTCAATGGATTGAACAAGGGCATGAGAAGTGTCTGAGGTAAACTGTGGAAAGTTTTGGGGGGCCTGGATGTGGAAAGGGAGCTGTGGTTTCGGTGCATTATACATGACAGCTAAAGAATGAGTGTGAACGAATGTGGCCTTTGTTGTCTTTTCCTAGCGCTACCTCACGCGCATGCGGGGGGTGGGGTTTGTCATTTCATGTGTGGTGGGGTGGCAATGGGAATGAATAAGGGCTGACAGTATGAATCATGTGCATGTGTATATATGTATATGTCTGTGTGTATGTATATGTATATGTTGAGATGTATAGGTATGTATATGTGCGTGTGTGGACGTGTATGTGTATACATGTGTATGTGGGTGGGTTGGACCATTCTTTTGTCTGTTTCCTTGTGCTACATCGCTAATGCGGGAGACAGTGACAAAGTATAAATAAATAAATAGATAAAAATATATATATATATAGGGGAGAAAGAATACTTCCCACGCATTCCCTGCGTGTCATAGAAGGTGACTAAAAGGGGAGGGAGTGGGTGGCTGGAAATCCTCCCCTCTCTTTTTTTAATTTTCCAAAAGAAGGAACAGAGAAGGGGACCAGGTGAGGATATTCTCTTAAAGGCTCAGTCCTCTGTTCTTAACACTACCTTGCTAACGTGGGAAATATATATATGGCCCATTTGCACTAAGAATGAAATGTTTCCAAAACATTCAGGTTTATGGGTATTACAAGATGTGAAATGTGGTCTTACAAAATCAGGCCTACCAAATTCCACAGGCATGCCACTGAGGCTATAGATGTTGGTTCATCTGAAAACTTGCTTCAATTCTAGAAATCCTGTTACACTAAGGACTGTAATAATGTCATCAAGGGGCCCAACGATGAAGTTAAAACCTTTCAAATGAAATTCACACTGGCACCATATTTGGTCTATAGTCATGATGACTTCATGATACTTCCACCGCTGACAAAGAAAACCCTATCATAATGAAGCTAGCCAAAGAACTCAGAGGGGAGGGGGTTTGAAAAAATGAAAGGCATCACTGCAGAAAAGCAGCAGCAGTCTGATGATAAAGAGCCGATCAATGAAGAGCTTCGAAAGCTGGTAGCATGTAGCAACAGTGATTATAAAAGTACAGTATCTACATGCATTCTGCATTAATATCTATTATCTGCTTAGTACATAAATATATTCTCCCCTCCTGTATATAGTGTCTGTTTTCCTAGTGCTGCCTCGCTAAAGCAGGGGTTAGCGATGCTGTTTCCTGTGGGGCAGGGTAGTGGCAGGAATGGATGAAGGCAAGCAAGTATGAATACGCACATGTGTATATATGTATATGTGTGTATGTATATGTATCTATACGTGAATATGTATGTATATGTGTGTGTATGGGCATTTATGTATATGTATGTGTATATGAGAGGATGGGCAATTCTTTGTCTGTTTCCTGGCGCTACCTCGCTGATTTGGGAAACAGTGATCAAGTATAATAAAAAATGAATATATATATATATATATATATATATATATATATACACACACACACAGGTGTTCACTTTCAGATTTTTATTTAGAAAAAAAATCTAAATACTTATACTATGACATTAAGTTTGCACAATGCAATATACCTAACATACTATTTTCTAGGAATGCAAACCCTATGCTGGACAAGGATTCAATATGCATACTAGTTTAACTGTTGTGTACTCAAACATCTGTAATAAAGCATGATCAGTAATCATACAGTGTTTCATGACTGATCTTAATGTATAGCCTGCATGAAAAGATTGTGATAGTTATGCTGTGTGCTATTCAGTTACATGACTAGGGTTCCGAATTGACAAACAAAATGTTTTCCTTAAAGTAAATTGTGAAATTGAGAGATAAAATATCTATTTCTCAACCTATGGAATGAGTAAAGATAATATATCTGAATGAAACAGGCATTTGTCACCTCTCATGACTAAGGCTTGGCCGTGAAACAATATTACCTGTATTAATACTAGAAGTACTATTGCTTATGAATGATATGGCGCCCAAGTGAAAGGGTCAGGAAACACAAAATGCATCCTCTTATACTCAGGAAACTCATAATTACATGGAAAAAACATTAACTAACTTTTATTTCACTAAGTGAATGTTCCTCTAAAGTTACATTAGGTGCAATCCGTGGCTTATCCACAGAAAAGTTTGAACCCCCAATGACAGCTACTTTATTTGAGTTCTCATCCTTCTGAAAAGGACTCTTTTTACTTTCCTGGTATTTGGTGTAGGAGTACATAAATCCACCCACCATGTTCATCACGATACCTGATGAGAGAGAGATGATAAAATATTAAATATTTACATATCAAACATTCTAAATCTGTTCAAATAATGTTTCCTACTTTAAAAAGTTTGGTTTTAATAATTCCACTTCTAAGGGATAATTTATATATCTGCAATGAATTATATGCAAAAGTGTGAGTGCATCATTTCTTGTTTATACCTCTTTGGAGTAATGGAAGTGGAAGTGTTGCTTGTACAAATTAGTAGCAAAAATTCGAAGTGTTACTTGTACAAATTAGTAGCAAAAATTTGAAGTGTTGCTTGTACAAATTAGTAGCAAAAATTTGAAGTGTTGCTTGTACAAATTAGTAGCAAAAATTCAGTGTCATTTAAATAAAATTATAGTGATATGCTATTTATAATTATGCAATGCTAAACTTGTGAACTGTGTACACTTAAGCCTATTGCATCCCTCCACTAGTTCTAACAAATATTAAAATAATGAAAAAAATCAAAAGTATCTTTGGTACACCAATTTCACTATAATGATAAGTAGAAGTTTTGTATATATTTCAGCACAAAGTGCTATAAAGTGCAAGATTAAGGTCTGAGTGTCAAGTGATTTCCCATTACATGTTTTGTCATTTATTTTGCCTACAATGAAGTACTGATTACTGAAAGTTATTATGCCATACCTTTTATGATAAATCTTTTCTTGATATAGTCAGAGTCATTCATTAATAACTTAATCATAAAAGAAAACCTATATAACTGCGTAAAATTATAAGCCTTACCAGCCAGATGCAGTTCTGTCAAGGTCATGTGGGCAAAGGAAATTTGCTTATACATTTGCTAAAAGAAACTTTTCGTCTCATCTTAGTCAACTTTTGATGCTGAGTCCACAAAAGCACTCTCCACATGATATGAAGATGGACCATCGTTGTAAAATAATTTTAGGTCATCTGGTCCCCTAAATTTAACTAAAACCCATTTCCTATTTCCTTCCCCCCAAAAAATACAACTGTGCTCTCAACTGGCATGGGTAGAAGCTGGCTGACTGTGGGGGAGAAATTATGCAATGCAATCTCAACCAACACCAAGGCTTGGTGCAAGACCTTGAAATTGAGGTGTAAAATTTTATGCATACATATCCATCTTAAGGCAATGCCCTGCTTGTGTAAATATCCATCTGGAGGCATTAAAGGGCTAACCTTAACAAGCAGTAGGATAACACACAAGCTATCACTGAGATTTGGTCAATAATCCTCTCAAAAAGTGTGAAACTCTCATTTCCCTTGATCATTGATAAACTCTTGTTCAGAAGAAACTACAAACAACATAATCACTCACCAGTAATGTTTAGTGGGTGATATTTAACACCTCCAAACACAAAAAATCCCACAAGCGTCTGGATGGCAGACTTTGCCACAGCCACAAGGGACGTAGTGAGTGCTGAGTTGAGAGCAGTGCATAAGAAGAGGGAGTAGTTTAACAAAGCCCCCATAGACACCAGTGTCCAGAAAGTGAAGATGAAACCAACATCTGAAACAATAAAACAAATATTGATATATGGTATGGTATAAACAATACTACACAAATATTTCCTACACTTTATAACAGGTGAGTAACAAGAAGTTATAGTGGGGTTGGAAATCCTCCCCTCCTGTATAATCACTGTTTAAAAGAAGCAAAAGGAGCCTAGTAAGGGTTTTTCCTTGACAGTTCAACTGTCTGTTTGTGATGCTACATAATTATGGCAGGAAAAACCACATATACACTACCCACATCAATACAAAAACAATACAACAAACTAAATTACTTCACAACACAACTCACCAGGAAAAAAATATCTATAAACAAGTCATCCATTCCACTTTAAACTATGCCTCGCTCACCTCATCTTCCACCCTCTCACAAACAAAATTAACACAGCTACAAACCACACAAAATTGTGTACAATGAACATTCGCTGGCTATCTAGCAACTACAAACACTCAATGCCTAAACAATTAAACAAAGATCCTCCAATAAAGTCCAACTTCAACATGTCTGGCACTTAATTCTATGCAACAGCATTAGACCTTACCACCTCTAACTACTCTATAACTAACCACTAATTAGAAATACCAAGCTTATCCCTACCTCACACATCAGTCACAGATCTCCTCACCTGCAGAAATGTAACACTGACAAAACACATACTCATTGAAATACCCTCTATGCACTGATCAACTGACCTTCCATCTCAGTCTTTAACTCAAACCAACCAGCCATACATCCATCAGAAACCACACTCCCTAGACAAACATGAGTTACGCTTTCCTATCTATGCTCTGGACATCACCCACCACTACAAACACTCTCAACATACTTCAAGACCCTCCATGGCCACGATGCAACTACCACATGGAAGACACCAAGTATGTAACTTAACTGCCTACACTTTCTGCACATAGATGCACACAAAACATCACAACAGTTTCTGACATGTTATAATTAACCTTGGAAATCTTTGTAGGGAGAGAACTGATGCTACCCAGGGCCTCTTACCAGAGGCTCCTGCTGCCCAAAGTTGCGCTACTTCCCATAACTAGGAAATGTAGACTCTTTTGGAGTGAGTCCTTTGGTGAGACTCTCCTTCCAATGATAGATCCTTGCTAAAGTGACTTCTCACTCATGTAGTAACCTAATGCAGACAGGGTCCAGTAACATCTATAAAGTATATATATTTTTTCATACATTTGCCAGTTGCTGTATTAGTGCAGTAGCATCAGGAACAGACAAAATAAATGGCCTCATTCAATCACATCCACTTTCTAGCTGTCATGTATAATACACCAAAACCACAGTGCCCTATGCAAAACCAGGCCCCAGAGACCCTTTTGTGGTTTCATGTGACACTTCATATGCCCTGGTTCAGTCCACTGACAGCACACTGTCCACTGTATACTACATCCCTTCAAGTTGGTCTAACCAATGCATGCCTCACACCCTCCTGCATGTTCAGGCCCAAAACCTTCAAGTGTCTCACTTATCCTTCAGCTCCTCTTTTTCCTTGTTCCCTCCACTTCTGACATGTATATCTTCTTAGTTATCCTCTTCTTATATCCTAACCATTTCAACACTCTCTTCAGCTCTCTCATACATATTCCTCTTACATACTCTATCTCTTACCCTATCATGTTTTCTATTAAACCCTACTCTCATTACGTAATGTCCTGAAACATCTGATTTCCAAAACATTCTCCGTCTTCTTTACATTTTTGTCTATAGCCCACACCTTGCATCCACACAACACCAAGAACCCATCTTTGATGCCCTTTACAACAGTGACCTCTTTCCACACATTCCTCAATATGCTCAGGACCACTGCCCCTTATCCACCATATGGTTCACTTCAGCCCCCTTGATTCTATTTGCTGCCATATCCACTCCAAGGTATCTTAAACACTCCACTTGCCCCACGTTCTCTCCATACAAATTTACACACCATATATCTAGTCTTTCTTCACTGCTAAACCTAGTAAGCTTGCTTTTAAATACATTTTCAACTCTCTCATTTCACACACTCTCAAAGTCAGATACCAACTTCTGCAGTTACACATCTGTGAAAAACCACTTCTGACAAGGCTGTATTACTGGGAGTACAGTCATCTCAAGAAATTTTTACCTTAAAGAAATCCACATTTTCCTGTTACTGAAAGTTGTGAAGCCTTGGGCTGCAGGAGCCTTTCGAAACAGGACCTGAGGTATTGATAATACTTTGAATCAATAATCCAAATGAATTACTATGAAATGCATTTCACTAAATCCTATGTAAGCTTATCAATACATCTACATTCCCACGAAAAAGTATTACCTGTTATGTAACGACTTTGTACAATGGCTTGTGGCTCGCCCATTAAAACCGAGACAATAATGAAAGGTGCAAGGGTGTTGTAACTGTTGAGCTGCAGGATCTCCAACGTGGACAATTTATTCTCAGCACACTGCTGAACCAGTGTTAGATACAATCCTTGTGCTAGAACACTAAGTCCACCCATTGTATATGCAAAGGTATCAAATGTTAAATCACCCAAAACTGAGGAAGAAAAACAAAGAAAATGCTATTAATACATATTAAATGGTTTACAAATATAATGTCACAACTAACCTTAATTATCCTACATACCCTTTCCCTATTTCTAGTATTATATGCCACCTAAAATGTGCATAAACACTGAATACTTCATTCAAGAAACCCCACACTAATCCTAGTCCTTCTATGTAACTATTTTCATAAACCATACTCAAATGCTTTCAAAAATCTCAAAATATAAGGAGCTGGCATCTAACTGACTTCTTTTAAACTAACATGAAGGAATATACTGGCAAGTATATTCTTTTGAGGATACATGTAATTTGAGCTGGATTTAAAAGAGTAGCAGTACATCCATGGAACACATTTTGAAAGAGCTTTTTGTTTGTTTTTTGTTTCACCTTCATGAGGTATATCATGTACCAACATTCTCAATCAGCCCAATAAAATCTACTTAAAGGTTGAACATACATGCAGTCTTGTCCACATCTACACATCATTGGTTGGCAATGGGTATGGACTACATAGAAACACACTTGGCAACATACCTGCAACAAAACAACCTGCTGTGATGATAAGGATAGATGTGAACAGCATGATGGAAGGGAATGGTCGGCGAAGGATGACCACAGCCAGGATCAGATTCACTAGAGGTGTGCATCTTTTAACAGCTCCATACATTGGAATGTTCATGCCTGCAGATAACATATTTGCATAAAGAGCTAGCAAAAAAAGAGTACCTATACAAATACAATGGCCTTCAATTTCAAATGTTAACATAATCTCAAGATACACAACGAACTGGTCTTATTTCCCTATGGAATGGCTGTAGTGGAAGAAGACCACCTCCTTTCCAACTTATATTTTTGCTTGTGGCAGATTCACACAGAAAATAACCGTACGGTCTTATATACTTGGTAATCACCATGTAAAGAAAAGTATGTATGTATTTAGAATAATGCTTTATCATTATGATGCTTTACGTATACAGGCTCACATTTGTGATGAAGGTAAAAGCATGCACTAAAATTGCTGGGATGGTCACAGTTAGCTAGGGATTCATTCATTTCAGCTTCACAGGTACTGAAACATCTTAGGAAGAGTTAATTTGTATAAAAATACGATTATGAAGTTTAGCAGGAGTAAAAACAGATTGGTGTGAGTGCAAGTATGAATGGAGAGAATCTGGAGGAAGTGGAGCATTTTAATTAATACCTGGGAGTAAACATGGCAGTGGATGGAACGCTGAGAGCCTAGGTGAAACCAGGTAGGTGAGGGGGCAAAAGTGAGACCTTGGATACATATGGAATACTAGAATTTGTATATATATTTCCATTCTGTGTGTAATATTGGGTGAAGACAATCAGCAAATTTATGTATGTTCCATACTTCAATACAGGGAGGAAATCTTATGGTTCAAAGAAGTAGAGTCTTTGGAATTCAAGGAGCTGTTGTTTGAGTTAGGAGGCATGACTCTCTTTTATGTATGTAATGATCTGTCGATATGAATAACTGATGCATCTTCAGTGCAACTCTGAATGTTACTTTCAAAAGTATTAATGTTTTTTTCTTATTGTGGCAATTCTAGTCACAGACTTAAGTTCACAGTGAAAATAGGCCTTAATTGAAATATGAAAAGGGGTGAGTAGGGGAAAAAAAAAAGATATATCTTAAGAATTTTGAAGGAATTGAAGAATCTGCCTTTTAAAAACAGGGCAGTTGAGGCTGTTAACAAGGATATAAGGAAGTAAAAAGTCCCAAAGTATAGGAAATAAAACATCACAATGGCCTACTCTTGGGCTGCCAGCAGCTACACAGTAATATATGGCACAGTAGCTTGCTGAGTATTATATGGAATGGCTAAAGGATGGGGCAAACAAGCAATCACCTCTTGAAAGCAGAAACCCTATTAGTATCTTCATGAGAGAGAATGTGAACCATTGCCGTGATGTACGGCAAGTGGGTCAAGTTTCGAGGTCTGACAGGAAGAGCTGACAAGTTGGATCACCCTGGACTCGACATGTTATTTTCAATGAATTAGCAGCAAGTGAAAGCCAATCTGTTGGGGCTATAACCACATACACTGACCTTGAAGGGCCATGAGTGAAAGACCAGCATGAAAAGCATAACCAAGGGAAGGTGCCAGAAACATGCGAGCAGATCTCCATGTGTACATCGGAAGATTAATTTTGCCAAGACTGACCAGCAGCTCTAGGAAGAGAACAGTTACCAGCATCTGAAATCACAGAGATGAATATCAGTTACTTTAACTGCAAATAAAAAAGATCTAGCTAATATTGCATTTCTTTATGTACCTTAGAAATATGTCAAAGGCAATCTCATCCTCAACGTGTACCACACGAGGCTTTTCATATTTCAATTTCTATATACTCTAATGTACACCACACAGCTCTACAATCGAAATTTTTAAATGAGAGAGAACGTCTACACCATATGCAATTACAATCTCATCCTTTCTTATGAATCAATCCTTATATATGAAAGGCATAATTCTAAACCTCATTCTTAAAAAACAATAATGATTTTCAAAAGTTTTCTGCACCCAGTATTATACGGTAACTCAAAAAGAAAATACTATAAGTAAATTAATGTAACTTGCATAAATAAGACTGGTGAATCCAGTAGGTAATGTCATTTCCTAGAGTAAGAGCAGTGAAGTCTTAAAAAAATTATATATTTTGTGCAAATTTTCATTACTGAAAAAAAAAAACTTGCACACTGGTGGAAAGCCAAAAAACCAATTGCAAAATAATAACATGATGAAACATCTCCAAAAACATATTGTCAACCCACCTGACAAGCCATGATGAAGAAAGGATATGAGAATTCATATGAGTTGATGACAGCCTTATTAAGGAAGGCCATGGAAGCTGAGCACAACCCATAGAAGACAGCAGCTGCAAAGCCATGGCCTTCAGCACCCCTGGGGACATACAGGTTATTAGTCAATATTTAGCAATTTGTTTTATTATCCATGCTACTGGGTACCAAAAGATCAGGAAGATGAATGGACAGCAGCTGAGAGAGATGATACATAAGAGAGGAGAAGAATGAGGTGGCAGAGAGAAGAAAACCTAATAATAAAAAGAGAAAGGTGAGACAAAGGGAAGCACAGAAGCCTAGGAGGAGAGAGAAATGGGAAACAGAAACAGACGGAGAAGAAGCAAGCAGAGGTAGAGGGAGACATATACAGGGGGACAGAATATACAGAACAGAAACAAAGGTGGGGATAAGAGACAAAACACAAGAAAGAGGGGAAGCAACTGATGCAGGAAACAAGAGCGAAAGGAAAATAAGAGAGAAAGACAAGGGAAAAGCAGCATCAAAAGAAATGAAGGAAACAAGCATTGTAATGAAAGAGTCTGAAAGACAGGGAAATGGTAATCAATCAAGAGAAGCAAGCAGAAACTGGTAAAATAAAAAAAATTTAGCAAAGTCTTGAGCAACTACAATGCAATCTGAATTAAACATAATAAGCTGCAAATATGTCCATCGTAGTGGAGGAAGGAGATTGAATATCCTGATTATAGCCTTCATGTTTCAAAATCAGTTAAAGTATCAATAGTGAACAGTTATTCATAAGTTGCAATGACAGAATAACCAGAGGTGAAAGGATGTGAAGTACTGTTGTAGTATCAGTGGTGGATGGTTGGAACAGAATAAGTAATGAAACTACGATTGCCGGGAGTATACAAGTATTTAATAAGCTACTTCATGGTAGGATAGTTTGTGAAATGGGACCCCTGAGGTAATTACATACCCAAATTATCCTTAGATTCTATAAATCAAAGACATCTAGATTTTTTCATCATTCACTGTTAAGTAAAGGCTACATGGTAATTTTCACACACTTATCATCTGGGTGTTGGAAAAAAATTATATTATCTCAATCCACATGTTTAAGGACTATATTGGAAGAACAGATGTTTTGTCAAAAAAATTTACTGCTTTATGTACGCATGTACAAACAAACTTCATTCGAGCCAAAACTGTCAAAAAATATATTTAACACAAATATACAGAGTTCCTGCATGAGAAATTGATAATACCAATTGTTTTGTTATGAGCTTACATGAGAGCACAGTTTGTAAATAGATTACCAAGTGGCAACAGCAAAATGGTGCATTCAAACATCAAGGACATAGAGGATTATTTATGCAACATGCTTCTGTGGTATAGTTACAGGCCAATGTGCAAGACAAAAACAATCCATATCAACATGCGTGACAAATGGAATGTTGACAAGGACAGGATTGGATGTTACGTAAAAAAATAAAGCCACATTTCCAAAAACATATAGCACCCATATTCACCCAAAGAGACACTATGGATGGCACCCACAAAGGTCTAGGTTAACATCATAATTCAGTTTCTAATAATGCGTTAGTCATGGCACTTGTCAACATCAGAAAGTATTTTTATTATAAAGACATCTGGATACATTCATCAATAATATGGTATGTTTTCTTACATCAACAAAGGATTCAAGCTTGATAAAATCAATATCTGCAGCAACACAAAGACTCAGCAGCACCCAAATCATTCCTGAAGTTCATACTAAATCATAAACATGTTAACAAGGGTTTTTAAAAATTTCAGTGCTTGATAAAAGTATCTGTGGCAATACAAACAGCTGACAGCAAACAGTACTCCTACATCTACAAATGTACTCACATTAGTGCCATGATGGTATCTATGCTCTCAGTACTGAATTAAAGGCCTGGAAAAGATTAAACCTTAATGTAGTAGCAATTTGTGTTGAGGTACAGTTCACATAACTCCCCTTAAAGTCTGACACTATGGGTCAAGTCACAAGTGGCAATATCAGGCATCATGTAGCAAGTTTCTTGCTGTACTTGAAGCTCTTTACTGCCCATTCTGTTTATCCCACAAAAGCCAAGCAGATGAAATCAGAGTATCTTAACTTCACAGACAATCTACCATTGTTATAATAACACACATTCATCATTTCCTTTAAAAATCCCTGGGAGTGAATCAATCTTAACAAAGTCACTTGAGCAATTTTCAGCAGAAAGGGAACTATCTCAAGTGAATTACTCACTAATTTCCAATTACACTACTTCCTTGGTCATCACTTTATACCATCATCCATATCACACACATTCCAAACACTGAGCAAATTACTAGAGTTGCTAGTCTGTGACTGGGTTGTAATGAACCATGATCCAATACTTTTATCTTAGTCTTGATGCACTTTGTATTCCACCTACATTGTGAGCACAAGAAGGAACGTATTCAATGTATGTGCAAAACAAAAATACCTTATTAACCTTACGCCACATCTTCAGTGGGCAGGGACTTTAGACTTAAATATAGTCTGTGTATCTTACACCTTGGGAGTATATACTGATCCCTGACAATGATAAAAAACCAAAGGTGTTGATGATTTAAAATTAATTAGTAATGGACAGGAGGACATTTAATCATGTTCTCCAACGTATGGAGACAGTGATATAAAAAGAAACCTCTTGAGAACATTGTTGGTACAGCAGACCATGTGTGGGTGGGGAAAGGGTCTAGAGGAACTGGTGGGGGCCAAATGAAAAACCCATTACTGTTTCAGTGCTCCCAAGAGAACACCTGCGACCCTCCCAGTATGACTCTCAGCCCAGCTAATGGAGCATAAGATGGTTTTTAATTGAAAAACACCAACACAGTGGTGATGATCTATGCTGGAACCAAATAGCTGTAGTGAAAATGTTAAATTATGTTAAGCTTTAGAGAGTAGGTAACAAAATCTTGGTCCATGGTAAAGCTGGTAACTTCGTCAGAAAAAACGAGTGACAATAAACACTGCATTAGATAACCACTGGACTTCATTCTCAGTGCCATCAATAATATTTCAAGAAAAGATAGCTCATTGCTTTGCATGAAAGGCCAACAAAAAGAAATACCAGTATTATGAGAAGCTAGAAAGGAAGTAAACTTGTGTGTAGAAGTGAAATTACCATGTGATACTTTTCATATTCACCTGAGAAATCCTGTGTCTAATTTGTGCATTACAGGTACAGTATTGTATAATCAATAACTGTCTCTGTTGTGTGCCATATTATAAAATTCTTACAAATGAATTTATATGTATGTTACTGTGTCACACTTCACTATTTTAAGATGAGCTTTGAATCATGATTTACTGGGGAATTAAGAAAAAAAAAAAAACTGAAGGGGTGACATAAGCAAATGTATTTGAGACATGGCTATGATAACATCAAGAGGAATAGTTTTTTCTGTTACAAGGAGCCTAGACTATTAATATTAGCTTTGTAAACAAAGTATATGGACACAAAGGAAAAAGGTCTAATTCATTTACTCAAAATGAACAAAGTTCAATTAGCCTCCACATAACATCTGCCTACATAGTAGCATTTTATATGGCTGTAGAAAATTAAGACACAAGCTCAGATAAGAAACACAGGAATCTGATATATGAAACAAACTTAAGAAAAAAAAATCCTTTATATCTTTAATGAGAAATATTCTTTTCTTTTCATAATAAGATATAAAGGATTTTTTTTCACAGCAAAATATTTTTAGATTCCTAACCCATCCACAGGTAAAGCATCTCACAACCTGTTCTCCACTCCCTTGTGTAAGTTTGTGAACAAAGAATGTCTGACCATTTCATTAAGTCTGCAAAAAATACTAAAGGTGGTCAGGGAAGTATAGGATGAGAAATAAGAGGTACTTGGGAGGTTTAATAATGTCCAGAAAACCTAGGTACTTGGGAGGTTTAATAATGTCCAGAAAACCTAGGTACTTGGGAGGTTTAATAATGTCCAGAAAACCTAGGTACTTGGGAGGTTTAATAATGTCCAGGAAACCTATGTTATAACAGAGTGTTACTGAGAAAGGAGGTAACACACTGCAACAGCTAGGAGTTTTAAGACTGCTCCAGGGTTCAAGGCAGCTCAAGATTTTTTTTTGATGCTTCTACTAGGAGGAAATGCTGAGGGAAATTTTAAGTTTGAGCCCTTGCTGGTGCTTTAAGCAGAAAACCCAGGGCAGGCATTATCTATGATCTGGCAACATTTGCTGAATTATAATTCAGAGTGACTCTTCCCTGCCTTCCCAGTAACCCTCAATTCATCCCATCCCACTCTGCACACCACACCACCACAAGCCCTCATCACCACATTTTCTTGTACGTTAATATTAAATACTGTCTAAATTAAATGAAAGAGCAAGATAAATCGTTCTTCAGCTGTTTCATGAATATTCCATACTTAAGAGTTAGATACAGAAATTATTGTCCAGGAATGTAACCTCCCTTATAAACTTTAATGGGTTTCAACTGCTACTTTATTGACAGATCACTTGCTGAAAAGATTTCCAGGAACACAATCCTGTAGCTAAGTAGAAGTTAAGTGTTCAAATCTCCTATGGCAATTCAGATTTAAAGGTACCCAGGTCTTGAATGTTGTTTGGTTTTGCAAGTTATAGAAGTTGAGAGATAAATATCTTCATGAAGTGAAGCAATGATGTTCCAGACCATGTAACTGAACTCCATTCCGAGTCATTCATACAAGTTGTTGAGATGCTCGAGTTTTCAGTGTTACATGAGTTACATCAGGATCCTCTGAGCACACTGAAGAGATATACAGTAAACCCTCATTTTAACAGACTAATCGGGGGAAGGTAGTGTCCATTAAATCAAGAATATAACCTATGGGCCATTTTTTAATACAATATACAGTAACACAATATAAAGTTCACATGCTTTCTTTTAACTCCTCTATCACTTGATGCCATTTTGAACTGTAAAGATTACAAAATTATTTAATAAATAGTCACAATTCTCTGTATACAACATGACCACATGGTAGCTTGAAGTAGACAGACTGAAACAAAGCGAGATACCCCACACAACCAAAAACAAGTGTGATATGAAATGTACATGGTACAACATTTGATATTTTAATTTTTTAATTATTAATTAATGTATTATTACTTGCCCAGTCTGTTAAATCTGAAAACTGTTAAATCAAGGGTATTACTGTATTATGGACCTCCATGGTGTAGCCTTTATACATTAAAGGCTTCAGCCAAGGACAAAAGTCCACATCAAGGCCAGGCCTTAATTGAAATACAGAGATGTTAATAAAAGGGAAAAAGAAGACATAGGCAAGTATTTACAAATTTTGGAGGAAATGAAAAACCTGTCTTTTAAAATGTGCCAGGTAATAGTTAATGGGAAAGGCACAAGAGATTAGAGAGTTGCAAAGCTTTGAGGTGTAGGGAATCAAACATATAAAAACGGCCTATCCTTGAGTTGCCAATGGCCACACAGTAAGCATGTGATGCAGCAGCTTACCTGAGCATTGCATAGTCTATCTAGTTTTGGTTGCACAAATAGTCAGTTCTTAGAAGCGAAAACCCAAGTAATACCTGTAGAAGAGGGAAAGCGATCCAACATTGCAGCACAAGAAAAGTGTGTCAAGTTTTGAAGTTAACTTGAGGGAGTTTACGTCAGACTGCTCTCAACTCAACTCTGTCAAGTAAAGATGCAGAGTTAAAATCACCCCAAATGAGAAGGCAGTACTCCATACAAGGACAGATTAATCCCTGTGTAAATGGAGCTACTGTTTGGAGGAAAAGAAATTATGACATCTAAACAGGACTCCCAGTTTCAGAGAAGCAGACTTGGCTATTTTTGTAATGTGGGGCTTCCAAGTTAGTGTAGATGTTATGATTAAACCAAATATGTTAACTGAGAGGTGGAATTGCAGAACTATCAAAATAGAGAGGAAGACTGTGATGAATTTTTGATTGAGCATCGTTTAGAAACTGGGTTTATTGAGGAGCTTGTGTCGAGAGAAGATGCAGATTGAGTGAGAAAGAAGCAGAACTGGGGAGAAGTGTTGTGTTGTCTGCATATGGAATATGAGTGCATTTGGTTAACTGTGGAAGAAAGGAAATAATTGATAAAAAGGAGAAAAAGTGTAGGGGACCGGACATAAACCTTCAGGAACACCGCTGCTGATGGAGAAAGGATGAGAGGCTGATCCATCAACAACCATGGAGATGAATCAGCCAGAGAGGGAAGACGAAAGAAGGGAGCTTAGAGATGAGACCCCATTGCCACATCGTGTCAAAAGCTTTGGATATATCACTTGAAATTATACAGGATTTTCTAAAATCTTTCTGCGATGATGACCAGATGTTATCAAGATAGGAAAGAATATCACCAGTGGATCTCACCCTACTGAAGCAATACTAGTGATCAGAGAGAAGACTTGAGTTTCAAGTTGTCTGAGGATATGGAAAGTGAAGAGGGATTCGAAGACTTTGGAAGTGGTATATGTCAAAAGCAAATGGACAACAGTTAAAGGGGTTAGAAAAGTCACCCTCCTTAGGGACAGGATGAAGTATGCATGCTTCCATTTTAAATTAAACTGAACAAATGAGTAAGCACAGGTGCAAGTTCAAATGCACATTCCAATTTTAAATGAAATGGAACAGATGAGCAAGCAATGGAGCAAGTTCAAATGCACACTCTTTCACCACACAGGGATGGATGCCATCAGGACCATAAGCCTTGCTTAGGTCTAAAGATAGAAATGCTTTTCGGATAGGTAGAAAAGATATTGTGGGTAGGTCATAAGATTAGTAAGAGGAGCATCATGGGGTGAAGGAATGTCTTAAGTCATCCAAGGTAGAGTTAGAGGAGAAATGGGAACCAAAGAGAGTTGCTTTATTTATGGGAAACAGCTAAACTGGGTACCTAGCTTAGCCTGGGGGATATAAATAAAGCATGTACAAAATGGCCTTGAGGGAGGCAATCAGCTAACACAGAAAAACTGCACACCTTATCCTCAAAATTCCAGATTTTACTCTATCATCTGTGATACAGATGGATGTCACCATACGGTCATCTTATCCTCAGAATTCCAGATTTTACTCAATCATCTGTGATACAGATGGATGTGTCACCATATGGTACTTCAAGGAGCTACTTCACTCAAGAGATTTGAGGATAGTCGTCTCCCTGTGGACTATACTAGTATTCTTGAGTTTGAGGGTAGCTTTCTCCCTGTGGCCTATGCTAGTCTTAACTTACAAACTAGGAAAACCAGCTACTCTGTGATTAAGAGAAAATGAGAATGTCGGGTAATTATTTTCACTTTTGAAGAAGTCTAATCTATACCTGTATGATGAGGAATTCATTTTATGTTCAGAATTTTGCTTTACAATACGTAAAGAAAAAGAATCTTACACATCTATGACTTTTAGATGGTCACTGTTTTTTGTCTTTCATATGTTACT
Organism: Panulirus ornatus; assembly: GCF_036320965.1. Lineage (NCBI taxonomy): Eukaryota > Metazoa > Arthropoda > Malacostraca > Decapoda > Palinuridae > Panulirus > Panulirus ornatus. The sequence continues at coordinate 8,966,939 of NC_092270.1, forward strand.
AATGCCATACAAAGCAAATTTGCCCACAGACTACAACTAAGTCAAAAGTTATTTTGTTTCACATACATTATGGAGCTTGATGGGTGTCACATTCCTCTGCATAATCATGTTTGGTACTTGTGTATTATTGTATTAATATTGTGTTTATGTATCACATTGTCATCATGATGCACTCTGGGTTTTGTTTGTATCCTGTTCATTGGTTCGAGATATTTTGAAACATATTCTCTTAACATTTGGAATTTTCAAAGGAAATTAGTTTTGTTAATGAAAATGAATACAGGGTAAATCTTATGTTTTATTTCTGTGCACAGATTCCATCTATGAACATAACAAAGTGGCCTTACATAGCAGAAAGAGACAATGTTATTATATTCTGACTATAATAGTGAAATTTATGGTAAATCTGGTCTGCTTAGGGGACTTTGGTCCAAGTTTTCAAAGAGTCTGATGATTCACAGATTTTTGTAAGCCTGTATTTTCCCTTACCTTCATAGCCCTCCCCATTAACTCTCCAGCTTTTTGTAAGCTTACACTTTCCTTGAACTTCATAGTCCTCCCCATCAACTTTATTTTTCTGGTAAACGTAATATAATATGGTATAACAATCCAAACCACTATCCTCCCATTCACCACATACTACTACTACTACACTACCACTGCAAAGCAGTACCTATTCTTAATCCAAAGCTAGGAGAGTGGTGGGACCCAGTTCGGTACTTCACCAAAGGCTAACATGAAACAAACTTGGCTTCTATACATTACGTGGATACTGTCATACACAACGTGTCACAGAATCATCCCTCTCGCAGGTCATCCAATGCAATCATGCACCATAAACACGTCCAGGAAAGTTTCACTCCAAAAATATCAAAAATTTCCCCCGGAAACGCAATGCCTTACCTCTCAACTCATTTAGGTTATCATAACAGTCAACCAGCTGACCCCACAGAACCCCAGAGCTTGTTGCCGAATACAAAATTGACATGCTGAACAAGTCCACGTACAGGGGAAGTGCCATTATAATCATCCTATACCGCCTATACAACAAGATCCATTTCCAACACCTTATAACGCAATATATATATATATATCTCCTGGCACTTACGTAGCTCTCTTGAGTTTCACCATGTCGTGGGAATGAGAAAGGGTCAGTGGAGAGGAGAATTGAGGAGGTTCCCCCCGAGGACGACCTGCCACGTCTGCTAGTCAGCCACACACTGACGGGCTGACACCACAACTTGTCAACAATACACACCGCACTCCCAACCTAAACCAATGCCATTAGTTTTTTTTTCGACTTTTCACTTAAAAAAAAGCTTTTGCGGCGTATGTTTTTAACCACTGCATGTTCATCAGGGCTGAATATTTCTGAAAAGAAGGTAAAATTTTGTGGACTATTGTCATGGATGGAGACAAGGCTTAAAAACTAAGAACATGGCAACTAAACCAATGCCATTAGTTTTTTCAACTTTTTACTTAAAAAAAAAGTTTTTGTGGCGTATGTTTTTAACCACTCCATGTTCATCAGGGCTGAATATTTCTGAAAAGAAGGTATATTTTGTGGACTATTGTCATAGATGGAGGCAAGGCTTGAAAACCAAGAACATGGCAACTGAGACATCAACACCCACTAGGAATTTGACCTATATTTCATGTTTTATTCTCTAGGTCATTATCAAGAGGTTAATTATTCATGAATACAGTGAATAACAGAGAACGAAATGTATTCGTGTAGAATGTTTGATAAACGAGAGAGATGCAATTATGAAGGTGAAGAGAAAGTGAACATAGAGAGAACAGATATGGATGCAGGCCATCATCCCCTGCCAGGAAGTTTCTTTAGCCCTTCCCCCACCAAAATGGTTTTATGTCATAGGAAATCTTCCACAGATGCTCCAGCCAGACCTGGGTATTCCTAGAAATTCAGAGATAACATGTGCGAGGAAGATGTGGGGTACAATGACCCGATTTAATCAGGTTCCTCCTGCCTTCGCATCTTAAAACCGGACCGGAGCGATCGGAAATTGAAAGACCCATTATGATTATTATATAATTTTTCTTTTTTTTTCCTGAAGGTTAAATTGCAACCATCTGTTAGATTATAAATAAGCAAAGACATAATTCCCCCTTCCCCCAATGCACTGGCCGATCATTCTCATATTTCATCAAGAAACCTGGACTACACTTGGATGCCGTATTGATTCATATGGTAAATTATTAGATTTCAGGTATAACTTTTGTCTCATGGAGATGTATTCTTTCTTACAATCTCAAGTCATCATTTGAAAAATAAGGGTCACTCCATACTTCGAAATAGGGTTCTCATGCATGCAGAGGGAACCAGTTCTTATGTGGTTCCTGAACTTTAAAAAAAAAAAAGAAAAAGTGGAAATACTAGTAAAGTATGTTTGCTCTAAGTTCCATTGAGTATGGATTAGGTTACAAGGATTGGAAGACTGCAGGTGGGGAAAACTTGAGTTATAACAACAGTTATACACACACACACACAATACAACTATACATATACAGGAGGGAACAGACCGCCAGCACTGCAGGAGATAGAAGACTTCCGGTGCAGGGAATAAGTCAAGAACACAGGAGATAAAGCCCTCCCCCCCTTTTTTTTTTCTTCTATATCTGCATTACTTTATGATTACTGTTTGTGTGTTGCTGGGAGAGAGTTTTACCCTCGTGTGTCGCCCCCCGTCTCTTAACCTTGTAATATATGTGTACCATGTCTTTATGTCTAAGTTTATATACACATGTGTAAACACCTAAGCCAGGGATCCATCTAATGAGAGGAAGATGAACACCTGGGTTGGGTGCAGGCTGACTACCGCTAACTGCTACATTCCTGTAACCCAAACTTTATCAATCCTAGGCTGGGCTTCTGTGTCTTCACTTTCTGTAGATATCTATTGAGCTACTTCCATTTTACTTTTATTAATCATAAGTCTTTTTTATCAGAGAGCGGCACACTGCAGGAGGAAATAGATAGCTAATGATACAGGAGGGAACAGAGCGAGCGGTACAGGAACAGACAGTGGATTGTGAAGGAAGAAACAGACACCCGGCTGTACAGGAGGGAACAGACAGCCAGCGGTTCACAAGGGAACAGATAGGCGGACCTGTAAGAGGTAACACTGTTGTGGTTCACATGTTTATCAATATCATCTCTGTGTCAGTACGTACGGAATAACAAGTTGAACGTAACTCTATTAGACGTATAGGTGTTAATATGTATGATTACTATGTGCAATTACTGTTTGATTACTATTGGATATCCATGTGAGATTACCGTTTGATTACTACTACTGGGAAATCGATTTACAATCGTGTGTTATCCATCTCTTCACCTTGTATATCTCTGTGTGTCATCAACCCATGTGTGGCGTACAGGAAGGGAGTTTTACACTAGGTGGCGACCCATCTCTCCCAGCATCTTTATATGCATATGTGCGTTTGTGCCACTTACATACTAATGGCGCTACTTCCATTGGCTCCACTGGGTTATTGATGTGGGACATTTTTTAAACAGATGTTTACCTTAGATGTGTAATACCGCACAGGTAGACTATAATCAAACGTCTGGCAGCGTTATTACAACAGCTGCGGTGTGTCCCAGCGTTGGTCCATGTCCTCAACAGTGTGTAGTGTCCCAATGTTGACTGAGTCATGACCTCGGCACAGCTGAAGTTGTGTTCCGGCGTTGGTCCATGTCCTCAACACATCTGTTGTAGTGTCCCAATGTTGACTCATGACCTCGGCACAGCTGAAGTTGTGTCCCAGCGTTGGTCTATGTCTTCAACAGTGTAGTAATGTCCCAATGTTGACTCATGACCTCGGCACAGCTGAAGTTGTGTCCCAGCGTCGGTCCATGTCTTAACACAGCTGTAGTAGTGTCCTAATGTTGACTCATGACCTCGGCACAGCTGAAGTTGTGTCCCAGCGTCGGTCCATGTCCTTAACACAGCTGTAGTAGTGTCCCAATGTTGACTCATGACCTCGGCACAGCTGAAGTTGTGTCCCAGCGTTGGTCCATGTCCTTAACACATCTGTTGTAGTGTCCCAGTGTTGACTCATGACCTCGGCACAGCTGAAGTTGTGTCCCAGCGTCGGTCCATGTCTTAACACATCTGTAGTAGTGTCCCAGCGTTGACCCATGACCTCCACATTTGTAGTAGTGTCCCATGACCACAACATAGTTATAGCTGTGTTCCAAGGTTGACCCATGACCTCAGCACATACAAGTACTAACCAAACTAGGAAGAATTATATATATATATATATATATATATATATATATATATATATATATATATATATATATATATATATATATATATATATATATGCCGAACAGTTGTGGAATCGTGGATCATTAAGGAAATCAAATCTACATGAGTGTACATGATGGATGATTTTACATATATGTATGCAGCGCATGTTTGTTGGAAACATCAGATTTTCAGATGAATGTTTTTATTTATATCACTCTGAATTGTATGAAAAAAAAAATCTTACCGAAAAGGTTACCAATCGAAATTCAGACATCTGCCGCTGTTGAACACCTGTGTGCTCAGAATTATACACCCCAGCAAGCCAGCAAACACTGACGTTGTACGAGAGTTAACCATGAGCAGGACAAGATAAAAGATTCGATCACCCTGGGTGATTTTAATCTTCCGGGCATCAACTAATGGCAGATTTTCACAGGTGTCGAAAGAGTCATGTAGGCTTATCAATAACAATTTGACGAAAGCACAACCTCACCATAAGTTTTGACTTTTAGTCCCCCATGGTGTAGGTTTTGACTTTTAGTCCCCCATGGTGGAGTAGACATGGCCACCTTCCCCTCCTGGGGAAGGAGAGTAAAGCAAATTTATGATAATTATTATTATGATAACCCCATACTTTCTTTTTATGGGGATCATGTAGCATTGAGACGGCGCTACAATCAGCAGCAGGGGAATGATAGACTCGTATGGAGAAGTTCTTCGATGAAACCGTGTTTTTATGTATATTTAAGTATTTAAACAGAGAATTGTGTCATAATTAATTCAATCAGCCATTTGGCTTGCGATCAAGGTAAGTGAACTCTTACCTACATGGCACAGGAATGTATATATATATATATATATATATATATATATATATATATATATATATATATATATATGTGTGTGTGTGTGTGTGAATATGTGTGTAATCCCATTGCCAGGAAACAGCATAAAGAAAACAGACTTCCATTTTCTCTGACGATGTCGGAGAAAATTTCCCGTTTTTTTCTTTTTTGATTCGTGAGGAACCTGAGATATGAAGGTTAGTGACAGATCATTAATTATCTTTGATATGTTAATTTTGTCACCTGCTGGTAATTATTAACTGATCGATTGGGGCTTACGCAATACCACCACCATTTCCGTGACGCATTATCACCATTAGCCCCATGACACTATGACCATCTGCCCTATGCCCTGTAACATAGCACTACTACTACTACTACTACTACTACTACTACTACTGCTACTACTACTACTACTACTACTACTATCACTACTACTACTACTACTACTACTACTACTACTACTATTAACTAGTTCAGCGCCCATGACCCACTACCACTAACCCTTTGCCCCATGACCTACCACCCCATGCATTAGCGATAGATATGGAAATGATTCATGTTACGTTCGAGGAAAAACGAAGCAGCTAGGCTAGTGTGGTAGCGATAGATAAGGGAACGTAGAGCAACAAATTCAGCTCGTGTGTATTAGCGGTAGATAACCAAGCGATTTGTGCTACGCTCGGAGCAAGGGCGAACACCTTCAATAATATACAAATTCTTCATGAAAGTTCTACTCTCTTCACTGTACACGAAGAGTTAAGCGCCCTATGGTCTCTTGACATACAAGATGAACTATATTTTCCAAGTTCGCCCACTCTTTTTAAGTTTGCTCCCTTAACCATAACAGGTCACAGGTAGCGCCTAGCGCCCTTAGCTCTCGGCAAAGACCACTTTAAAAAGCACCTACTACAGGTAGGTCATGAGCCAGTCTCTCCAGCAGTATCGAGCAGGTGGCCAACGTTCTTCCTTTAGCTTCCCGCTGGGGATTAGAAGCCCTCCGTGCTTGGCTTTGTTGAAATAGAATATTTATTTTTCCAGAAAGGAAGACTTTCCTTTATATCCTACGACCACAACTATAGGCATTACAACCCCATACCCCATGACGGACCCCTATCACCGCTCCTACAGCCCGTGACACGTCACAACACCACCCCCCACCACGCCCCGTGACACGCCTCCCCCCCACACACACCCAGCGACACACGACCCCCACACCCCGTGACGCAGCAGCACCAGCCTCACTCTCCTTGTGCAATAATCCTCACGCTTCACACACACGTCCATAACCCAGAATAATGGCGCCATTATCTAAATGAACCCGATATAATAAAACACCTTTCAGCCACTTCGATTAACTGCTATCTTCAAATCTGACGGCAGAGAGTGATCTCCGTGCACAGGATATGTGCTCTCCGTGGTGTGAGAGGTGGTCCAAACCCGCAGAAGGTGGTAATGGATAGAGTACTCGAGTATCCGGAGCGTCAGCAGACGGTGGCTGATCGTGCCAGAACCTTCGTCAGCGTCGCGCGCGGGAAGTGACCCCTGGGCTGGGCCTGGGCATCCCCAGCGGGAGGTGGGTGGGATGGTGTTTCTGGGGCCCTCCCACCCACCCCAGGGTGATCCCAGCCACCCCAGCCAACAAGACAGTGGAAAGAATGAAAGTATAATAGTGACGAAAAATGGCTCAGTCGCGTTTAAATCATTCTATTTTTTTTTTTTCTTTGTGCTTTGGAACATGTCTGGAGAATGTTAGTGTTTGTGGTGGTTGGTGTTCGACTTGCAGCCCAGGTCCACAGGCCAGGTTTGGCCTGCACCCCATTATTCTACTAGGGTCCAGCAACCTGCCATGGCCTGCACCTCCTAGTCACCAGGGGGTTTCACTAGTGTGCGGGGCAACTGTATATTAACGAATCGAAGGAAACATAATCAAATACTATATCAGTAACGAGGAAATACATGTCGCAATCCGCTTAATAAACCCTCCATCCTTAACATATATAAACTTAAACCAATTTGCTTTGTGCTACAGCGTTAGTTCACAGTCGTCTGTATTCGCTACTTTAGCTTCTGCTTGCTGGGGCTGACAGAGTGTGTGCTACTGCCTCACATGATTACGTGGTCGGTGAGAAGTGAAGGGCGACGAGGCGTGGTAATGTCTGTTTCTTTCCCTACCTACACCGCTTCGCTTTGGAATGCCTTACCTTCTCATGTCCTTCCTAACGTTAGCTAAGTCACGGGTTCACCTTATCTAAAAGGTAAACAATCCACTTCCTCCAAAACTATACTCCCAGAATATCTTTTTCCCTTTCTGTTTTCTACATTTTTTTTTAAGCCCGTACACATTTACATAAGGCAAGGTATCGATGTAGATTATTTATCCTTAGTAATAGTGAAATAATGACAGGTAATAGTGTATTAAAAATGAGGAGAAAAAAAGAATGTGTATTATATTCTCTCGCCAAAAGTGAAATTTTACAAGTCAGGTAAAGGGAAACGTTCCAAACCCAAAACCTGTTTTGTTACCAGTGACATAAATTGGGGAAAATCTATAACTTGAGTTGTGTTGGCTCATACGCCTTACGGTTCTTTTGAGATGACGACGGACGTTACGCCATTCAATTCTTAACCCTGCCCTGAGAGAGTGATGGAGAAAGCCATCCTAGACTGTCCACATAGCCGCCACAAAAAGCATGGGGAGTAAAGTCCTTATGATTATACGAGGAACTGAATGCGTGTGGGGCGGCCCCCGCCCCACACGCCGACCTCCTGCTTCAAGCCCCAAAGGGCCTTGACGCGCGCGTAATTTCCACGTATTTTGGTCGTGCGTCACTGTCTCCCCCGGGTGGGGGACATGGTGACGCAAACTCCCTTCCCTGGCCACGGGGGTCCTCTATCATAGCATCGTAAACACGAAGTTAGAATATTGCTGTAGTCTTATTTGTAGACTATCTTACACTACCAGGCCCCACGCACATACTCGTAGGCACCACATACTGTCAGGTCCCACATACACACTTCCTTCCAGGCTCCACATACTATGTCAGGTCCCACATACACACTTCCTTCCAGGCTCCACACACTATGTCAGGTACCACTCACGCACACTGTCAGGTCCCCACATACACACTCCCTTCCAGGCTCCACACGCGCTGTCAGGTCCTTAATACTCACGCACTCTGTCAGGTCACCACGTACAAACGCAGTCCCAGGCTCCACACACGGTGTCAGGTCCCCCATACACACGCATTCTGTCAGGTCACCACGTACACACTCAATCCCAGGCTCCACACACGTTGTTAGGTGCCACATACATATGCATCCCAGGCTCCACACACGTTGTTAGGTGCCACATACATATGCATCCCAGGCTCCACACACTCTGTCAGGTACCACATACACACGCACTCCCAGGCTCAACACACTCTGTCAGGTACCACATGCACACGTACTCTCCAGCTCCACACACACTGCCAGGTCACACACACACACACACACACACACACACACACACACACACACACTGCCAAGCTTCATACACATGTCAGGTTCGATACACACACTCCCAGGCTTTACACCTACTGCCAAGTCCTACACACACACTCTCGGGTTCCACACACCCTACCAGACCCCTCACACTCTTCTTCCTCTTATTATTAATCCTAGATAATCTGTTTGAGCCATTTAAAAGGAAATGTAAAGGTTCGTTAAACCCTGAGTTTCGGCCGTCAGCACTCATACGACATATAGATGGTATGAAAATACATTTACGTAACGTTTGAGGTGCGAATCCCTCATACTCGTGGGGCCCCACATGTGTATGTTCGATGATGATATACATACGTCTCCAATCTATATACAGCTCACGGATTATATGCACCATGTGTAACAACAGCTTCGTCACCTGCTGTATCTCACGTCTGGCACCGGCAGCAAGGAGCAGCGGGTGAAGGGCATGGGTGAATGGGGAGTTGGGGTGGGGGTTCAGCCTGTCACTGAGATGTGGGCCTGTGAAACCTGATTTTTGTTGTATGCTCTGTTTTCCGTTCCCTCTAGCCACAGAAGCTGTTGTTAATGGCTCTATGGCGGGATGACTGGTGTCCTGGTGTTGGTCGTTTAATGTGGGGGAATGGTATTCACTGTGGGGGAGGGAGGGTATGCGTTGTGTGGGTGAGGATGTTTCAGTATGGGGAATGCTGTGTGTGTAGTGTGCATTCGGTCTCTGTCGATTGTATGGGTCATTGCAAGGGCCATCCAACGCCAGAGTTACAACCGCAAATCGAATATTTTTGAACAACTGAAGAGTTGATGATTCTGTGCACTCGCTCAGTGGCGTACGTGGGGCCCTTGTGGGATCTGTGGGGAACCGAAGGACGAGCGCTGTGTTACATAGTCGACTGTCAGTATATGACAAGTAATTTCTAGATTCTAGGTTATGGACACAGATGACTTAGTAACTCCAATACCAGCCGTAAATTACGATGCATAACAAATGGCTTCCAACCAAAGTCCCGCAGATTTCCTATATTTTTCTAACAATGTATGATACATAAGAAGTCGCTGGAATTTACTATCATAAAACACTCGTTCTTTTTTTTTAGATTTAAAATAAAAAAGGCTTTTGACAGCCTATCAAGAATTATACTTGAGCTAACTCGTGGATTTGAATACAGCCTAACTCGTAATCTGAATACAGCCTACATGAGATTCTCGTAGGAATGTACGAAACAAATAGAATGACTTATGAACTTCGTGAATATGGCAAAGATCTATTTCTTTAATGAAAGACTTTGCTAAGTGAGGTACGAATACACATGGAAGAGCATTTTTTCACGTTGTAAGCGAGAATATTGAGTGTAGGTAACAAATACCTCGACATATGCAAGATAATGTTTGTGATACACTCATGAGTAGGAATACCAGTTGCCGCTAAGTTGAATGGTGTAACACTTTGGGAAGTTTGCTTTCCAAATCACCTGCCAAACGTTTGAGAATCAAGTGACTCTTGTTGTGCACGAGGGAAGAGAGAATATACATCAATGCAAGAGAAAACGAAGTTTAGTTTCCTTCAATACCTGGATCACATTAATATAGGAGAAACCTTTTTTTTTTTTCCCCCTTCAATACCTGGATGTCTGTTTTGAGCAAGAGGCATTACACGAGGCTGAGGTAAATAACCGGATAAAAATGTGGGGCATTTATAGATATATTTCCCTCCCCAACGCACCCTCTCCTTAGATAGAAGTATGTGCCAAAAAAAAAAAAAAAGAGACACCAAGTCATCATATATTATCAAACGAGATTGTGACGTCCTTTTGTTTTTGAAATGCTTCGAAGCCTGAACCTTGCAACATCAAAATGAAAAGCAAAGTTCAGGTTTGCTATAAGGCAAGGACCTGTGCCTAGAAAAGAACGAAGAAAATATGGATTGGATAGTGTATTTTTTTTTAAATTGATCCGAGATGGTTCGGTGATAATAATGGAAGATAATACATTGCCTGTGGAAATGGTATTAGCGAAGGCTTGACCGTAAGGAGACCTAGCTGGATATACCAAACAGACGTGTGTGTGTTCAAGGTCTGGTAGAGGCTATAGCGGTAAGAGCATTATCCCTAGAAGTGATGAAATGTCATGAAGGCTCTTGGCCTACCGAGATGATGATGATGATAGCAACTGCCAACACTGTAGAGGTGAGGACAGTGTCCATAAATTCGTGGTGTTTCCTCTCATCTCCCACCCCACTTTATTTTGCCGACTGATGATGATCCGGAGGGAGAAGTGGGTGGAGGTGGAGGTGGAGGTGGTGCTTCTGGCTTTGATAACCTGTTTCTCCCACTGTATAAGCGAAGTCAGCAGATGACCTCATCATGGCCCATCAGGTCTCATATTTGTTTTTGTTTTTTTCTGTGGATGTTTCCTGCCCTTAGAAACTAATGGTTCCTAAGGCTCGTTCAGACTACTGCAGATGCCATGTCTCTTGTAGGGACATCTAAGAGGGTCACCTGGAATATCTACTTGCTCCCTGGACTTACTGGAGTTCCAGACACTCTGATATAAAAATGTAAAGCTATTTGCTTAAAATCACATATATTTGTTTTGAAGCTCCAAGGAAACTAGATGTGTTCCACATTTGTGCTGGATATGTCTGTATGTTGTTACTCCGTTATATATATATATATATATATATATATATATATATATATATATATATATATATATATATATTTTTTTTTTTTTTTTTTTTTTGTCTGTTTCCTTGCGCTACCTCGCTAACCCGGGAGACAGCGACAAAGCAAAATAAATAAATGAATAAATAAATAAATATATATATATATATATATATATATATATATATATGTATATATATATATATATATATGAAGTCTGTTGGGGATGAGAGAGCTTGGGAAGTGAGTCAGTTGTTGTTCGCTGATGATACAGCGCTGGTGGCGGATTCATGTGAGAAACTGCAGAAGCTGGTGACGGAGTTTGGTAAAGTGTGTGGAAGAAGAAAGTTAAGAGTAAATGTGAATAAGAGCAAGGTTATTAGGTACAGTAGGGTTGAGGGTCAAGTCAATTGGGAGGTGAGTTTGAATGGAGAAAAACTGGAGGAAGTGAAGTGTTTTAGATATCTGGGAGTGGATCTGTCAGCGGATGGAACCATGGAAGCGGAAGTGGATCATAGGGTGGGGGAGGGGGCGAAAATTTTGGGAGCCTTGAAAAATGTGTGGAAGTCGAGAACATTATCCCGGAAAGCAAAAATGGGTATGTTTGAAGGAATAGTAGTTCCAACAATGTTGTATGGTTGCGAGGCGTGGGCTATGGATAGAGTTGTGCGCAGGAGGATGGATGTGCTGGAAATGAGATGTTTGAGGACAATGTGTGGTGTGAGGTGGTTTGATCGAGTAAGTAACGTAAGGGTAAGAGAGATGTGTGGAAATAAAAAGAGCGTGGTTGAGAGAGCAGAAGAGGGTGTTTTGAAATGGTTTGGGCACATGGAGAGAATGAGTGAGGAAAGATTGACCAAGAGGATATATGTGTCGGAGGTGGAGGGAACGAGGAGAAGAGGGAGACCAAATTGGAGGTGGAAAGATGGAGTGAAAAGGATTTTGTGTGATCGGGGCCTGAACATGCAGGAGGGTGAAAGGAGGGCAAGGAATAGAGTGAATTGGAGCGATGTGGTATACAGGGGTTGACGTGCTGTCAGTGGATTGAATCAAGGCATGTGAAGCGTCCGGGGTAAACCATGGAAAGCTGTGTAGGTATGTATATTTGCGTGTGTGGACGTGTGTATATACATGTGTATGGGGGTGGGTTGGGCCATTTCTTTCGTCTGTTTCCTTGCGCTACCTCGCAAACGCGGGAGACAGCGACAAAGTATAAAAAAAAAAAAAAAAAAAAAAAATATATATATATATATATATATATATATATATATATATATATATATATATATATATATATATATACCAACACGACACAGAAAAAATTGTTTCTAACGAAGGCCATCTGAGGTGAAAACAAAAGTACAAGGGAAAGGAAAATAGAAATTATGGAAACCGCGGCTGTTTCTGGAAACAATTACCGGAAGAGGAAAGGAAGGAGGGAATTCCACAGCTTAGCCGTTCGAGGGAAGGATGAGATAAGAAGGTATCTAATTAATCTATCCTCGTGTGGCTGATTTGAGGTCAATATGATAACCATCATTACCAGGTATGAGACTTGCTGCTTTTACGGTACGTGCCAGCAGCATCTTCATACCCTAGCTAGGACTGATCTACCCTAAGAGAACCTTTTTGTTATAGTATGTTATACCATCAGACATCATGATAGTAGTGGGTATCCTTCGATTTTGGCTCCTTTGGTGTATTATTCAGTTCCTCTTTGAGTCAGTCCGCTCCATGTTATTCTCCCGAACGCGAAAATGATAGATTTGTTTTACTATTGTCTTTCTCTTTAGTTTAATTCGAAGCCGTTCAGTTCATTGTGACAGTATACTATCATTGTAAATATCTAAATGCTTAACCGGGGTCGTTAAATAAAGTATATACTACTACGTATTTCCAATGTGATCCCATGATTCTTTTAAAATGGTTTAGGGCACAAGGTAGAAAATGCTTAGAGTGCAAATGTACTGTTGACCTAGATATAAAATTAGAATGATATCATGACATAAAAAGATCATATTAAATAGCTAAGCACAGTTACTACTACCAGTGTCATAGAAACAGAAGGGGCTAGACATCAAGATCAACTGTACCAACTTGATTTTTTTTTAAAAACTTTAAATCTAATGCTTGAGAAAACTCAATTAAAGGAATGACGATGAATTATGTACTGTAAACGTGAAATTAGACATGAACGAAGAGGAAAAGATAGGAGGGAATAATAGCAAGGGAAAGAAAGAAGAGACTAGGAATTTGGAAAGATCATTAGGTGGTTTGAGATGACGTAGTTGGGAAAGCCTTGGTCCAAATAAGAGACTAGGAATTTGGGTAAGATCATTAGGTGGTTTGGGATGACGTAGTTGGGAAAGCCTTGGTCCAAACAAGAGACTAGGAACTTGGAAAGATCATTAGGTGGTTTGGGATGACATAGTTGGGAAAGCCTCGGTCCTGATTCGTCCTCGTGAACGGTGGTTTGGGATGACGTAGTTGGGAAAGCCGCCTTGTTCCTGATTCGTCCTCGTGAACAGCTCAGGCCACACGTCACACGTGATGGTGCCTTTACGGTCCTCAGAAGTGCCACCATGGACGAGGAAGCCAAAATGATAAAAGAATGCGAAATTGATCTTATAGTAGAGATCTACCCTACAATGATTAAACAAATATCGAAATTTTAATGATGGTAATTATTGAATACTTGCGTTTTTCTTTCGCTCGTAATACGTATGCGTGTTTTATGGTTGAATATACAATAATAATATGCGAGTGCATCTCTTGTGGTTTTTTTATGTAGTAATCTCTCTCTCTCTCTCTCTCTCTCTCTCTCTCTCTCTCTCTCTCTCTCTCTCTCTCTCTCTCAGAGCTGGCAGACACAGACACACACACACTGGGACAATAAAAACAAGATGATCACATCCGACACTCTTTCGTCACATTTACTGTAAAAGGATGTTTCATGGGAAATGGGTGATGATATTTCATAGAATGACTGAGCTGAAATATCAGTAATAGTAATGCATTACAATCATTCGCCATGCTTATATTAGACGCCAATTAGCTTTAATGTATACTGAAAAAAACATAAAAATGTCCATTCAGGTTTTCGGTATGAATTTATGTAATAACAACTTTCAAGAATAATTCCAAAGTATTTTTCAGTTCGTTATTATCAGCTTATAGCAATAGAATTAGTAGATTGGTGATACTTTCTTATTTTCTTGTTCCTGGGGTAAAGTAGCGACCAAGTCGACCAACAGTGTGGGGCCGGCACTCCAGTTGGTGCTAATGTTCAAACTCTGACGTCGAGAAAGTTTCAGAGCTGCTTCGTAGTAGGGCAAGTGGGTCACTGCTGGACGGCAAAGAAGCATAAAGATGTTCACGAGAGAAATAGAATTTCCATCTGTAGGTAAAAGTTTATTGCTCAGTCAAGAGAACGAAGGGGACGTGGGCTGTGTGGTGTGGGATGCAGCCATCGTCCTGGCCAAGTACCTGGAGAACCAATGTTTTCTACAGAAACCCCAGAATTCAGGTAAGACCCGTAGTAAACCTCCTGTATCATATGCATTTATTGAAAGAATATAATGTCTCAATTTTATTTCATATAAATCTTTACCGAGGACCATGGCAACAAGGACCCAGTATGGTAAGTACTAACTCATGACCATAGTTTTAATTGGGGTTTGGATTCTGAATGAAATTGCAATCCAGTGGTAGTGTAGTATTTAGAGAATGGAATAAGAGGGATAGAGCGTGAATTGGACCATTGCTGGTGTATTTCAATCTACGGTAAAGCGATAATAATGATGGTCCTGAAGAGTAGGGAAAATCCGATGGATTGATAACATAAAAGTAGGTGAACCACATAAAAAAGAACAATAGAACTTATGAAAATCTATCCTAACCTCCCCGGGCAATCGAGATGTGCTATATTATTTAGGATGTTTCCTCCAGTTTCTTTAGGTTTCAAGAAAAAGTATTACTGGTCTTTGATATATTGTAGCCCTTACATCTCGAAGAGCTGAGTTCACACGAGAATTCATGACGTGCATTTATGTAGGCTATAGTTAGGTAAGGTCCTTAGTTTACCTTAGATAAGGTCTTTTGTTTAGGTTTTTAGATTGTCATAAATTAGTTTTTAGGTCTTAAGAATCTAGTTAAGTATTATCCGATTAACGTAAGGCTGAAATGTAAGGAGATTGGTTATGAACTTGGGATCGGGACCTAGCATATGACCTGACAAAGGAACATAACTAACCATGAATACCGAACCTTACGTAGGACCATCTCTCTTGCCTGTTATGTAGAGAATCTGTTTTCCTCAGCAGTCTCAAAATTAGGATGACTTTATTATTTGGCTTACAGGAACCTAACTTAAGGACCTGACGTAGGACATTAGGTGATCATGTTCTGAGATCTTGTTTCATTTCACCAGAACAGTGAGGTACCTGCTGGATAGATTCATTCTCAGCAAGTATGCAGAATAATGGTATATTCAAATGAACCAGTAAAATGATTAAGGTGGTCGTAAAATTATATAAATTGGAGAAACTAGAAACTGAGACCATCCTTGCTGAATGGTATAAAGATATATATTCCAGGATCATTTCCCTAAACAGTTAATGAAAAATCATCTGTAATCAAACAAACATTCATTTGCATCCCAAATTTGTTTTTCAGGTGGTGATTCACTTTTATGGTAAAGTATAGAAAGGTGCTCCTTTCTGCCCATCTGCCCTTGGAATGTATACTAGGTGAGGAAGTTGCTAGACACCTGAAGACAAATCTTTATACATATTTGCCAATAATGGATCCATATCCTTAGCAGAATAGAAATTGCTGGGTTTTGAGATGAAGCCTTTTTAGATAATATTTTATTGTTCAAAGGGAAGGCTGTTCTGGTAAGGTAATATGGGAGGTATGGCAAGGAAAAATGGCTGGCTGAGTGGGTATACCACTGAGTAGTGCCATCTACTGTTAAGGGTGTGGTGGCCAAGGTGGGAGAGTGTGGTAGCCAAGAAGGCAGGAGAGTGGTGATGGTGAGGAAGGGAGAGAGGGCTTGGTGGTGGTGATGTGGTTTTAAGGGAATGGAGTGGTAGCCCTCCGCTTGATAGAACAGGTAGTGGCCCATAGGACTCTGATCTGTTAGTATCTACCAAGGTAAGATATTGCTTATTACCACTTTTTATTGGTTATCTTGACATGCAGTGTATACTCAAATGTTATTTGGGTCATAAGTTACTCAATTTTAATATTATCCAATTTCTGTCTTTCAGATGTATATCATTACAGGAAACTAGTAAAACCCCCTGCTTATCTTTTCCATTTTTAAGTACTCCTGAATTAGATTGTAGACACTGATAATGTTTAACATGACCGAAATAGATGTGAGCAGGTTTTTGTACTGCTTCGATTAAGTTGTAAGTTACATATACTGTACACGTGAAATAAAGGTTATCCTGTTATTTTAGTCATTTAAAGGTTATCTTGTTATTTTAGTCATTTTCTTAATGCTGATTGTTGTGATTTTTCAAATTGGTAAGGAGGAAATTTTGATATGGAGTACAACTAATTTTTCTTGTGAACAGATATCATGTTCCTCTACACGATGATGTAAGATTACAGAGAGGAAGGAAGAATAATTTCAGTAAGGTTAGATTATTGTAAGGTATTGTACAAGTGATAGCTTTTTAAGGTAGATTTACTCTGGATCTCCAACTCAAAGTCCTTAGGACTAACCATTTTTCAAATTATGATAATTTTATGTCATAGTTACGTATGTTTCTGATGGAGTTTCTGTTTTTTTAATATTATTTATGTGTATGTAAAAATACACTATATAAAACTATGTAATCGAGATTATTTGCCTCCATTTCTGACAAGTGTTATAAGATAAAGGTAGAGTTTGGAAAGTTAAGGAGATAAAGTGCTTAGGCATAGATGCATCCTATTTAAGGACAGAGTAAAGACAAAAACCACAGAAAACAGAATTTGAAGCTCATGTTCAATTTTGAATTTATGGATATTCAGATTCTTGTATACTTTATCAGACTATGGATACTTGGGCTGGAGATCTTGTACCCCTGCTGGTTAACATTGAAGAACAGTGTACATATTTGGCATGATGCTGTTAAAAGATAGCAGCAGGTGTCCAAATCTGAAATTTCGTGCATTTGGCAGGATTGTGAGTTGATGCTTTTTTGTGTGAGTTCAATTGGTAAATTTTACTAACTCCCAGTGCAGTCTTACCTGTGATGATACTTTTGTCTCTATTACTATAGGCTCTACGTTGGTAACAGCTTTAATATAATGAATTTGTAGATGTGTCCTTCTGCATTGTCTCTATTTATGTTTGCAACATAAGACATAATTTGTCTTCCATTTACTCACTTATGTTATTTGCTTTGAATTTTTACTTATATTCACATTAATTGAAATGTTAGTTTCACTTGGTCTGTAAAGTGGAAAGGTAAGAAGCACTTTTTTCAAGTGTGTAAGTCCATGTATCACTTTTAAGATAGCTGGATTCGGGTTCAGGATGTATGTGCATGATGTTCAGAGGCTGTATGTACCTGATTCACCCTACTGAATTGGGAATGGAATAAGAATTATTCACAAACTTATAGATAAAACCTTTACATCCCACTTGATAATTTTTTTCGTTGAGATGAGCCTATATGGGATGTCTAAAAGAACTGTAGTATTTACGTTACGATTGGCCGTGACAATGGTGAAAGGATATGAGAATTATTTGCATCAGAAGGTATGAGGGGTGCAAGTACATTCTTTAAGAATAAAGATGCTTATGAATACATATTGTACGGGCAGGGGAGTTAGGTCAGACAAGAATTTTTTTTTCATGGATAGGGGAGAAAGAATACTCCCCACGTATTCCCTGTGTGTCGCAGAAGGCAACTAAAAGGGAAGGGAGCAGGGGGCTGGAAATCCTCCCCTCTTGTTTTTAATTTTCCAAAAGAAGGAACAGAGAAGGGGCCAAGTGAGGATTTCCCTCAAAGGCTACCTCGCTAATGTGGGAGATGGCGAATAGTATGAAAAAAAATATATAAAAAAAACGTAAGACCCTATCTTTAAGGGTTTGTGTGACTGTAAGGCTGAGCTACAATCAGTAGTTGTGAAATGATGGACTTGTTTTCAGGGAAAAGTTCTTCAAAGAGATTGTACTTTGATTTTACAACTTTCCCAGAGGTGACTTTCCACTTACGGAATAGTCACAATAGTGTGCTTGATATACAGTCTATGACAGGGTTGGGAGGGGGTTTGTTAGTAATACCATATGTAGGCTAGTTTTTTATTGTAAATGGCAGAGGACTAAAAAAGTAGATAAGGAAAAGATGAGAAGGATAAGAGTGGAAAAAGTTTATGGAGGTAAAACTTACCTTGATGTTAGGTGAAAAGCCGAGATAGTACAAAACAGTACTGGGTGAGGCTGATACAGTTTACAACAATTCTTGGAGCCTGCTTGGAAGGTGTTTGGTTTAGTATGTATGAGTTGTGGAAAGAGGGGCACAGCATGATGAAGATTCAAGATAGTTGGTGGAGGAGAAAAAGGGCTGAAAAGGAGCTGAATCACCCAGAAAACATTGATGAATGGAAAGCAAAGTGTAGAGTAGGAAATGAATAGAAGGGTTGTAATGTTGGTATATTTACCAATAAATGGAAAGCAATGAGGATCTTGGAAGAAGAGTGGAAATAAGAAGTTAAGAGAATAACAAAATGTTTTGGAAGAAAATGAGTAAAAGTAAAAGAAAGATACTTGTAAGAAGTAATAAGTGTATTAGACAAGTCTGGGGAATGCTGATATTAAAAGGTAAAGATTGTAAGAGATGGAAGTTAATATTCTGAAAAACTGATTGGAGATAATGGTGAGAGAGCTGTCTGTTTGTTATATAGAAACAGAAGTAAGGAGAGAGACAGGTGGGTGTTCAGGAGAAGACATTTCAAAAGACAAAGTAAGAGGATTATTATGATAGTTAAAGTTCCTAAGAAATTGAAAATCTGGTGATATATGTGGAGTGATGAGCAAAATTGTGTGATATATGTGGAGTGATGAGCAAAATTGTGAAAAGTGGAGGTAACTCAGCTGTGGAGTGGATATGCAAAGTGTGTATGGAAGCATGGAAAAGTGATCATGTGTTTGATGACTGGGTGAAGGCAGTAATTGTTCAAGTATATATCTTATTTAAGGACTTATCTCTGTGAAGCTTTTGTCCATGGTTGGAGGCTTCAATAATTGAAAGAACTGTTCTTTTTATTACAGAATTGATTTTTATACAGCATGTCATGTAAAGTTGCTTAGAATTGTGGTATGTATTCAGTATGTATTAACATCGATAACAAGAAAACCTCATTCATTTTTCTAAACTTTTTTTTTGCAAGCAATTAATCTTCCTTAATTGGATTCTTGTGTGTAATCTAACATGGGTGTTTTGCCTTCTGCTTAATAATTCTTGAAAGCATATGATTATTTTATTGTAGGATTTGATTCAGTATCTGAGATAAACTGTCTTAATTCTTCTCCATTTTTGTTTATTCACTTAGAATCATTGTAATAAAAACCACTTTGAATATGAATCTTGCAAATGTTTAGGTTAGAAAGCTCTCAGATAGAAATGCATCCATAGATATTTCATTGTGAACATTTGTCCATTAATGATCTCTTTATGACATTTGCTTATACATATTTATGACCTTAGGTATGAGTTGTAGAGCTCGATACTAATTAATGTAAATTTCTGCAGATATGAAGAAACCTTTACTCTTTGGCTGCCATGTGGTAGAGTTGGGAGCTGGGACTGGTTGTGTAGGCCTTGCTGCTGCTCTTCTGGGGTTAGTTTTTATAAAGATATTTTCTCGTTGCAGTTGGGTTGGATTAGGTACATTCTACCTATCAGATCACTCATAAAAATAGAAGTGGGATGTAAACTTGCATGCAAACGTAAGTGCCTCATCCTTTTTTTTTTTTCAGATGCAAATGCAAGTGCTTCTTCCTTTTTTTTTCAGACTAAGATTTGTCAAGTGAGACTTAGATCTCCATTTGAACCACCTCCATACAAAAAGATGCTTTATGTCCTTCTGAACTGAAATAATTTCTCTGGTATCCTCATATGAAAAAATGTTGCCATAATTGATTCCCTTACATCTATCCCTCTCATCCATGATGTAGCTCTCCTGCCTCTCCACTTTGATGTTGTTTATAGTAGGAATGTAATGAAAGTAAACACAATTAAAAGAGAACCTTTGGGATGTCACCATGTTAGTTTAAATGGTGAAGAACGAAGCTGTGAATGGTTTTAGGTATTTGGGAGTGAATTTCAGTAAGGACAGTAGTGTGAAAGCTGGTGCTGCAATTAGAGATAGGCAAGAGGAGGAAATTAAGATTGTATCAAAGCTCTGTTAAATGAAAAAAAAAAAATTACAGTTTGCAAAAAGCTTGCATGAGGAATTGCTCTACATGTCTTAGATTTATGGATGTAAAATATAAGTTTATGCAGGCCAGTATTGGTAAGGAATGTGATTAGTAGTGATAGATGGCATGCATAGTATGGTTGGAACTGGAAAGATACGTAAAGACTAAAGGTGTGAGGATATGTGATATCAAGAAATTATTAGTATACAACATGAATGAAAATCTTTTAGGATGGTGTGTTCATATAAACTGTATGGTAAATGAAGATAAGTTGGTCAAGAAGAATTATGATTATAGTTGAAGCTCTTAACTTTTATTCATCTCTAGTTGTAACTTCAAGTATTTCCAGCATTAGGGGCTTATTCTTTCAAAAGGAAGTGATAATCCATGACTTCCATTTATGTTAAGAATGTCTTGCACCTGTTACTTTACTATGTCCTTTTCAGTAATCTTTGCTCCCCATTTATATAGACTCTGCTTCATATTTCACTTAGGTACATTATAGTTTCCATCTTTTATTGTCATTCTGTCCAAATGTATGTAATACATCATACTCATTTATCTTACCAACTTTCTATTGCCTTGTTTCTTATCATTGTAACTTTTCATTTTTCAACTCTTGTTTTGGAGAGAGGGTTGGGTCTGCAGTCTGTTAGGAGTCAGGGATCGTGGGAGGCAAGTCAGTTACCACTTGCAGATGGCATATCTCTGGTGTAAAACTCAAGTGAAAAACTGCAGAAGCTGGTGTCTGATTTAAGGAGAGTGTGTGAGAGGAGGAAACTAAGAGATAATGTGAATAAAAGTAAGGTAATGAGCTCTAGTAAGGGAGAGATGCAGGTTAATTTGAATGTGCGTTTGAATGGAGTGAACCTAGAGGAAGTGGAGTATGTTGAATACCTAGGAGTGGACATGACACCGGTAGAACTATGGGAGTTGAAATAAATCACTGGGTGAGTGAGGGCAGTGGGCCTTGGTGCATTTACGAATATGTGAAAAGAGAGCTGACTGCCTCTGAGGGCAAAGATGAGTATGGTTAATCGTATAATTTTTCCAGTGGCGCTACTTATGTATTCATCCTGTATCAGGTTATATTGCAAGTGAAAAATCACCTGGGAAGTTGCATCATCATAAATGGACGAAAAGGAGTTCAATCAGGTTGAGGAACTTCTCACTTCCAAAGGTGTTCATCATTTTTCAATACTTGATAGGTACACAGTCTTGAAGCTTCAGGATCCTCATAAAAGGGGTCCTAGGATTAAATGATTAAGAGATCAATTATACTCCATTTTTGATTTATAAAGCTGTATTGCAGTACTTTGTTTATTTGATTGCTTGTCTTTACTTATAATATGATGTTAAAGCCAAAGGAAAATGTTAAGAGTGTCCTCTTTAACAGGGCTTCTCATGTAACCATCACTGATCTGCCACAGTTTATTCCCCTTATGGGGAAAAATATCATTCAAAATCAAGATAACCTTCAGTGTGTGGTAGAGGTCAGGGAGCTAACTTGGGGCAACATGGAACAAGGCTCTGCTGTCAGCACTCCAGATACAATTGTGCTTGCTGATTGTATTTATTATGAAGAGGTTAGATGAAATTTTACCTAAGTGTATTTCTTATTTTGAGCATATGACTCTTATAGTATCTTAATCATATTCCTCATATGTGCCAGTGCTATAATTCCAGTAACCATTGTTCTTGCATGATTTAAGCTTTTATTGTGTTTTGTCAGTGACTTGTGGAATGCAATCTTATTTATAGATCATAAGAAAGTATTGACATGTTAAAAGAATGAAGATTAGAAATTAGTACATGAGTTAGTACTAGAATAACACTGAAGTCTAACAGATTAAAGACAGTGAAATATTTGGTTGTAGGATTTTCTCTTGTGCTAAATTCCTGTATGAATTAACACATTTGGTTTCACTACGGCTGTTTCTGAGGAATGAATATAGAGGGAGAAGGTTCTCCTTTCATTAGTTCATCTCCACTATGGCCATCAAAATCCAGTAGTAGATTTCTGTTAGTGTATTCCCTTATGATTAATACTCCTAAGGCATTTCATTTTCACTTTTCTTTCATCATCATAGGATTATAAGACATTTGGTGTATATGCTTCTGTTTGGTTAGTGTTGATGTTATAGTGAATGCCTGACTGTTTATGAATAAGCATGGAACATCGTGAAAATGGTGGTTAGAAAATGACCTTAATGTGACTGTTATTGTAGATCTACTTTGGAATTAACAATCATCATAAAATATTGACATCCTTAGAGGAGTGCAAGGTGACTGTTTTAGCAAAAACTTGCATTCTGTTGATTTAATTTCCATAAGAAAATCCTGATTTTTTTTTCTTTATTGTTTGTGCAAATATTCCAGATTTTCTGGTAAAAAAGATGTTGCTTGAAAGCAGGGCTTGTTAGAAGGTGTAGTATGATCTTATGAACATACAGGAAACACATTTGTAACATCAGGATGGTGAGACATTTAAGATAGACTTTGGATGGGTAAAGAAAGTGGACAGTTTAAGAGATGTAAGTATTTTAGGCGGTTATATGAACCAGAATTAAAGTGGTGAATTTTTTTCCATAAGTACACAGGTAATAAATTGGATAGAATAATCAAAGAATGTATTTGAGTGAGGCAAGTGTGAATAGAACAATTGAAAAAACAAAGATAAGGTAGGGGAACAGAATGAGACTAGGGTGTATTTGTATGAAAGGGTACCAGAGTGACATGACATGGAACATTAATGAACTGAGATGCATGATTCACAGACATGTAGGATCTTTATCAGTCTTAGTTTTACTCAGGAGGAATAGTCAAATCAGTTACAGGTAAACAGATGTTGTACTGTATATGTTTATATCGTATCATGCCATACTGATTAGTAATAGAGCGTGGTGCCTTGTAGTATGCTTTGTATATTTTTCTCTTCAGAAGTGCATTTTGTTTTTCTCATATTTGTACTGCATAGTACTACATCCTTGCCTGTTACTCTTGCAATATAATCAAAGCCAGTCTACTTCAAAATGTTGAAATTAGCTTCATTTCATTATGCTTACTTTCCTACTTCACTTGAAATACTCATTGCTTTGGGTTGACTTTCCTGCTTCATTAGTTATACTCACAGCCTTATGTAGACTTATGCATAATGTTCTCGCCTTCCACACATTCTTTGACACTCCCAGAACTTTTGCCCCCTCCCCCACCCTGTGACTCACTTCCGCTTCCATTGTTTCATCCTCTGCCAAATCCACTCCCAGATATCCAAAACACTTCACTTCCTCCAGTTTTTCTCCATTCAAACTTACCTCCCAATTGACTTGTCCCTTAACCCTACTGTACCTAATAACCTTGCTCTTATTCACATTTACTCTCAGCTTTCATCTTTCACACACTTTACCAAACTCAGTCACTTCCTATGTTAGCTGCCTTTATTCATTCCCGTCGCCACCCCACCACACATGCAATGACACCCCCCACCCCCCCGCATGCACGCGAGGTAGTGCTAGGAAAAGACTACAAAGGCCACATTTGTTCACATTTGTTCCGTGCATTATACATGCATGGAAACCACAGCTCCCTCTCCACATCCACATTTATTCTTTATTATTCTCCAATATAGTCTATCCTAAAATGATCTTGCTCACACCCATATGATATTCAAGCTGATGTGAATCTATATCTCTAATTCTAACAGTCACTGGAGCCTTTAGTGTCAACATTGAGAAGCCTCTGTGGGAGTGATACAACAATCATCGTGAGCTATGAGGAGCGCACTACGGGAGACAAACCTTGGCTACAGTGTAGGTTTTTTGAATTAATGGAGGAACATTTTAGGAAATACAAAGTACCTCCAAAAGAGCAACATGAACTGTATAGAAGTAGGGACATTCATATTTATAAGTTTTATTTAAGATAGGAGAATGCCAGTGCTAGAAAGAGGTACTTGCTCTCTACAACAGTTAGACTGATGTGCAGAATTTTTGACAGATTATGAATACAATTGGCAGCCATAGTGTTTCATAAAAATTTTGCTAATGCCTCTTATTTTCAGGTAGGAAGACATGAAATGATGAGGGTAGAGAGGTGATAATTTTTTCCTGATTCATTTTGGTTTTATATGTAGGAACTTGAAATGAAGGGATGAAAGAATACTTTAAACCGTCTGCTTAAAGTTTGCCAGAAAGATTGGAGCATCCCACATTAATCTGTATGGGTGAAATATATTCCCACATCATCAGAATGGCCAGTACACAACAAGCAAATGAGATGAATTTCTTAAATGAATGTAGAGTTAGGAAAGAGTAAAAAAATGGCATGAGAGGATTGTTTGAATTACAATACTGAGTTGTAATAACTAGTTAGATAGTATTGTGGAAGAACAAGAGAATATTTTAATGAAGAGAATGTGAAAATATTCCCTTCGTTAGCTAAGGGGAAAAGCTAAATGGAAGGACTGATTAAGGGAGTGTGTTTGTGGAGGGGCTTTTCAGTGGAGAATTATTGAGAAGCAATAGTGTCTTGGAGAGGTTCTGTATGAAGTTACCAGATGTAAAGTAGGAAAGTGTCCAGAATATGTGCAGTAGATAGATAAAGAAGTCGAAGACTTTGAAAATACAAAAGGCAGCTAAGTAGTATAAACATGAAATTGAAAAGTAAGTTTTGGAGTATAAATATAGAAAAACCCTGCATAAAGAAATTTTAGGAGTATAAATATGAAAATATAACCCAGTGCAGGACTATGAATGTGCAAAAAGTGATAAAACGAAAACCACATCTAGGAGAGTAGGTTTAGGAAGCTTAGTGATTTAATGTAACACCGTTCCAGTTGGTCATGATTCATGCTATATAAAAATTCCTTCATATCTATTTTTTCATGTCCTCTATGCCTTTTTCCTGTATTGCAGTTTTTTATGCAGAACCTTATTTTTTCTTTGTTACTCTTACACATAAGTACACTTTTCCTTTATCTTCCCTGTATGTTCTTCCATGATAGGTTTGGCATTATTCTGTACCAATTCTCTTACACTTCTAAATATGCTTATTAATTTGAACTCCTTCTAGCCTTCTCTCTTGTGTTTGTATCACCTCCATGCTCCATCTTTTGATTTACAATATACTTCCTATGCATTTTCAATAATTAATCCAATCTGCTTTCATAATTCTACATTCATATCTTAGCAATTCCATTAGCTGCTGTCATTTTACCAGCCTTTTGTGCTGTTATGGATGCAGTCATTGGCATACTTTATTGCAGGTTGTATCGTGAGTTGCAAGGAACCTTGTTAAAGTTAGTGGCTCAGTGTTTTCCTTCTTGATATTCCATCTCTATTTAATAAGTGTCTGATCAAGAAATGATGCAATGTAAAATATCCATGTTGATGAAAATGTGACTTCATGATAGAGAGATGTCCAGTTTTACTGGGCTTTATTATTACTAATTTTTTCCCTATTTCTTGATTATTGATTGATTACTTAGTTAAGTTTTCTGATGGCGTAAAACCTTTTCCCCTCCCAGCAATACACATAGAATGCCTGTGTCGCACATGATGAACAGTAATTTTCATTACATCCTGAATTAAAATATGTATTGTTTTGAGTGGTTAGCTCACTAGATCTGCCCCTTTTTTTCTCTGTTTACCTCTACTCTTAGTTATTTGATATTTTCATAATCTTTAACAAGGCATGTACTGTGGGACCTAGATGTTGTGTCAAACATACTACAGTTAGATTTTTCACGTATTGTGATTCGGCACATGAAGTATTATTTTCAAAGTATGTTACAAAAGATTTATATTTCATTGAAGTTAACTTTATGAGATATATTCTTGTATATACTTTTCAGGGAAATTTGAAAATAGAATATGCAACTGATATGTCTTGACTTATTGTCCCTTAGGTATAATCCTGTCTATCTGTGACCAGCAAATTTCTATGTGTTTTGAAATTGGATGATGATATGAATATGTTTATATAGATCTGTATGAATATTCGTTTTTCATGTTTTATTTGTTGTTATTAAACTTGATTGCCTTTTCCTGTGTCAGAGGCAGCTCCAGGAAACATGAAGAAAGACCCATCCACCCATGAATATGTACATGTGTATATAAATAATACTGTTTATGTGTATGTATATGTTTGTATATGTTGATATGTATATGTATGTATGTGTGCATGTATGGGCATTTATGTATATATATATGTGTATATGAGTGGATTGGCCATTCTTTGTCTGTTTCCTGGCACAACATCACTGATGCAAGAAATGGTGATTAAGTATAATAGATATATAAATAAAATATATAACACATGATGGTTATAATTGGGATGTGAACGGATGCAGTCTTTTTTGTCTGCTCCTGGCACTAATGTGCAAGATGATGATCAGGTATGAAATATACATATGTATATTTATGTACCTTTTCCTTACTTGTTTGATGTTTCTAGCATTAGTGAGGTAGTGCCATGAACAAAGAAATAATCTCATTCACCCACCCCCACTCTGTGAAATCCACCAAAACTACATCCTCATCTACAACTAGACCCCACAGACCTTTCCATGGTTCTTCCTGACTGCTTCATATGCCCTGGTTCAGTCCATTGATGGCATGTGAATCCAGATCACTCTCTCCTGTCAAGTTTTACACCCTCTTGCATATGCAGTTCAGTGCGTAGACACTCAAAGCCTTTTTCACTCCATCCTTCCATCTCCAGTTTGGTTTCCCCATTTTCTTTGTTCACTCCACATTTGACTCCTATTCCTTCTTTGTCAACCTTTTTTCCTTTATCCTCTCCATATTTACAAGCCATTTCAGCACAGCCTCTACAGTTCTCTCACCTGTACTTGTTATCGTACCTTTCTCTTACTCTTTCATTTCTTCATTGATCAACCCTCTTCCCACCACATATTGTTCAGAAACATGTATTTTCCAACACATTGACCCTTTTCTGTACTTTCTGATCTAATGTTTAGACCTCACATGCTTACAGAAACATTGGGACTACAGTACCATCAAATTTGCCCATCTTTACCCTCATGGGCAGTTGCCTCTTTTTCCACACATTCCTTAAGGCACCTGAGGCCTTCACCTTGTCCACCATATGATTTAGTTCTAATCCCGTGGTTCCATTTTCTGCCATTTCAGCTCCCAGATGTCTAAAATGCATCACTTCCTCCAAATTTTTTTCCCACCCAAACCCACACTCCCAACCTATTCCACTTGGGCCACTTCATAGCCATCCAACATCCTTCATGCATAAATGAAGTTGCTCACCCTGTACTCTCACTGCGGCTGCCTGTGTTAACAGATCCCCCAACCCCAGTGAATACTTCATTGACAAAAAACATTCATGCTGAAGTGGCCTAACAAACACTAGCAGCCATCCTCAGAGATGCTGAACATCTGCTCCTCAAGTGCATTGCAGTTACCCTACCCAGACAAACGCACACCATCACACTTCATGATCTGTGGTCCTGGTTGATGGATGTGGCTGACTTCCTGAGTATCTATTTATCTATATCGCTGATGCCCATTCTGTCCAGGAACTCTCATCAAGGGGTGGCTACAGCAAAAGAGTCTCCACTTATCCCTGTCCTCACATGCCTCCATAGCATACACTCATGAAATGGGTCTTAGAGTTTCAAGGTTCTTGATTTATAATTTTTAGTTTAATATGTATGTCTAAGGAGTCTACATCAGATTAAGATACAAGAGTAGACTTTAAGAAATTCCAAGAAAAGAAATATATTTCAAAAGCAATTAATATAAAATCCTTGGAAAATGCAAAAAAGATGTATAAGAACAGCTTATGATGAATTCATGTATTCACTGCTCCAGTGTAGTGGAAAGGCTGACGTTACCTGATGAACAGATTGTAAAAATTTTACTCAACTACTGTTAATTTGTCAGTGCTGCACCTGAGGAGGGCATGCAAACATCTTAAATGCAATTTAACAAAAATATCTCTTGTACTCAGTTGCTGTAGAATCTCACTTAAGTTGTATGTGATATGCCATTACTGTGCCTAAATTTCAAAGTGATGATCACTTGAATATAGACTAAAGGACATTGCCACATGTATAAAGCAAAAGAATGAAATTGACAAGATGGAAGGTGTCTGGTCTATGGTAAACATGATATTGTTAGAAGAATATGGTTATTGTGCATTGTAGATCTGAGCATTGCAAATTCATATGTTAAACATAAGGATATTCATAGATAAAGATGGTAAAGAAACAAGAAAGACAGGGTATACAAGATCATCTTTGATATATTTCTAGCAAGAAAGAATTCGAGTAGATTGCGTGCAGTTCAGTCTAGGAAAGGGTTGGGTGGGTGGTTATCAGATCATTTGGTAGTAATTTATAGATTATCATTTTATTTTAGAAGTTACAGCACTAGATATGTAAATGAAAGATTGGGGATAAAGATTGTAAAAAGTGTGAGAATGAAATTAGGAAAGTTAGCTTTCAAGAGAAGTTGACATAAATGAGAGTGAGAAATTCCAGATCATTACAGGATGGGGTTAAGATGTGGTGGCAGTTTAAGAATGTATTATTAAGGCTGCCATTTTGTAGCATTGTGTGTGTATGTTTGGGTAAGAGGCACAGCCTTGTAAAATGAAGAAATATGAAGGTTATTAAGGATAAAAAATATATTTGGAAAAAGCTGAATCAGCCAGAAAGTTGTGAGAAATGGGGTACAAATAGTGAAGAATATAAAATCCTGAACAAAAAAGTTAAAAAGCTGGTGTATATGAATAAAATGATTCATGACAACTTCATGAGAATAACGAGAGAATTTAAAGGAAAATGAATCAGTTGTAGATGAGAGGAATAGATAAGGAGTGTGGGTGTATTTGACAGGCCTAGGAGAGTGAGTTACATAGGATAAAGTTCATGATAGCTGTAGAGAGTACCTTAAAGAACTGATTAGAAATGCTGGTGAAAGAGATGAGTCTCTTAGTGCTGTAATGTAGAATAGTGCTTGATGACCAGATAAAGTGTGATAAAAGTAGAGGGAGTAAAATCCGTTTTATGAATTACAAAGGAATTAAGTCTTTTTAGCATAGTGGATGGTACGATAATGATAGAATATGTAAAGATTAGAGAACGCTATGTTAAAGGATTAATGAAGACCTTGTAGATGAAGGACAAGGCAGGTTTAGGAAAGTAAAAGAGTATGAAGACCAGGATTTTATGTTTAGAGAAATAGAGGTGGGATCAAGAGGAAAAGAAGAGTGTATGCAGCATGTATGGATTTAGAAGGGACATGTAGAGTAAACAGGAGAGCTCAGAAAGTTGACTTTATGTGGTTTGCGTGAAAGATTTTTAAATGCTGTTAAGGGCTTCTATAAGGAAAGTAGTGTATTGGTGAAAGTAAGTGGTGGTATGAATAAGTGGTTTGAAATGATTTTAGGAATATGTTAAGATATTGTTATATATTTTACGAGATAGGAGAGTGAGGTGGGGTGATAGCTGTGTACTTATCAATCTTCATGAAAATTCTTACAGTTGCTAAGTGGAAATGATTCTATGCTGTTAGATAAATCAGAGAAGGAGTGTGATAGGGTGATTGGCTGCTTCAGTGATGTATGTAGGGGAAGATACTAAAAGTGAAGGTGAGTAAAAGTAAGACACTAGTTCTTGAATGAGATGGTGCAAAACTGAAAATATTGGATGAGTGTAGATGGAGAGGAGTAAAGTTCCATTAGGGTGGTATTGGGAAAGATGAAGCAGAGAGCAGTCTTGCAAAGGAGAAAAATTAGAGGTGCATTGAAAGCTTTGGGAATGGAGAAAAAGATTTTTGTGCACAGAGTATGCAAAAAAGATTGCATGGAGTGCTCATCTCAGCTCAGATGTATGGATTTGATACCCAGATATACACAGGTCAGGATTATGAGAAAATAATAGCAGTTGATTTTGACTATCTGGAATTAAGAAGAAATTAGGAATGGATTTGATGATAATACTTAGATCTGTATAATCAACACCAGATTCCTTAATTGTAATGCTATCTGATCAAAAGATATTGATAATGCTTTGGTGTATCCTTATATATACAGTTAAGTCAGCTGTAACTGACTTATGTTTGACTTTTATTAATAAAGTTAACCTTTCTCCATGTAAATATAATTTTAGTTTATGTGTTGACCCCTCTGTCTTAGGCTTGATGCACATATTTTATGTCTTATCCACCAGATGTTTGTAATTTATGATTGTGTGCAAAAAAAATGTTGCCAATGTTAAGAAAAATCAATGAAGCATGTAAAAACAGGCAGTTCAACAGACATAAATCATCTCTATAACTGTTATTCATTCTGGTTTCAGAGAGTCGATGGACAGCTCTACAGTTGAGACATGGCTTAGGCTGTCAGTACACTTATGGAAGAAATCTGGTGTGAGTACAGTGCTCTACCTCAGACCACTCACAACCATGAATGATAATGAACATATCCCTCTTCAGAGGACATAGACCTCTTGATGGCTACGTAAGATTTGGAGAATGATAACAAGGATTGATGGTGCCCCATGGACTAGAAGTTTCTTTCATAATGATCATCAGTTAACCCTTATAGATGCATCATGAACATCACTGACAAAAAGGTAGGTGTGTTGAGGTGGATGTGGCATTATATTAGTTTTTCCTTCATCCTTAAATGGCAAGCTTTATCTAGTAATTCCATCAAAGAGTATGAAAAATAGAATGATAGATTAGTCTTCATAAATAACATAATATATACAGAAAGTTATATTATGTGTTAAAGTTATTAGTTATATGTGATACTATGTTATATGTGTTAAGATTATTAGTTATATGTGCTGGCTCAGTCCATTACCAAGCGCATACCTGAAGGTGTTAAGAATGATGTGTTTCACAATGCCTGGCAGACTGAGAAAACTTGAAGAGTGCGTTTTTTTCCATCTCCTGAGCTTGTTTATCAATTTTACTTACATTTCATTCACAGGCACAGTGTTGATAGTAAGTAACAGATATACTGAGAGATATTATACGTTTGACACTAACAATTAAGGTGAGAAAGATTGGCTGGCAAGTGTGGGGAGGATATTGAAGGATTTGATTTTTCGCTTGCAAGTATTCTGTTTCATTACTTATCATCTGTTACTAAAGTCTATCCTTATTGTAGGATTGCACAAATAGAAAAGTAGGTGTTATTGTGTGATTTCTTCCACTGCCGAGAGTTCAGTGAGGATGCAACCCTTTCAGGCTCCACTCTTCCTTACATAATTCTGCTAAAACCACTCTGTAAGTTATTAATTTCTTCCCATTTCTCACTTTGTTTTTCTCACTTTCCTCACTAACTGATATGTATGTATTCCTCTTAATAATGAAGGTCATCCCACAATCTCCGTATTTTCTGTGGGGTCATTGTGAACATATGACCTTCAGATTGGGGCTGTGCACTTATAATGATAGTTGTAAAGGTACTAAGGAGAGCAGAACTTTGTGCCTTTCTGTTTGAAGAATGAGACTTGTATAGGCTGTTAATGGTATGATAAGTCAGCTGAATTTTTAAATGGAGATGGGAAACCAGCACGTCTATTGGTGTTGGCTGCCATTTTCAAAGAGCACATCAGTTGACTATGGCCACCATTTAAGGGTTAAGGGCTAAAGTACATGTTAGCAGAAAAGGACAATCAAAAGTCATAATGATTTAAACTTTGAGTAATTTTTTTGGCAGGAAAATTTTGAGGAGTTCATAGGATTATTATTGGATAGTCATTCCAAGAATCACTTGAACTCTTAACTTATAGTGATTAATAGTAATATTTTAGCAGTCACAGAAGGCAAGTGTTAATGAAACGCTTTTACATGATGACAAGACACTGGAAGACATTTCAAACACCTCGCCTTTAATTCTGTCAGTATAAGGAGCCTTGTCATTGATGAAATGTTTATGTGCTGTCTGCAACTTTGTGAAGTGTTTTGCCAAGTCTATTTGTTCATTGAGAATATTCTCTGAAAAATGAATGAAGTAGCAAAGCAGAATGAATAACTGAGTGTCACTTAAGGAATATTTGTTGCAGCTGGATGTCAGTTATGGAATGGGAAAGATGAGTTGATTAGTGACATACAGATTGATGTTATCATTGGGATCTTTTGTAATAAGTTACATTGTAATGATCAAAAGTCTTGACACACCATTAGATTATGAGCACATAACAGCAGGAAGAGATGTATTGAACACCTGCGAAACAGGATTTGGATTTAGCGGTGTCTAATCACCATCCTTTAAACAGCTAAATGAGGTTAACCTTGCAGTGGTGCTGATGTGAAAAGGAAGTTGGCATAATGATGAGAAAAACTGGATAAGGAAAATCCTCACCTGGCTTCTTCCTTTCTTTCATCTTTGGTGAGGTAATACAAGAGGGGATGATTTCCAACTCCTCTGCTCCTACTCCTCATAGTGGCTCTCTGTGACATGCAGGAGGCTTCACCATGGTTAGTGAGTCCTGCTTGGAGGCCGGACCTGGAAGCTAGACCATGGTTGATAGGCCCTGCTTGGAAGCTAGACCATGTTTGCTTAGCCGTGCCTGGAAGCTAGACCATGGTTGATAGGCCCTGCTTGGAGGCTAGACCATAGTTGATAGTCCCTGCCTGGAGGCTAGACCATGAGTGGTTATCCCTGCCTGGAGGCTAGACCATGGTTGCTTTTCCCTCTCTGGGAGGCTTGACCATTTTTCATCCTCAGTTTAAACATAGAATATACTCCAGCAAAGTGAGACACACCAACAACTCCAGACATACATAAACAGTTTGAGACGTCGTCCAGTCATCCAAAGATATACCCTAGTAAACAGACGTGCAAGAACAACTTGAGATGTATGCCAGTAGCTTGAGACATACACGAACAACTTGAGACATATACCAGTAACTTGAGACATACACTGGCAACTTAGAGATGTACAGCAGCTACGTGAGACATACATTAACAACTTGAGACATACAGCAGTAACTTGAGACTTACACTAGCAACTTGAGACATACAGCAGTAACTAGAGACACTCTATCAACTTGAGACATAAGGCAGCTACTTGAGACATACACCAGCAACTTGAGACATACAGCATCTTCTTGAAGACAGTCAGAACTCTAGACATACACCCGTAGTTTGAGCCATACGCCAACAACATGGGACGTGTACCACCAGTAACACAAAGAAACATCTTGAGATATACGCCAACAACTTTTTAGCCATAAACCAACAGCTTGAGACGTCTACCAGCAGTATGAGACATAAACCAACAGCATGAAACATACAGCATCATTCAGAGAGGTCATCTTATTCCTCGAGGACCTTCACCGTCAGTGTAGCGTAGTAGGACTTCACTGGAAAGCCCTCCTCAGGTGTGCCGTTCCTCACACACACACATACACATGTAAGTTTGGACATATCAATGTCGGACGGTTTTAGCAACACCCCTGACGTCAGAGCAGTGGTCCCAAACACCACAGGATATGTGTCATGTGGAAAATATGAACCCTAACGGAAGGAAGAGGATCTTTTCTAGAAGGTTTGGCTGCATGTCCATGTAATAGACGCGTACGTAATAGACGACATGGCCCCGGAAACGCCCCCTGACGGCTGGTTGGTTGTTTGGGGGCTTTAGGCCTATCACCTGCCAGGGGGGTCACTAAGACCGACTGGGTAAGTGACACAGCAGTTTACGTTGTTGATCTTGGTGGTCAGGGAGGCAGACTGGAGGTCAGGCTTCGAGTGGTGGTGGTGGTCACCCTTGGCCTTTGAGTCCTCTTGCCACTCTATCCTGCAGGGGATGGGGGTTGGGATGTACGTGTAGTGAATGGTCGACGGTCATTGGTCAGTGTGAGAATAGTTAGTGGTCTACATGGGGACAGTCAGTGGTTCACTTGGGTGGCGATTTCGTGTAGTGATAAGAGTGATGACCAGTGTGTAGTAGTGTGGTGTATATGTGATGATGACGAATATGTAGTGAGTATATATATATATATATATATATATATATATATATATATATATATATATATATATATTATTTTGCTCTGTCGCTGTCTCCCGCGTTTGCGAGGTAGCGCCAGGAAACGGACGAAAGAAATGGCCCAACCTACCCACTTACACATGTATATACATACACGTCCACACACGCAAATATACATACCTATACATCTCACTGTACACATATATATACACACACAGACATATACATATATACACATGTACATAATTCATACTGTCTTTTATTTCATAGTATTCGCCATTTCCCGCATCAGCGAGGTAGCGTTAAGAACAGAGGACTGGGCCTTTGAGGGAATATCCTCACCTGGCCCCCTTCTCTGTTCCTTCTTTTGGAAAATTAAAAAAAAAAAAAATGAGGATTTCCAGCCACCCGCTCCTCCCCTTTTAGTCGCCTTCTACGACTCGCAGGGAATACGTGGGAAGTATTCTTTCTCCCCTATCCCCAGGGATATATATATATATATATATATATATATATATATATATATATATATATATATATATATATATATATAAGCGTCTGGGGTAAACCATGGAAAGTTCTGTGGGGCCTGGATGTGGAAAGGGAGCTGTGGTTTCGGGCATTATTGCATGACAGCTAGAGACTGGGTGTGAACGAATGGGGCCTTTGTTGTCTTTTCCTAGCGCTACCTCGCACACATGAGGGGGGAGGGGGATGCTATTCCATGTGTGGCGAGATGGCGATGGGAATGAACAAAGGAAGACATTGTGAATTGTGTGCATGTGTATATATGTATGTGTCTGTGTGTATATATATATGTGTACATTGAGATGTATGGGTATGTATATTTGCGTGTGGGGACGTGTATGTATATACATGTGTATGGGGGTGGATTGGGCCATTTCTTTCGTCTGTTTCCTTGCGCTACCTCGCAAACGCGGGAGAGAGCGACAAAGCAAAAAATATATATATGCATATAAGCATATATAAATATATATATATATATATATATATATATATATATATATATATATATATATATATATATATATATATATATATATATATATATATATATATGTGAGAAATACTTAGAAAAGCAAATGGATTTGTATGTAGCATTTATGGATCTGGAGAAGGCATATGATAGAGTTGATAGAGATGCTCTGTGGAAGGTATTAAGAATATATGGTGTAGGAGGAAAGTTGTTGGAAGCAGTGAAAAGTTTTTATCGAGGATGTAAGGCATGTGTACGTGTAGGAAGAGAGGAAAGTGATTGGTTCTCAGTGAATATAGGTTTGCGGCAGGGGTGTGTGATTTCTCCATGGTTGTTTAATTTGTTTATGGATGGGGTTGTTAGGGAGGTAAATGCAAGAGTTTTGGAAAGAGGGGCAAGTATGAAGTCTGTTGGGGATGAGAGAGCTTGGGAAGTGAGTCAGTTGTTGTTCGCTGATGATACAGCGCTGGTGGCTGATTCATGTGAGAAACTGCAGAAGCTGGTGACTGAGTTTGGTAAAGTGTGTGGAAGAAGAAAGTTAAGAGTAAATGTGAATAAGAGCAAGGTTATTAGGTACAGTAGGGTTGAGGGTCAAGTCAATTGGGAGGTGAGTTTGAATGGAGAAAAACTGGAGGAAGTGAAGTGTTTTAGATATCTGGGAGTGGATCTGGCAGCGGATGGAACCATGGAAGCGGAAGTGGATCATAGGGTGGGGGAGGGGGCGAAAATTCTGGGGGCCTTGAAGAATGTGTGGAAGTCGAGAACATTATCTCGGAAAGCAAAAATGGGTATGTTTGAAGGAATAGTGGTTCCAACAATGTTGTATGGTTGCGAGGCGTGGGCTATGGATAGAGTTGTGCGGAGGAGGATGGATGTGCTGGAAATGAGATGTTTGAGGACAATGTGTGGTGTGAGGTGGTTTGATCGAGTGAGTAACGTAAGGGTAAGAGAGATGTGTGGAAATAAAAAGAGCGTGGTTGAGAGAGCAGAAGAGGGTGTTTTGAAGTGGTTTGGGCACATGGAGAGGATGAGTGAGGAAAGATTGACCAAGAGGATATATGTGTCGGAGGTGGAGGGAACAAGGAGAAGAGGGAGACCAAATTGGAGGTGGAAAGATGGAGTGAAAAAGATTTTGTGTGATCGGGGCCTGAACATGCAGGAGGGTGAAAGGAGGGCAAGGAATAGAGTGAATTGGAGCGATGTGGTATACCGGGGTTGACGTGCTGTCAGTGGATTGAATCAAGGCATGGAAAGCTGTGTAGGTATGTATATTTGCGTGTGTGGACGTATGTATATACATGTGTATAGGGGGGTTGGGCCATTTCTTTCGTCTGTTTCCTTGCGCTACCTCGCAAACGCGGGAGACAGCGACAAAGTATAATAAAAAAGATAATATATATATATATATATATATATATATATATATATATATATATATATATATATATATATATATATATATATATATATATGATTAAATAATGATGACCTGTGTGTAGTGATGATCGGTGTCGTGAGGGAGGAAGGGGCTGGATGCTGGGGAAAGGTAGATCACCTGGAGACCAAATAGGATGTGAGGTGAGGGTGGGGGAGTAAGGAGATCTGTACGTTCCCCACGGAGTAAGGGCGGCCCCAGCCCAGGGCTTCCCGCCAAATTTCCCGCCATCAACAAGATCCGAACACCCCCTCTCCGCCTCCTCATCCGGCACCGAGATAATTATCCGGATGTGTGATAGGAGGGGAAATGACCCAGGCTCTCTCCCACACACAGTCGGGGAGGAATTTAGGGAGTTTGTGTTTGTGTGGAAGCAACGTGTCATATCCCCATGGGGAACTACGTCACTTGGGCGCTTGACTGGGTTACGTAAGTGTTTCCTGTTGCTTTTAGTGGCGCACCTGGTCACTGTTACGTGGTGTGAACTGGAGCACCTGGTCACTCACACACGAGTGTTACTAGAGCACCTGGTCACTCACACACGAGTGTTACTAGAGCACCTGGTCACTCACACACGAGTGTTACTAGAGCACCTGGTCACTCACACACGAGTGTTACTAGAGCACCTGGTCACTCACACACGAGTGTTACTAGAGCACCTGGTCACTCACACACGAGTGTTACTAGAGCACCTGGTCACTCACACACGAGTGTTACTAGAGCACCTGGTCACTCACACACGAGTGTTACTAGAGCACCTGGTCACTCACACACGAGTGTTACTAGAGCACCTGGTCACTCACACACGAGTGTTACTAGAGCACCTGGTCACTCACACACGAGTGTTACTAGAGCACCTGGTCACTGGCACACCTGGTCTCAGGGAACAATGCCACGCCCCTCTCACTGTGTGGTGTATGTGGTAGGGAAAGAGAACGGAAGACAAGGTCATTTAGACCTAGAATTGCTCAACAGCCGACGTAAAGTGTGTGCGTGTGTGTGTGTGTGTTGGGGGATATGAGAAAACAATACCGTTTGTAAGAAGGATACTGCTATTGAAATTTTATCGGAAACTGTGGACGGGAACTCTCCCTATGGCTCAACATTGAACAGAAATAACAAAAAGAAGAAAAAGTATAGATACGATGTGTAAGAAAGAAACTGCCTGGGAAAATTGATGGGAAAGTGGGAACGGGGAAAGTTCCACCAGTTTAAATAGAAAATATTTAAAATTTTCGTTTTTTTTCTCTCACATTGTACTACTTACTGATATCATCGCTAAATTCGTTTGTTTAACCTTGGTTCGAAGGTGTTGGAATTTCCCGCTCTCGTTACGTCATTAAAACGTCATAGTTGAAGAATATGTGTTTACATGTTTATATATTGTGTTTACAATCTGTTGTATGTAAATATTTGTTCATAATAGAAATCGTTTCGTAATGTGGCATTTTCCGTTAGTCCCCCCCCATCTTTTTTGTGAGGGAGAATTAAGTAAAGGTCTGTGTTCGGTTTGGTGACGTTGGTGTTGGAGATGGTTGTGTTGGCGGTGTTGGAGATGGTTGTGTTGGCGGAGTTGGAGATGGTTGCGTTGGCGATGTTGGAGATGATTGTGTTGGAGATGGTTGTGTTGGCGGTGTTGGAGATGGTTGCGTTGGCGGTGTTGGAGATGGTTGTGTTGGCGGTGTTGGAGATGGTTGTGTTGGCGGTGTTGGAGATGGTTGTGTTGGCGTTGTTGGAGATGGTTGCGTTGGCGGTGTTGGAGATGGTTGTGTTGGCGGTGTGGAGATGGTTGTGTTGGCGGTGTTGGAGATGGTTGTGTTGGCGGTGTTGGAGAAGGTTGTGTTGGTGGTGTTGGAGATGGTTGTGTTGGCGGTGTTGGAAATGGTTGTGTTGGCGTTGGTGGGAGAGGATGTGCTGTGGCAGACACAACAGAAGATGCGTACGCTCGGCATGTTCATCCTGGGTCATCCCTCAGACTCCAGCTCCCTACGCCTCTATCAGATAGCATTATATATATATATATATATATATATATATATATATATATATATATATATATATATATATATATAAAAGCATAAGTAAACGGAAGAACTCATCTGAGCGCCTTTCATTTTCCAAAGAAAACACTCGTGTACGAATGCCAAAGAATTATGTATATATTTTCCTCCGCTTTGCCTTACACATTAAAGAATTAACATCGGTATTAAACTTGGTATTATCCGTCCTGGATTAATGCTTCAGTTACATGATCCCTGGCCACCTGTTGACGGCGTTCGTACTCAAGACGTCACCAGCATACTGACTTGTGATTGGCCAGAACTATGTTGAAACGCTGATGACGTCACGGATGTGGTTATTTTAGAATTAGCTTCTCTTCATGATATCTTCTAATGTTGAGTATTGGAAGAATGTTGTATGATGTAGTGATACATCATTCCTAACTGAATTTACTGTGCTAAGAGGTTTAAGAACTTTTATTTTTTTTTTTTTTTTTTACGGTGACTGTGAACGCTACGGGGCCTGAGCGGGGTTCCCCAAGACCCAGAGTTAGCGGCTGATGTAAACATTAGGTGAGTAAAGTCTCATGGAGTTCACCTGCCGGAAACCTTTACTTGATGGCTGTCACATTACGTCAAGTCTGGCGATACGATGTCGAGATTATCGGTGGTTTGCGACAGACGAGCCGAACTTGGTGGCCTGCTTTGAACTCGCCCCCTACCCGCCAGTTTGGGCTGGCTTGTCGCAAAGCCGCCATTTAATATCAGCATTGTGTCATCCAGACTTGACGTAATGTGACGACCATCAAGTAAAGGTTTCCGGCACGTGTGCTCCATGACTTTACACACGTAATGTTTATATATCAGCCTTTTACCTCAGGGTCTTTGGGGGGGAACCCCCAGACACCTTGTCCCAACCGACCCCCAGTGTTCACAGATGCCGTAAATAACTGTTTGACTCTCTTCATCTTCTTGGCCTAGTTCGTTTAATTACGAATGATGTATCTCCGTATTATATAGACTCACAAACCTTAATAATCAGGGTTATAGACTCACAAACCTTGATATCACAGTTAGGGTTGTAGATTCAAACCTTGATAACTAAGGTTGTCCATTCATAAACCTTTATAACCAAAGTGAACTTTAAGACTCATGTAACAACCTTTTCACCTTTTGAAAAGATCAGGTCTACAAATTTCGCTCCGTTCACTTTTTTCCTCCACCTGAGATTGGCCTTTCGTAACTAGGGGCTTGCTTGCTCTACACTATGGAATGTCGGTCACTATACTGAGAAAAAGAGACTATATATTGATCGTTTTTCTTGTAGTACAAAATATTTTAGATAGTCCATTCAGTCTGCGGCCGCTCTGAAGATGGTCCGGTAAGGTCTCATGTATAACGTACACATATGACGTCATCAGTAGTGGCTCAGCTGATCCATGTTTACGTCTGGCGCACCACTGGGAAAAATGGAGGGAGATTCAGCCAGCGTTCCTTGATGTATCACGTTCGGTTTCATGTAGTGATAGGTGCTCGTACTACCGTCCATCAATGTCGATCAACCTCTCTCTCTCTCTCTCTCTCTCTCTCTCTCTCTCTCTCTCTCGTGGTGGGCTAATGTGTGTGTGTGTGTGTCACTAGAAAGCCTAAGCCTTTTAGTGGGAGGGAAAGCTTGAGAGGAGGAGGGATGGGGTTGTTGGGGGTATGTTCCCATTCCTTCTTAAGGAAAAATGTTCAGGCCCCTTTCCTCCCCCCTTCCTCTAAATCAGTGTTCCCCCACCCCGCTACCTCAATCCAGTTATGCTCGTTGAGAAGGCGAGGAAGAGGAGGGAAGAATGGAAGAAGTTGAGGGAATCGTGGCATACGAGATGACCGCCTTTTTTTTTTTTTTTTTAACGATTTATACGCCTGTGACTTGCGAAGGGCAGAGCTTACTGGAGCAGACCCACTGGAAGGACTAGGGAAGCAGGGTAAAATCCTCAGGGCCTGGCCTTCGTGCTGAACCCTAAAGAGTGAGGGAGGAAATTCAGATATCTAAAGTGATAACAGAAAATGTAAGTAGTAGACGAGTATAAAGTGATAACAGAAAATGTAAGTAGTAGACGAGTTTTATAGATTTGGTCTCTTGCCATCTCTCATAAGGGCAGCCCCAGCTCCTGCCTAGGGCGGCCTTAGGGGGGACTATAATGCATCACCCTTTCCCTAGGGCAGACGCCAGCTACCGTCGGCTCTAAATAGAGGGCCAGCCCTCCAATGGCAACGTTTTTTTTCTCCTGTGACTTAAAACTAAACACTTCTTGGGCAGAAACTCCTCTTTATGTAGGGACATGTCTTAGACTATTGGAGAGGGGAGGAGAGAGGATGAACTAGTAAATAAAAACAGGACATGGGGTCCACGAGTTTCATATTGTTTTGTTGGTCGACCTTTCCCATGACCATGCATAACAGCCTTGCGTCAGTGTTGTTGTGATCGTGGTGAACATTCTCTTGGGCCATTCGACTTGTTTATGGACGCGAAGGGGAAGAGCACTGACGTAGTCCTCTCTATCCTTGAATAGTAATTCGTCATTGGTAGTCTGGTCTAGTGATTGTTGCCACAGGAGACAGGTATTGATCTCTTCAGGATCCTATACCTTTAGGCAAGTCATTTCTTCGATCGAGTGGGAGTAATAGT
Source organism: Panulirus ornatus (assembly GCF_036320965.1). Classification (NCBI taxonomy): domain Eukaryota; kingdom Metazoa; phylum Arthropoda; class Malacostraca; order Decapoda; family Palinuridae; genus Panulirus; species Panulirus ornatus. The sequence goes on from NC_092270.1 coordinate 9,008,748, forward strand.
CCCATAACCGAACCTTGTGGCACTCGGGCAGGTCACCTCAACCCATTTGGAAAAAGGCTTCTCTTTGTTTGTTTTTTTCCATAAAGATAGTCTATCCAGCGGAGGAGTTGCCCTCTTATTCCTGCTTGATGATAAAGCTTCTTCATCAGCCTCCTATGTGGCACAGTGTCAAATGCTTTCTAGGAGTTCAGATACAGACTTCACCCAGCCTTCCAGAATGGAGCTCACTCTCTCGTAGAAGTTTGAAAAGGTGAGTTTACATCTGACCTCCCTTGCCTAACAACCATTTTGGCTCTGGCTTAGGAAATGTCTCCTCTGCACACAGTCATCCACTCGCTTCCTGTTCTTATTTTTCTTCCAGAACCTTGCCATACCACCACACTCGTTAGTGAGAGAGATCTCCGTTTATTTTCAATGAGTAGGACGTTTGTCCTTTATCACATCCCTGATAACCTTACCCCATTGTGTATTGTCTGGCATGGTGGCCTGGTCGTTGTGTTTACGGAGTGAGCTGATACGTGAGGAAGCCTAGCGGAACCCGCTAAATGAGGAGGGTGTGGGCCGGGCTATTGCAGACCAATAATGACAGAAACGCATTGGAATGATCAGCTTTGGTAGCGGCGCAACCCACCCGGACCTCCTTCCTGTTGGAAGTTGATAACGCTCACTGTGAACACCACCACGCCCTTCAGCTCAAAGAAACACGTCGTCCTAGGCCACTTGGGGGGGGGGGGTCTCCTTCGGTCGCGCCCTTGGTACTCCCCCACCTGGGTTTGTCCACAGTGGGGGGGAAGATCCTGGATTTGAATAACCTGATCAGTAACGGAGGACGAGTAACGTGAGGTGGTGTTACCGTGCGTCACCGCCAGTACTAAAGTATCACAGCTTGGACAGGCGAGGTGTGATAGGATACTGACATTCTCCTCACGTCGCTCACCTCTCTCTCTCTCTCTCTCTCTCTCTCTCTCTCTCTCTCTCTCTCTCTCTCTCTTTCTCTCTCTCTCTCTCCGTTTACGAAACAAATATATATATATATATATATATATATATATATATATATATATATATATATATATCCCTGGGGATAGGGGAGAAAGAATGTCGTAGAAGGCGACTAAAAGGGAAGGGAGCGGGGGGCTGGAAATCCTCCCCTCTCGTTTTTATTTTTTTCCAAAAGAAGGAACAGAGAAGGGGGCCAGATGAGGATATTCCCTCATAGGCCCAGTCCTCTGTTCTTAACGCTACCTCGCTAACACGGGAAATGGCGAATAGTTTGAAAGAAAAGAAAAAAAATATATATTGTTTCAATGGATCTTCACCGTTTAGCGTCATTGACATTATCGTAAATGACACACACACACACACACACGTCCAATTACAAAATCCTAATTCCAGTGTGGTGTATTTTCCTCCCCGTTTCCAAAAAGTCCGCATTTCAATTCATTTGTTTGTTTGTTGGCATTACAATCTTTCCCCGCATCGTAAATCAGACCCGGGGATCAATCCTAGTTATTCTTCCCTGGTCGAAGTGCGCTCTTGAAAGATATATCATAATGAGTGAGCTTGTGTGTGTTTTTAATTCTGGTCGCCTGCACATGGCGGTATTCGTCGGACATACGTATGATTAAGGCGAATGATTGCAATGTTACCATGTGAAGGAGACTGCCGCTGCACGCGTGTTAAAGGACAACTTTAAATTACCGTGAAATTGGGATCCTAATTTGACTGGCTTGATTTCAAAGGCACTCAGAAGACATTAGATATATTGTAAAAAAAAAGAAAAAAAAAAGTCTTACGCTTTGTATGTCCATACGACTGAAAATCGTAAAAATGCTCGTTGGAACCTGGATTGTGAAGGGGAATCTGGATTTTCAGTGAGCCAAGTGTGTTCCGGCCACAGCGGTGTGGACTGGCCCGTGTGTGGATGTCTGTGGTGTCCAGTAGGTGTGTGGCAGCCGAGACGGGAGGATGTGTGCTAGTATAGTCTCCCCGAGCTAGTTTTGTGTCGTGATTTCATACAAGCTGAGGCTACGTTGTGACTTTACACTGTGGACTTTTGTTGGCAAGGCAAACAGTTTTAACGAACGCCTTGAACGGTGTTTAAACCAAGCCGGACGTAACTTCTGTGAATATTTGCGTTTTTTTCTTTTTTTTTTTTACGTTATAACAGGTAAGTGTTTAGGGATGCCAGTGGGCTTACTTTGACTGTCTTTCTTATTTTATTTTTTTTCATTTTATCAAGCTTTTAACATCGGCAGGAGTGTCCTGGAGTGACACACTCTTAAGTTAGTGGGTTAATGGAGTGATCTGGTGAAGGGAGTAGACACCCCCCAGGCACCTCAACCCACCTGCTACGTTCCGCCACTCACCCTTCCATACCCCCAGGGGACAACAGTAGGCTACAGTATAATATCTGGCCACCCCGACTTGCTCTGCACCCCACCCACCTCCTCCCCAACACATACACCTGTTATATATACATCATACTCCCATCTGTATACCATACACACCCATCCCTTCGAGTGATATACATTACGCCCGTGTACCACACTTCACTAGCAAGACTTTGCTCCTTAGCATCGAGTCGCCATCCAGTCTGTACATTTTTCCCCCGTATTTTTGAGTCTCATGAGCTGATTTACTTGGGTGTTGAAAAGGACAGGTGATCGTGCGGATGAATGGATGTTCGTTTTTGATTAATATCTCATAATTGTCTCGTAAAAGATTACCTTACTGGTTTTGTTTTGCGGCCAATGGCAGCAGACCATGTGAAAATTGAGACCAAGGTCTCTTCACAGGCTTTCTCTTACGTATTGCAGCCAAACAGATTTTTTAAAAAAATTTATATAAAATATATATATTTTTTCTCATACTATTCGCCATTTCCAGCTATAGCGAGGTAGTGTTAAGAACAGAGGACTGAGCCTTCGAAGGAATATCCTCACTTGGTCCCATTCTCTTCCTTCTTTTGGAAAATTAAAAGATATATATATATATATATATATATATATATATATATATATATATATATTGTATATACTTTGTAATTTTTCGATGATCCTAATACTGACGATTAACAGTGAATGATTAAATCGACGGCGAGATTTTCTTGTGGGATGCGTCCATTCCTAGGCGTCTCCTTGATCGAGTCGGCCGGGCTCTCTTAAGACCACCAGGAGATAAATCAGGCTTTTAACTTAGGACTGGTAGTTAAGACGCTTGTATGTGACGTCCCACCAATAGCTACCGTACGTCAGAACTTACATAAGCATACATCGTAAGTCACCACGGCTGGTTGTAACGATGCTGCCACGGCAATGTCTAGGTTGCTTTGGACGTAGGTTTCTTTTTTTCCCCTACCTGGACGTCATGGACGTAATTCTTGCGATATACTGGATCATGCATTACAGTTCGAGGAAATGCTCAAGGCTCTTAACATGGGAAGCTGGTTATATATTTACTTCTGTGTTAAATACGTGTGTGTGAGGGACGCGGCGACAAGGAGACAGCGCTGCCAAGCGCACGATTATTTTGTGTAAGGAATGCTTCAGGTACAAAAAAAAAAAAAAGGGTAAAAAGATAAGAGGATTCCAGAAACATGACGTTACAGCGATGAACAAACTAGAGTTCGGAGTAAGCATGCGGACCCCGTAAAGATTTCCGGAGAATTGGGGTGTGGGGGTGGAGGTTGTTGCGCGCGATGTCTCACGATGTGTGGTGGGATAGATGGGAGGGGGCCTGGCCGCTGGTGATGTCACAAGGAATTTCAACGCAAGAGGAATGGAAGGAAGTGATCCAGAGCCCATTGGCAAATGCTGAGTCACTACCGGGCGCCAGCGTACGGGTGACGCAGAGAGGAAGTATTAGCACAAAGGATATGGCCACATGGGTGTTCACTTGGATGACATTTTTAATTATCGACCAAAATACGTCAAATACTCTGTGGATGACCCTGAACCCACCATTATATAAGTATTCATGACCTTCAGCGTCCTGGCGCAATATATATATATATATATATATATATATATATATATATATATATATATATATATAGTCAGCTGACATATTTCTTGTTTTTCCCCTGATGTGATCATTACACGAAAGTGCACTTGGCAACTTATCACCCTCCATGCTCACAGGCTCCCCGGGGACAGAGACACGCCAGCCAAGCCACAACACTGCTTGGAATCTCGTTGCTCAAGCTGCCTCAGGAAGCTTGGCTTCGTAGACGACAAAGGAGTCACACACATGCACCATGGTTACTTGGTCCACGCGGTGGTTAGCGTTTCTGGACCATGAGTCAGCTGGGAGTCGACCGGGGTCTGACTCGCATGGATTCGGATTCTGGACGCGGTAGTCAGCTCATACCCAGCCCGGGTGTTCATCCTCCTCCCCTTGGGGCTGGTCGATATGTGGCTACCTGGCTTAAGCTGAGGTGTGTGTGTGTGTGTGTACATGGTAAAGACATGGTTCAAATGTACAAGGTTAAGAGGCGTGGCAACCCGAGTGTATAACTCTTCGTCATATGAATATCAAATACACACACACACACACACACATACACACACACACACACAATTTTGCGCGTGATCAAGATATTCCCGAGTCCACGGGGAAAATGAAACATGGTAAGTTCCCAAGTGCACTTTCGTGTAGTGATCACATCATCAGGGGAGACACAAGAGAGAATTATATATATGTCTGTGTGTGTATTTTCATAATATTAGGGATGGAAATAAGCCATGTGATAGGCGGTGGCTAACATTTTGATGACAGCGGAACTGATGACGGTTGGTGATGCTGAAGCTGGGGGGAAAGGGGTGGGTGGTGGGCTGCCTAAAGGGGGTGGGGGCCTTTGTTAGGGGTTTGAGGGGGGAGGGGGTTTGATGGGATCCGTCTAATGGGGAGGGGAAGAGATAACGCCCCTTGTTGTAACTACAACCCTCGTATTGATTTAACGCTGACGACAACCTGGCCTTGAAAATTGATTTGAACTATTTTTGTAATGCAGTTTGCTGATGCATGGAAAATGTCAAAAGTTAATGGTGCGGTATTTTATTTATTTTTTTTTATTTCATTTTGCGAAGATACTTAATTTACCGTGATCAAAGAGCGATTAGACGGAACAAAAATTGCATTGGGATTTAGATGTTTTTTATGGTGTTCATTCATCATCGTCCCAGTAGAGAGAGACAGAAGAATGTGTGTTTAGGTCATTCTTTGCAATTCCTTCGTTTTGGAGCTGACGGACTCAAAACTTTGTTGGCTTGTGTGTACAACCTTGCCAAGAGCTCCACATATTATTTTTTCAGGTCTTTTAGTGGGATGAAAAGTTGAAGAACACAAAGATATATTTTGATCTGTTTCTTGGTCACAATCAAATCAGACGAAGCGTTGTGTACCCTCCACAAACAACATGTGATTCATGGTATAAATTTACGTTCAGCCACTGGTCTATGTTAGGTTTATTAAGTAAATGTCTGATCACTTTGCTTTTATCAGTTTTCTGAATAGAATGCTATGTAATTTGCCCATACATTTCAGTGGGTCATAGCTCACGAAAATATGTTAGTATTCTTTTGGTCGCATTTCAGTTTGGTTTTGAAATGTGGCATCGAAAAGTCTTCTATACATGCCACATAATGCTGCTGGCAGACTTGCTGGTGCCATATACCATGCTTCTCGATAGCTGTCATTGGTGAAATATGTGTACTGCTTGTAGCCGCAGTCGTTGAATGTGAAGGAAAATCTTTCTGTTATGAAAAATGAATGAATTCTATATCAACAAAGTAGAGCACAAAAGACTCTTCCTATCCCTGGAAAGGCCTTAGCCTAGCACGTCAGCGTTAGGCGAAGACTTGCTCGACACTGCTGGAGAGAGAGGCTCATGACCAGCCTGTAGTAGGTGCTTTTTTGAAAGTGGTCTGTGTCGAGAAAGCAAAGGGCGCTAGGCGCTCCCTGTGACCGATTGTGGTAAGACAGCGAACTTGGAAATTTTGTTCATCATGTATGTCGTCAAGAGGCCTTGATGGCGTTCTCTACATCCGTTCTGTTTATAAATATCAGCGTTTAGTGATAAAGAGAACAGTGAAGCTCTTATATCTTTTCGTGAAGAGTGAGGTGTATCATTTTCATGAAGAATATTATAGTAATAAGCGAACGGTGAAGCGCTTTTCGTGAAGAGTGTGGTGTACATAACTCGCTAGGCTTTGCCTTCGCCTTTGCCTCGAGGGTGACTTTAAATTTGCTGACTGGCGCATTTCGCTTATCTGTCTCTCATACACACTTGCCGAGGCTGAACATTTATACGAGGTGTATGCCTGGTGGTCATTGTGTTCGTGGAGGTTTACTCAGATTTATTATTATGTACGTATTTCTGTACCAGAATTGGCATCGAAAACGTATTTTGGAGATCGCTATGGTAAAAGAGAAATAATTGTTGCGCTTTTTGTGAGGTCAGTTTTCTGAAGTGTTTCACACAGGGTTGGCAAAACTTGGCACAGAGATCCATCCTTGTACACTAGTGTAATTGCTTCATCCTGTGGTCGGCCGTGGCACAGAAGTAGTCAGTGAAAGGAGGGTTATTGCGATTATTGGCCATTCTGGTGTTTATATGTTGTCTTCGTCAGAGCTTCACGTAGCTCATGCAAACTAACATTATGTTCCACCAAGTACCATCTTTGACAGTCTGTAAAGCATTTCTTCCGCAGCATAATTTGTCACTTGTATTTTATTTTTCCTCCCCAATACCATCATTAGTTTCCATCTTTGTCCTGAAAGACAAGTGACCTTTCTTTACACACGACACTTCTTATGCCTTAGCGCACCACTCCCGGACCAAGCTCTGGTTCACTCCTGTAGCCATGTCCACTCACCAGGCATCTAAAACATTCTCCTTCTTCCAGACTTGTCTCCCTTCTAACTAAACCGTCACTCTGCTTCCTCCCTGACCTCACTACGTTACGTTGATTCACAGTAAGTAGGAAAAAAAAAAATTCCTTCACAGTAAGTCGGAAATTTTTGATTTCCTTCCCACTTATGTGTACGTTGTCTGACTAGTACACTTTTCCACTGCAAGTACATATGTACATATGCCAGACATATGTAAGTTACTTGTTGGCCGACATCGTGGCTCAAGGCCTGTTTGGAAACAATTATTTTTTTTTTTCCCTGATGTTGAGCACTTTTTTCCCCCTAGTGTTTCATTTTCTAGTGAATGATATTACAGCAGACGCAATGCGGTTACTTGATTGTAGAACTATCGACACAAACTCGGAATACCTAGTATAGTTCAATAGATATAAACTTGGAACTCATAATTTTAGGTATTGACAAGGCATCTGGTCTAGTTTAGAGAAGAAAAAGACTCCAGGTCATTATGAATAACCTTGGGAAGTCCGGTCGCCACGTTTGCCTTGATCCTAACCGTAAAGTGTTGCAGGCTAACGATAATATTACCCTCCAGATTACGTTTGATTATGAGTTTCAATCTCTCTCTCTCTCTCTCTCTCTCTCTCTCTCTCTCTCTCTCTCTCTCTCTCTATATATATATATATATATATATATATATATATATATATATATATATATATATATAGATATATATGTATTGGAAAGGACAATCGCATGTTTACCAAATGGCGTCCTAGCTTCGTCTCCGACGTATATCAACTGACAAATATTTCTCTCTTGTGTCTCCCCTGATGATGTGATTATTACACGAAAGTGCACTTGGGAACTTATCTTGTTTCATTTTCCCCGTGGACTCATAGGAATATATATATATATATATATATATATATATATATATATATATATATATATATATATATATATATATATATATATATATCAGTCGACCTATACACGCATGCCGTGTATAACGGGTGGAGTACAACAGGTTTAAAGGAATTCTTGATGTTGGATTATACACACCTTGTTAGCCACAGTGACTGCTTGAAACTGCACGGCTGGTCGTAAGGTATGTAAGGATATATTGTATGCTAATGTCAAAGATTTATTGTCCTGACACGCCACTTAAATCTAGATAACATGTGTACAATGTATCGTAGTCATATTTGCCTGGTGAGGCTCGGGTATAGGCTTAGATTGGAATTCTGGAGGTTGGCGTCAGTTGACTGCAGATAACACGTTCCTTCAGAGATTCAATTTGATGTTTCCAATTTCCCTAATCCATAGGGGTAAGGGGTGGGGAGAACTCCCATGGCTGTCCTCCCGTAGAAGTAAAATGGGCAGTCATTGGCTTCACACCATCCAGCTGAACTGTACAGTTTAGGCTAGTCTGTTGTCGAATATGACCGATCATGGGGAATGGAGTGGATCATAGGCTCTTATACATAAATGTTTGGTGGGTCTGATGCACATGCACGTAGTGCCTCTCCTTCCGCTACAGACTGGGGACGGCAAGTTAAGGTAGGTTAAGGCTAAACCTTGTTATCAAGGACTGCGTGTTAGCTAGGCTACGCTTTCTAACCACGAGTTTTCGTAATGTTTTTGTAGGTCTTTTTTGAATTCTTTGGTCATTATCACTCCTGATGAATTGGTGGATTCTTTTTGTAGGTTAAACCAACGATAAACTTACCAGTATAAATCTGAAATGCAACATAACCTTGATATAGCACCATTTTTTTTTTTATATATATAAACTTTCAATAAGATTTTTTTTTTATCGTCGTTTGCGAGTTGAGGGACAATGTTTTGATGAGTTGGGGATCGGCTTTAAGACCTTGAAAAGGTTATTGTTCTTTTCTTACCAGTAAATGAAGCTGTTCTCTTGACACTTAAATTCACTGCCAGGTGGAACGCATTGTTACAGCGTGGTGGTGAAAAGTCCGAGAGATTTAAGAAAAGATAAAAGCATATTGTTTATGACCCGTCAGCGTGTGGATGGCAACGAAAACCATGTTTTCTTCATTGTAAGGACATATAACATGACGACCTTCAAACACACACACACACACACACACACACACCGTATTCCTCTCCGTGCGCCCCGCCTCACCACAACAAGCTGCTGTCTGCCCGGCCGCCATCCTGACAGCCACTGGCTTTTGTGCCGCCGGCCGCCATCCTTACAGCCACTGGCTGTTTAGTGCCGCCGGCCGCCATCCTGTGGTGACGCCACCTTCATCCTGATCTCTGGTGTGGCCCACCCTCATTCTTGACCTCTGGTGGCAGCCCCGCTCACCTGCTCACGGCCGCCACACCTGGCCACTCTTGACATCCTGGCCACCACCAGACTCGTGCAGTCTTGACATCTCGGTGTTGACATTACGTGAAATAAAAATTGTATGAACTACTGAAGTACGGTTTCACCATTCTCGTATCACGTAATCATCTCTTTCCATGTGAGTAAGTAGTTCTTCGTTCCATGTGAGGAAGTAGTTCTTCGTTCCATGTGAGGAAGTAGTTCTTCGTTCCATGTGAGGAAGTAGTTCTTCGTTCCATGTGAGGAAGTAGTTCTTCGTTCCATGTGAGGAAGTAGTTCTTCGTTCCATGTGAGGAAGTAGTTCTTCGTCCATGAGGCCGAATCTCTTGAACAATATCATCTCTCATACCTCCTCCTCCTCCTCCTCCTCAGTATGTTGTCCAGATGCACCAAGTGTCACAGCTCCTTGTCTTCCATTTGCCCACTGTTGTACTGTGAACATGATAATAATTTGGCATCTTTTTTTGGACTAGCAAGTCTCCTGTTGCGTGATATCCTGTTGCGGCTTTTGGTCGTTCTCTGCCTTTGTAGCTTTCCAAGAGCTGTGTTCACTCTTGACGTCAGACAGATCTTAAAGGTTGAAGGTTGTGATCAGGTTATCCCTCCCTTACTCTTTCTTCCATGGACGACAAAGTTCGAGGCCTCTTAAGCCTTTCGTGCAATTCATCTTACGTTATTTTGTTCCCGTCTTTTGTTGATCTCTCTTTATTTTTTTTTTTAGACCTCCGTTCATTCTTTGCGTTTCTCTGAATGTGGTGACCGGAGTTGAGAAGCCTTATTTTACTATTGGGCCCAACGTACGACGTGAATAAGTCGCTAAATCCTTAATCATTCAGTAGAATATTCGCCTTCCTGACACTGGGGACAAGTGTCAACTCCCCTCTCACTTGACATCTAGATTCCTGCAGTTTGCCTCCTGTTAGACAATACGTAAATAAAGATCCTCCTTTAGATGTGTCCCATCATGACACGGATCCGGGTCGCGTTTCACCAACCTGGCATCAGACTTTGGAGTTATTGTAGGTCCAGGAAAATCCTCTTCGTTTTTATTTTCACTTCCTCACGATTGTGGTGGCTTCGTCAGTAGACTTAAGAGTCCAGCCCTCCTTGGCAGGACATACCACGAATCAAGAGGAGCTTTTAAGCCCTGAAAATTAACTTTATATATGGCAGGTTCCTTTGTTCGCTCCCAAGGCGGACACGTATATATACATGGTCCGAAAACCTTTGAACACCTGAGGAATGGTCTTTTATTAATTTCATTTCGATTGGTCGTTATATCACTTAACGATGACGGCCTTAATGACCTCCCCTCCCCTCCCGAAGTGGCAGTTGGCAGGCCGCGAGTCGCATTACCTAACCAAGATGGTCAATGTTGCTCCCAAGGACGACGCCCGATCATGTATGTGGGCTGAGTTGAGCGCAGCGCGTGGTGGTGGTGCCTGGATAGGGGTGGGGGGTCGTCACCTTGACTACATATTTTTGTTTCTTCATTTTACAAGTTACTATGAGTTAAGGCATGAATTGGGTAGTTACTGTAGGTGAGGTCACGGGGTGTGTTTGACTTGACCGTTCTCAACGACCATTTCAGCCCCCTACCCGCACACACTGGTTGAATACGACATGTGTGAGAGTCATGCGGTCAACTCCCTCTGAAATCATATCGTTTTCTATACCGCCTTTCATTATGCCTAAGCATAAGAGATTTTTGGGCACTGAAAAGAAATCTTGGAGTTTTCTGATTATATGTATATATATCTTTCAAACTATTCGCCATTTCCCGCGTTAGCGAGGTAGCGTTAAGAACAGAGGACTGGGCCTTTGAGGGAATATCCTCACCTGGCCCCCTTCTCTGTTCCTTCTTTTGGAAAAATTAAAAAAAAAAAAAGAGGAGGATTTCCAGCCCCCCGCTCCCTACCCTTTTAGTCGCCTTCTACGACAAAGCAAAATAAATATATATATATATATATATATATATATATATATATATATATATATATATATATATATATATATATATATATAATGGTGAAATCGTACTTCAGTAGTTCATACAATTTTATTTCGCGTAATTTTTCTATACATGTGGCACGACATGTTTCGTGGTGACAGTCCACCCCTCATCGAGGTAGGTGCCCAATACTTAACAAAGTATTTAGAACACCCAACAATAGCCAGCCATACAAAACTGCGACAGCAAAGCTGTTATCGCCACCTCCAACACTGCCAGTCCTCTTGAGGAACTGCCAACACCACAGCAAGATACGACAGTCACACCCACATCACCACAGCAAGATACGACTGTCACACCCACGTCACCACAACTCACCTGTCGACCAGGACGCACACCATCCATCCTCACCACAGCGGAGTCTGAGGTCTGTGTGTGACGCCTGGCTTATTGTCTAGTATTGATCGAATAGGAAAAAGTTGAGTTTATATGCAGAGAAAATATTGACGTATATAGATATACATTACGTATATTTATATACGTAATGGCTTGTGGAACGTGCTTGGTAATAATCAAGTAAGAAAAGTTCAGTTTATATACAAAGAAAATATTGACGTATATAATATGCATTATGTCTAACACCGGCCTGGGGAACGTGTTTGCTGTTGATCAAGTAGGAAAAAAAGTTTAACTCCTATGCAAAAAAAAAATTATTCACGTAAATATTGTACAGTGAATTGGAGTTAATTCCACAGCCTAGTTATCCTTGGCAAGCCCAGTGGAAATCCTACTTCAGCCCGTCTCCGCTCGTGTTATCAAGGTCGAACTTGCCACTTGTAAAAGTATTCAATGAATTTGAAAACACACCACGGCTTAAGCAATGCATTTGGAATTTGCCATGGGGGGGTGGTTCAGATGACTACGAATTCTGTTCGTGAAATTTTTCCCTGGTGTCGCAGCGAGCTCCAAGCCACCATTGTGCATCAGAGCGTGAGATGACATGGGTTATACGTATTATTTCTCCTGCTCTTATTGTTGTTGGTGCTGTGGCAACAGCATCTTCCGTTATGGCATTATTACAGCAGTAGACCATGATGCTACTTGCCTTACTGCTGCTGTTGCTTGAGGTTGCTACAGCTGCTACTGACTGTATCCGATGATTTGAACGCAAGCTGCTTCTGCATGCAGCCTCTACATGCATTGTTTATGTTCGTTATTTTGTTCGCTGATTGTGGTAATGGCCACACAAATCCTGCCTTTCCCTTCCTCATTATTCAGGTTGGTTCAGCTTAACCCGGAAGGGCATTAATTCACTGAAGGTCTCTGTTTTGAGGCACTGGTTCGTTATTTTTCCGTAGAATGCGATTTTTTTTCTTTTTTTTTTTTAAATCAGTACGAGAGTAAAAGATTTTTTTGCATTTTCTCCATTTTTTTTTAGTCTTGTCTTCAGTGGTGTATTGGAGAAAGGCGAGCAAATGTGAATATGTGCATGGTTATATGTGTATCTATATGTATGCATGTGTAATGTACGTTTATGTGCTAAGTGTATGTCAGTGGATGGATCTTCGTGTTTCCTAGCGCTTCTCGCTAACGCGGGAAACTGCGATCAATATATATATATAATATATATATATATATATATATATATATATATATATATATATATATATATATATATATATATGATATAACCTACTTAAGTATCTGGCTTGTAGTAACTTTGTAACACTTTCACATCCCGCATCTCCAGTCTGTGGGGGAACGGATAAGTGAATGGTGGCCCACAAGGGGGAGTTGTCGACTTCGTACCACACAGGTGGGTTGTAGAATGCAACCCACAGGGGAGGGGCCGGGTTGTAGGCTGCTGTCCACAGGGGGGAGGGGCGAGCTCCCAGGCCGAGCGTCGCTACCTCCCCAGACCGGTTTCCTGCCACCTTCTCAGGAGAGGGGAAAAAAAATAGGTGTTCTGCATATGACCCCCTCCCTCACCCGCCCCATCTGCACCTCCCCCCATTGCTTAGTCCACTCCCACCCCTGCACACACACACACACACACACACACACACACAGCTTTAGCTAGTGTGCACAGATATCATTTTGGCAGTCGGAAGACTTGAATTGAAACATGATTCGTTGTGGATGTGTGTGGTAGGCGCAGGGGGCTGCGTATAGCACTTCCAGAGGCCGGGAGGAATGTTAAGGCTGTTGTGGTGGTAAAAAGAATTTATTTTTTTCCATTACGGCATTGAATCCTCGTTTTCTGTTGAGCTAGCAACATATGTTGTCAGACAACTCTGGGCGTCATCTGTGTGAATCATGATTCTTCTTTAGGACAAAATATTCTATTATTTTACTCAAATAACCAAACTAGTTTGTAAAATCTGCTTCCAATTTACGTGTGTGTGTTTTACAATTTATTATTGTAATGTTCATGATCGTACGGGTGTAGGGGCTGGGTGTAAGCAAGATCTATTTCGTAAGCCAGGTGTGACCAATTGATGATATATATATATATATATATATATATATATATATATATATATATATATATATATATATATCTGACCTTTTTTTATCGATACGGATAACTAGTTTCAGTATAATGTGAATGGATAAGAAAACCTCCCAATACAAACGTATAAGTGAATGAATAAAGAAATTTGTATTTTTAAGTTGTTCCTCAAATTATAAAGAATATATATATATATATATATATATATATATATATATATATATATATATATATATATATATATGTATATATATATATATATATATTACTAGACAGTCCATGTCTGCTCCCGAGTTCACCTGTTGTCACAGTGTAGGGGAGACATCTTGCTACCCTCCACAGCTGCACCATCCCATGGGAAGAGATTGCTTGCGTCAAGACAGAGGCCAGGCAGTCGTACCTGAAATTAGGGTCGTACCGACGTGCAGAGGGGCCGTATCGTCGTGCTCAAGGGGCGTACCGTACCGTCATGCTCAAGGGCACGTCCCATACCGACTTGTTCAAGTGCCGTACCGTCGTGCTCAAGGGCACGTACCGTACCGACGTGCTCAAGGGCGCGTACCGTCATGCTCAAGGACACCATCTTGACGAAGGGTTGTGCTCAGGCTTCACGACCTTCCACGCTGATGCTCAAGGAAGGGCACGTACCGTACCGACGTGCTCAAGGGCACGTACCGTCATGCTCAAGGACACCATCTTGACGAAGGGTTATGCTCAGGCCTCACGACCTTCCACGCTGATGGGACCGGCCCAGGGTACTACCCCGGATGCCTCGCACGTCCTTAAGCGTCGACCCCCGGATATTTGTGTTGAAAAGATTATGGTCATACTTAGAAAAAGTGAAGTTATTGTAATCATGGTATTAGCGTCAGGCAACCAGGTTAGCTAACGATATGGTTAAGCTGGTGGTAAAAATGAGGTGAGTTTGTACCGCATATAGATTACTCATTACCCTGTAAGTTAGTGATGAGTGTGTACCACTCAGGAGGGGCTCATTACCTCATACCATTCAGTGTACATAGATCGTTTTTGCCTTTTGTGTTGATGCCCTCAGCTTGGGGAGTTAAGTGTCATGTGTGTGTTCGTATGTGATGGGCCAGTATGGTTGAACTCGTGATCGCCGGTAGTGATAAACTGGCCTTTATGAGGGTTGATTCACGCCAGTCTTAGATGGCGAGTGACGGGGGATTTCTGTGAGGGAGATGCTAACTCAATGTCTTGAGTGAACCAGTGTTATGAATGTGTGATGTAATGTCACATGTTTGCATGGTGACTTGTGAGATTATCTGCGTATGTTTATTTGATCACACACACACAAACACAAACAAGAGATGGTGCCATACGAGTGTAAAACTCCCTTCCTGTACAGTACAAATAGGTAATTACACACACAATTCCAGCATAGTGTAAAAAGAAATACTTCCATGACATTCTTATCTCAGTTTGCTTGGCGTTCAGTTTCTTTTTTCCAACAAAACCAAACCCAGTTCATCTGAAACCCCCAATTTACCAATTACCAACTCCCAAGTAGAAATAACACAGTCACTCCTGCCCCTCACATGGGTAGCCTGTATTTACAGACAACGAACAAAACAATGACGAAAAATACACAGAAGATGATCCAACAAGCACTAAATAAATGTGCACTCAATCCAGTCTTTAAACCTCACCCCGTCAGACATACACCCATCTTAAGCAACACTCCCAAGAACTGTACGAGTTCTGTTTTTTCCTGTCAGTGCTCTGGGAACCGTCAGTAAACGTCCAACGTGACGAACGCAGTTTGAAAGTGTCACAGGAAACCCTCACGCCCATGATACAAGGACTACAGTTGAAGACACGGAACACCTACCTCACAGTTACCTCTACTTGGTCCCCGCACATAGAAACACACACACACACCCACACCTTACGACCTGTGGCCCTGCTAGGTGGACGTGGCCAGCTTCTTGGGCACTGTGGGAGCCCCATAGATGGAACTCCCGGGGAAGAATATATATATATATATATATATATATATATATATATATATATATATATATATATATATATATATATATATATATATATGTAGAGAGAGAGAGAGAGAGAGAGAGAGAGAGAGAGAGAGAGAGAGAGAGAGAGAGAGAGAGAGAGAGAGTTTACTGAGCATTTCCTTGCCCATGTCCTGAATTATGATTCTAATGTTTGCCAGCAGACACTCTGTCTCTATTTTTACAAATCTGCTGCGATGATTATGTAGTTTAAGGTTACCTGTTCGTACCTTCCGGACACCCCAAGGCCTATTTTTTCAAAGCCTCTGCCGCCCTCTGACGCGACACACACACACACACACAGCCTGCCTTATAAACAGGACAGATCGAGTGTTAGGTTTCATCCTGTAAACTCACCACCAGCTCTACGGGCAATGATAGCTTGTTTCAGTATAATCATGCATGTTAAAGTACAGCTCTGCAGACAGTGATAGTTTCTGTTTCAGCATGATTATGCATGGCGGAGTACATCGTTACAGAAACTCGCTGCCCCAACCTTGAGCTTACGCCGCTGCAGGGCCTTACTAGTTAGCCAGATATCGGAAATCCGGCCCCTGAAGTGCAACCATATCTCTTGTTTTTCTTTATAACTTTTATTTTTTTAACTTTTGCATGTCGTTCGTATTCAGTTGTATGACGTTCGTTTCGTTCTGTACTCATGCACCGTTCATTGACTATAAGATTAACCCTGTATCTTTTCTGCCTTATTAGTTCATCGTCTATAGGCCTCTCTGGTCGTTCAGTCCAGGCATCTTTCGAAGAACTGTTCGCAATCCACTTATCTTTCGAAGAAATGTTCACTGTTGTCATCATGAGATTGGTATACAAAACTTAAAGGTTGTGACCAAATTACCCCTTATTTCCCCCCCACCCCCTCCTTTTTTTTCTTTCCTTTGTGAAAAAATTAAGGCCTCTAACTTTTCTATATTAATTAGCTCTTAGTTCTGGTACCTTTGTTGTTCAACCAAACCTTTGCTGTTAGTTCTTTGTTCCTCTCTTGAATGTGATGACCAAACTTGAGAAGCATATTTTAGTTTAGACCTAATGTAGGATGTTTGCAGCTTGATAAATATTTGATTGACCATATTCTTGAATGCTGTTGTAATATTTGTAGGGTGACAGGTTGTCTCCTGTTTATTCATGTAATGTGGTACTCTAGCCACAGACGATGTCTGCAACCAAGTTCCTCTCACACATAGATTCCTGTGATTTATTTTCAGCCAGACAATATTCATAATGAGGTCATTTTCACTCTTTCTCATCCTCATTACTATTTTCACTTAGGTTGAATTTCATCAACCATTTATCATACCAACTTTGGAGATAACGCGGGCCCCCCTTGTTGTTTGAAGCAATTCTCTTTGGTGTCCACATCCCATATGATCTTGGTGGTGTCCAAAAGCATATCCAAGTGGGAATCAAACCCTGGGCAAGTAATTTTATTAAATACAGAAAAACAGTGGTCCCAGAATAGACCCCTGTGGCATGCCAGTGGCGACAAACCCATTTTGAGAAAGCTTCTGACGGGTCCTTTTTTATCAATCAGTGTCCCATTTTTTCGTGGCTGAAGATCCAGCTTCTTTACCTGCCTCCTGTGTAGCATGGTGTTAAATGCTTTCTTGTTATCCAGATAGAGAATCCACACATCCTACTCCCTTGTTAGATATGGAGCTCACTGTCTTAGATAAATGCAAGACCGTTCATTACACATAATCCTTCCATGTAGCCATGTTTTCTCTGACATAGGTAGTCATCCACTAGCCTTATGATTACTTCTTCCAGTACTTTATAGACCAAGCTCATCAGGGAGATTTGTCTAAAGTTTACGTGTGGCTTATTACAGAAGATATTTACTTTTAGTTTTGAATGATGCATCTTGTCTTACCAACAGGGAACAGCATAAACCTGGGCCAGATCAGCTGACGGAGTACCTGGGTCAGGACTTTCCAGTTGCAGCAGCAGCATCTGAGAAGTATGGGTGACAGTGCCAGCCAGCCAGGCAAGATGGCGGGCCATGACAATGCTGGGTTCCAGGATGATACCAATGGCGTGATTGTGAACATGAACCACCTGGATGATGGCCCCTTGGTGAGTCCAGGACATGAGGTCAGGAGGATAGGGAAGGATGTACCAGGCTGTTGAATTTGGGTCATATGAGGTCAAGAGTATAGGGAGAGATGGGCCATGTTGGTGAGTCTTGGTCAGAGGATTTATCCAAGATTAAGTCGTGGTAGTAGTCAGCTTAACTGAAGACCCTCCCCTTAAAGACAAATGTTGTCTTTCAGATGGTTGAAGTAGTGTCCATCCTTAACTGATTTCATCCCATGGATGGCATTGTAGAGACCATCCCTTGATGTTATCTCACCCCATAGATAGTGCTGTAGTATCCATACCTTGATTTTATCTCAGCCCATGGATAGCACTGTAGTGTCCATAATGTGACTGATGTCATCTCAATGATGTCACTGTGGTTTCCATTTCTTGAGTGATGTCATCCCATGGAATGCATTGAAGTATCCATCCTTTGATTGATTTCATTGATTTCATCCCATGGATGGAACTGTAGCGTCCATCCTTTGGTTGATGTTATTCCACATATGGTGCCATGGTGTCCGTCTCTTGACTGATGTTAAGTTACAGACTAGTATCCATCCACTGTCTAACCCTGTCAGGCATGGCAAACTACAGACTTATCATTCTTTATGGGTGGAAGGTTGTAAGATTTGGACCTATTGCACTGGGCATGTGTGACACCACATTCACTGACTTTTGGTGTAGTCTGTTCACTCTGGGGTGATGGTATCATCTATGGACATAGTGATCTCCTGTATTAATGACATCGTGATCTTGTGCAGCAGCGTGTGGTGGTTGGGGCCGAGGAGCAGTTCCCGCATGAGGCTGAAGGGAACGAGCAGCCATCTTACCGGATGTCAGCTATTATGGCCGATAACTGTCGGGTCCCACAGGAGCCACAGCACCAGCGGGAGGAGGAAGAAGAAGAGGAGGACTATAGCATCTTGACTTACCTGCCATGTTACCCTGTCTTGAAGCAGAAGATGAACACCATCACAACGGTTGGTTTTGCCTCTTTTGTGTCACACTTAACCTGATTCTTTTCAGGAGTTTCCACCTTTATTTCTTTTACATCAGTCTTCCCAAGACTATCTCTAAGCTTGAATTCATTTTCATCAAAAGCGGATGATGATCTATTAATCTAGAATTTTGGATAGAATTTTTGCTCTTTTTAGGTCTTTTACATATACATTTTAATTCTATCGTCTATACTTTTAGTTCATCTCTCATATTTCATGAGACTAGTGGTCTTTTATCAAAATTGACAAAGGGTATGAATATAGTTTTGGAAGTTTTAACCCAAATGTGTTTTTCTCAAGGTAATTCTCTCTTTTCACTCCATCATAAGTTTGCTCTCAGAACTACTTTGTCTCTCTGTTTTGCAGGTTTTTAATTTAAGGTCATGAAGATGCCAACAGTGTCTTACAGATGATCACTGTTTGTATATAACGGTTGCAAGGGTAAAGAGGAAGGCATAGTTTTTAAAGAGACAAAGAAAAGTTGAAAATGGTTGGCAATAGAGCTGAAAGGACAAAGTAAGAGTGATGCATTATGTCACCATGATGGGATGATGAGAAGTTGTGGGTCTGAGTAGTAAGTAATGTTGCCAAGCACTGGAAAATAGGAATGCAGCAGATAGTACCAGAGTCTGCAAGACAGTTAAAAAATGATAGTGAGGGAAGTTGATGGGGCTCTGAAAGTATAGGTATTAGGGTACTGCTGTCAGCAAAGATGGTGGAATGAAAATTCCAAACATTTTTTGTGAATCAGTAGAGAGATATGAGAAAGTAAATTTTTTCATTTTATGTTTCAGAGCAGACAAATGTCTACTTGGGCAAGGCAAATGGTGCTGCTGGTGCTTGCTGCTCTGTACTTCGCTTACTTCATTGCTGTCCTGGCAGTCCCCACAAAGATAGAGGTCAGCACCCACCCTTGTCTAAGATAAACATCAGGTGCTGGATAATGTTTATTTTTTAATCCCAATCCTAAACTCATCTCTTCATTTTTAAGAAGATAACCTTTTCTTGGTACTTTTAACTACACTGTAATCTTCAGTAGTCTGTTCAAAAAAGGATGGGGGGTTAATTGTAACTACTGGTTTATCACAAATATATCCTGGGGTCCTGCAGCCATGGCCCCAGACTTACTTGTAGTACTTGCAGGATATTGGATCAACTTAATATGATGCCAGTCATCAGTTGTTGTGCCAATGATTCAATTTATTGTATTATAGGAACCTATAGTTCCTCTCAGTTTTTGATGATTTTGTGATTTTCATTGCTGAGTTAAACTTAGGTATGGGAAGCAAGGAATGCAAAATCAAACTTACCCTGCAGTCAGCTAGCACAGTTACATTGTAACCATAAAACTAGAATCTTTAGGTTTTGTCTTCAAGTAAGTTTCATTAAAGAACACCACCTTGTTCACCATGGAAAGTGTAAAGAAAATATGAAGGCATCCAAGTCTGCTTATATAATTTCATCAATAGCATTTCCTGTATTTGTATATATGGGCATGCAGTGTATAATTAGGCATTACTGGACTCCACCTGCTTTAGGTACAATGCAAGTGATAAGTCACCTCCAATGCGGTTGTATCATCTGAGTACACTTTCGTTGAAGAAATGTTCACTCCATAAGAGTCCCCCCTTTCCCTGCTAGTGGTGGTAGTGCAGCCTTAAACTCCTGGAACCTCCAGATAAGGGGTTCCTTGGGTTTTATAGTAATGATAATAATGGTAATAGTAATGATGATAATAATGATGTAGTATATAGCTGTGTTCAGTGGTCTGTGGCAAAGGTCTGGTCATGATAACAAAGGAACTAACTTGACACGTCCCACAGAAAGAAGACTACTGGTGCAGTGGGGATGGCCTCCTTATTATCATCACCGTCATTGTTGTCATAGGCATCTTCTACTTCCAGGTGAGCATGATATGTCTTTGTGTTTTACTCAAATTTACTCTTGATATGTATGGTACTGCATATTATAGAAGGCGATTTAATGGGGCTGGAGCTATTAGCTGGAAACCCTCCCCTTCTTTTATTTCAGTTTCTAAAAGAGAGAACAGAAGAAAGAGCCAGGTGGGGAGTGCTTAGCCTCCTTGAAACCTCAGGCTGGGGTGTTTAAAATGTGTGTGGTGTAACTGTGATGAGAAGAAAGGAGAGATAGGTAGTTATGTTTGAGGAATTAAGCTGAATGTTCTGGTTCTGATTGAAAAAAACTCAAGAGTAAAGGGGAAGAATGGTCTGGAGATGTCTTAGGAGTAAAGTCCGGGGTTTTCGAGAGGATAAGAGCTAAAGGGATAGTCTTGCTTGAGGAAGATTTAGAAAGTTCTCAGCATTTTGACCAGTTAGTTTAAAGGTTTTTCAGGAGTAAGTAGTAAAACTTTCAAAAGGAAGCTAACTGGATAGCAAATACCAGATTAACCAGAAATTGATATATTTGTTGGTGCTGAAAATAAGAGCATCGGAAATCAGTAAGGATAAAGGGTGAACCTTATGCATTGATCATTCCTCTTGCTGCAGGTACTTGTAGTTAGGAACAGTACCATCACTCTTTGTCACATTTCCTCCATACGAGCTGATTAACTTTCAGAAATATTTTTTCCACGACTTAACCCTCAGTACCAACTCCTTTTCCCAGCACCATCCTGTAGCTCAGGCTCTGCTGTGGTTGGAAGCTTTCCTGTCCATGCTTGCTTATATTTTCCCATATTTTGTCATTTGAATTTAAATCCAGTACACAAGAGAAGTTTATGAGTCATTGGACTTGTACCAAAACTGGTATTATATTGATAGAATAGTAAAATTGCTGATCTCATCATAAACCCTCTCTGTCTGTATGTATGCATTATATTTTCCTTATGACATTACCTGATGAATATGCACATATACCTGCAGGTTGTCAAACCATTTTGGGGCGCCTTCCTGTACCGATGTGTGGTCAAACCACTGAGCAATTTTGCTGGCAAGATGTGGCAATACAGGTAAGACAGTAGTGGCAATTTCCCCTTCTGGGAAGGGAACTTTACACTCATGGGGCCCCACCCAGTATCCATGCATCCTTATCATACAGGTTTTAGAGTTTGAAACCTCAGCTCAAAAGAAAAATTCCAGAAGCTGGTGATGGAGTTTGAGACTGTGTTTACAAGGAGAAATGTGAAGGTAAATGTACCCAAAAGGAAAGTACCGAGAGAGAGAGAGAGAGAGAGAGAGAGAGAGAGAGAGAGAGAGAGAATGGTTTGTGTGAGTCATGAGTGGAGAGGATCTGGAGGAAGTAGTATGTTTAGGTACCTGGGAGTGGTTGTCTGGTAGATGGAACCATGCAAGTTGAAGTCAAGTCATAGGTTGGAATAAGGGGCTAAGGCCTCTATGGACATGTTTGGGACAGTCAGCTCCCAAGTCTCTCAAACACAGATTCCTTTTGTATGTATGTATGTTTATATGTGTGCATGTTGTGTAGGTTCATGTTTGTTTAGGCTTATGTTCATGTTGTGTGTATATGTGTAAGTTGTGTTTCATTGTTCATTGTGTGGGTGTATGTTTATGTATGTGTAGGGTGTGTGGATTTTTGTCCATGTATGTGTAGGGTACATGGAAAGATGTACATGAATGTGTTCTGCTGTATGTTAGGGTGAATTTATGTTCATGTAAGCATGTGTTTCTTTGTTTGTACGTTTATATATATATGAATGTTTCCATGTGTGTATGTTAAATATATTACTAGTCTCTGCTTGACTGTAGTTACACTGTGGTTGAAACGTCACCTTCGGCAAGGTTGTATCATTGTCATTGAACAAAAAGGAGTACAGTTTTGTTAAGGAATTCTCACTTTGAAGGAATCCATCTTTTCCATGCTCCTGGTTGGAAGACAGTTGTATCAGTTAAGATAATGTGTGGTGAACTGTGGAGGCAGTGGGTAGTGGCTAGCTAACATGGATAGTATGATATACAGGTTATTGCATTTTCTAGAGTACTTCTAAAAACTGGTTGACAATTAGAAGTTAGGAATGTGCTTACTAACACAGAATGGCTGAAAGAATGATGGAGCACCTCTTAATGTGGATAGCTGGTTTACAGAGTTGTGCGATGGCTTGTGTACTTGGGACTGGTGGCAGCAGTGGCCGTCTTCCTCGCTTTTGATGCTTGGGAAGACCCCCATCGCCTTGTGTCCCTATTTGGTGTTTTTGTTCTTCTCATCTTTGGTTTTGTCTTTTCAACAGCTCCACGCAAGGTAAGGAGTGGTATGCATTCAGGTTTCTTTTGTGATGATCAGTAAAAAGATAGTTGATGAATATGATTAAGAATAAATTTTGCAGTGTTCATTTGGACAAATTTATATGTAGTTGACATACTTAATCATTCCCAGTATTTCCTTCAGCCTTTTCAGTTTCCTTATAAAAGTAAATTGTAATTTCCCTTGCAGATAATATGGCGTCAAGTAGCTTGGGGTATGGGGCTGCAGTTTGTGCTAGGACTCATCATTTTGCGCTGGCGTTTAGGCCAGGCAGTCTTCCAGTGTGCAGGTGACAAAGTGTCCCAGTTCCTAAGTTTCACTGACTCTGGCTCAGGATTTGTCTTTGGAAAGTTGGTCTCAGAGCAACATATCTTTGCTTTCCAGGTGAGGAATCTTATTAGGACTTCCATGGTGTAGTGGTTACAGTTCCTGACTGAGTCTCATTCATGGACCATCCAGGGTCAAGTTTATAGGTTAGAATCCTGGTTGTGGCATTCAGTCCACAGTCAACCCAGCTGTTCATCCACCCTTAGGGTTTGGTTGATAAAATGAGTACCTTGCTTAGAGAAGGGGACCAAGTGAGGATTTTCCCTGTAAGGCTCAGTCCTCTGTTTCCTGGTGCTACCTCGCTGATGCAGGAGACATCGATCGAGTATAATGATAAAAGTAGTGTAATAAAGGCTGCAACTATGAATATGTACATGTGTATATATATGTCTATATATATGTATGTATACATTGAAATGTATAGGTATGTATATGTGTGTATGTATATGTGGGCGTTTATATATATACATGTATATGTGGGTGGGTTTGGCCTTCTTTTGACTGCAGTTGTGGTATTTATAGCTAAAGAAATGTTTCAAGGTATATAGCAAGGCCCTCTATAAGTTTCCTGATACAGCAAGGAGAAGGGGTAAAGTAGTATTTTAGAGATTGTTGGAATGTTTGATTAGATTTTGAAATTTAAATTGATGTAGATGGTTTGAAAATGAAGCATAAGTGCAGAACTATAGATGTAACTTGGTACTGTTAATTGCACTGTTTACTGTTTACTCTTCGTAGTGATATTGTTGATATT
Source organism: Panulirus ornatus (assembly GCF_036320965.1). Lineage (NCBI taxonomy): Eukaryota > Metazoa > Arthropoda > Malacostraca > Decapoda > Palinuridae > Panulirus > Panulirus ornatus. Next base: position 9,032,867 of record NC_092270.1, read on the forward strand.
CTTTTAGCTTCTTGTTTTGATAATCTTACTTCTCCCACAGGTACTGTCGGTGATCTTGTTTTTCAGCTTCTTTATTCAGATTCTGTACTACTGGGGTGTTATGCAGTGGATCGTGCTCAAGTTAGGCTGGTTCCTGCAGGTGACTGTTGGTACCACTGCTTGTGAGAGTGTTAATGCTGCTGCCAACATTTTCCTTGGCCAGGTGGGTCTTGACTATCATAACCTAGAATTTCGAGGTGTCAAGAAAAAACTAGCTGAAATTATATAAAAAACTAGATCAGTCACATAGAATGTACATATTATCATTGGTAATATAACTACTAAAACCAAGATTTAGTCACATAGAAACTATGTATAAGCCCAGGACAATAAAACTAGAACAGTCAAGTAGAAGATACATATAAACGTAGTACTAGGATGCAGAATGTAATTGAAGATACATATTAAATTAAAGCAAGTAGAAAGAAGATACATATAGAATTAGAGCAGGTGGGCCAAAGATTCATCTGAATCTAGAAAAAGCCAGAGAAAGACATTAGGACAGGCATATAAATGGTACGTAAACCAGAGGTAGCAGGCAGAAAGCACATTTAAACTTAGACCTTGCAAGCAGAAAGCACCTGAAAATTTTAAATAAGCAGAAAAAACATTCATAGCAGAGCTTATGGGCTTTAGGCATTTATGAAACTTGATTAGCTGGTAAAAAGCATGTGTGAGCCAAAACTAGGAATTGAGAAATGCCTTTATAAACAGAAATTTCCTTAAAACTAGCGTTAGCAAGCAATGATCACCTGTAGCATAGAACTGTCAGGGAAAGCACACATGTAACTGGCTGGGAGCAGTTGCCTGTAGATCTAAAACTAGCAAGAAGACACTTGTAAAGTCAGAGCTTGTAGATAAGAAATAGTGAGCACAGACAGAATTAAACTTGGCAGGGAGAATGCATCTGTAGCACAAGAATTGAGCAGACAGAATGAATATACAGTAATTGAATTTCTTATATGAACAAAGTTGTGGAGGTTACTTTTTCCTCAATTGTCATGAGAAATGTACAGTGATAAGTGTTTTTTTGTGATAACTTGCTCTTCGTGTTAACCACAGAATGAGATGAAAGATGAGAAGCTAGAACAAACTGCTGATTGAGACAGTATATGATGAGGTTAGTTTTAATGTGATTGAGACAGTATATGATGAGGTTAGTCTTAATTGGGGTTTCAAATGATGAATTCAGGTATGTAATGGATAATGATTTAAATGTCATATTGCTTCTACAACTTCAGATGTTTTCTAAACATTTTACAGCTTTCCCATAGATTACCCACCAAACTCGTATGTGGTGAACCTTTCTCATTTTGAGATAAGAGGAGAGGATGTGGAGGTCCTGTTTGTGTTTTCCTAAATGTAATATGCTGTACTTTCTCTTCTTAAACCGGCACAGTGTTTGCGTCAAATAACATCAATACATGTAAAAATATGACACTAAACTTTTTAAATGTGTTGCTGTTATAAATGATACTTTGTAGTCATGATTCTAGCTCTTCATTGTCATCTGTTACACCAAAGTCCTGTGTCCCTCTGGGATTACATAAAAGAAAATTAGATGCACTTGATATGAAACCTTTTTCACATGACCACACGAATGCCAAACTTCTGTTTGGTGGGGCTCCGTGCTTTCCACTCTCCTCCTTACAACTGGTGAGATCACTCTCTCAATCACTTATTTCCTCACTTCTCATCTTGTAATTTTTCTTAACTTTCCTCACCAGCTGATACATCTAATGGCAAGTATTCCTTCAACACTTGCATTTGCCATAGTTATTGTAGGGGTGCTTAGGAGTGCAGAAATTTTTCCCATGCCTTCCATATGATGGGAGAAACCTCTATAATCTGCTAATGGTGCCCCAAATTAGCTGGTAAAATAAACTGAGGCTGGAAAAGATGAAACGTGATGTGATGATGGCTGCTGTTTAAGGGTCAATGAGTGCTGGATATATCAGCATCTTATCTTAGCATTGCTAAAATCAACTTTGTAATAGTATTATGCACTAACCTGGCTTCAAAAGTGATTTCCATATGTATCTTATAAGAGTTCTCATGACTGCATTTAAAGGAATGTTATGGATTCAAGATTGTAACAAGGATTTTATTTTCTACTCCATATTTGTAACTGTTTCAATTTTTCAGTGTATTTTTATTATTGAGAATGTAATGCTATACGAATTTAGATTTTTCTAAGTAATTCTTCACTGATGCTGTTGATGAAAATTTACATACAGTTGTTTTGTATTGTGCTTCTTTATATAAAACTGTACTTACTTATAGTTTTGTGTGTATAGTTTCTTTTTTCAGGGAAATTTGAAATGTATAGTTGGTAATGTTGAAATTGATTATGCTAATGCCACTCATGTTATCACCAACAGACTGAGGCACCACTGCTGATCAAGCCATACATTTCCCTCATGACCAAGTCAGAGCTACATGCCGTCATGACAGGGGGGTTTGCCACCATTGCTGGCTCTGTCCTAGCTGCCTACATCTCCTTTGGTGTTGATGCTGCTCACCTCCTCTCTGCTTCTGTCATGAGTGCCCCAGCAGCTCTTGCCTTTGCCAAACTCTTCTACCCAGAGACCAGAAAGTCTAGGACAGGTGTTAAGGACATCAAGATTGTAAAAGGGTAGGTGCTTTGCAATTTTTTTTATATGAGAAGGTCACAGTGATTGGAGATACTCATACATTGTATATCTTGTGCAGACTTGTGTATCATCCCCACCAGTTTATGTAAAGCTAAAAGACCTGTCATTAAGCAGAAGGTGGCTTTGTCACAAAAATGGAAATTTCAATTAAATTGAAAATTCATATCTTGTTTCATCTTTATTATTTCTTTAAAAGTGTGAAGGTTGAATTGTATTGGTTGTTGTTGATTGGTTACCTTTGTTCGCAAAATTGCAAACAAAGACGTTTCCTGGGAAAAAACAAAGGATTATATGAAAGATATTTCATCTTGTGACCTCGTTCAATTAGTAGTTCTTTTTCTGTTTGGTGGCCTAAAGCACAATTTTACTCAAAGTCCTCACAGAAAAGCTAGGAATTTGTATATTGAATATAAGGGATCTTAAGAATTCCTCAAATGCATTTGTTAGACAATATGATATGTTAGATGTTGAGGATTGACCTTGTGTGGTAATGTGTTAAGGCTGACAGACCTTACTTTACCTTAAGATAACTCCTGAGATAAAAGCTTTTACCTTTATTACCTTCTTGAGAAAGTTTCTCTCCTCTTCCTCAGTGTTATTATTCTTTTGTGGCTCATGGGATGATATCTTCATCAGTGGTAACCATTGGTTTGATATCTATTTTTTGAGACTTTCAAGCATAAAGTTAGTACCATGCTGTTAGTCAGCAAGATGTTGACATCATGGCCATGTGGGGGATACTGATTAGTTGATGAATGGGTCCAGACCAAGCTAGCGTGCAGCCAGCACTGAATAAGTATTTAGTGAGAGGTGAAATGCATATGCCCTTACCAGAAGGCAGGGGTTATAATCTTCTAACCCCAAGGGAAACCAATTATGTATTATAATATGAATATAAATAATGATGTTGAATATTTCAGTTTTCAAAGTAAATATATGACTTTGTGCATTTGTAGGCTGCTATTTGTGTGCAAAGACAGTACCAACATTATGACAAATAAAAACAAGTACAGGTGGATGTTTCATGCTTATCAACTGGGGTTGAACGAGTTTCTCTAAAACTACTGTTGCCACCCCAATGACTGTTTTGTGCTTTTTGCAGGAACGAATCGAACTGGCTCCATGCTGCCATGATTGGGGTGACAAATGCTATCCCACTGGTTGCCAACATTGCTGCCAATCTTATTGCCTTCTATGCCTTCATTGCCCTTTGCAGTCATGTTTTTGACTGGAGTTGCACACTTGCTGGCTCTGAAGAGGGAGTCTGTTCTCTTGAGGTCAGTAGGGTTGAATTCATGAAGCTAAAAAAAACTCGAGTGATTTGTTAGAAGTCTTTAGCTTTTAGGATCTCTTCCTTTGTGACACTTACTTGGAATGATTGGGTTATGTACGAATTGATAGGTGTGCAAAAGAGAGACTGTTGGACATGAATTTGCTGAGAGAGGCAGCTGGTGGGATGTCTCATCACTTCTTAGTACTGGACACTGTGAAAGTTTGTAGTTGTTTAGGAAAAGAGGAAATAATATGGGAGGTGGTGAAAGTGAATGATCTTGGAAAAGAGGCTTGCATTTGGAATTAATGTGATTCAGTGAAACGAGGTAAGTTGAAAATTAATGGAAGGTATTTAGGGAAGGATTACCCATGTATGTAGGTGAGATATGTAGCATGCAGAAGGGGGATGTAGGCATTTTAGAAATGGATGTGATTGGTGGGATGAGGGAATTAAGTTGCTTTTGCAAGAGAAAAGAGAGGTGTATGGTTGATACCTGCTGGATAAGAATTAGATGATTGGAAGATCTAAAGGAAAAAGTGGCAGGAGGTCAAGAGGAAGGAGTAGAGGCTGAAAAAGTGGGCAAATGAAAGATGGGGTAAGACAGCACTGACAAACATCAGGGAGAACAAGAAAATGTGGTGGAAGGAAGCAGATAGCGTGAGGTTAGAAGAGAATTAATGGAGGCATTAGCAAGGGGAGCAGACAGGGAAGTGGTAATTGGGAAACAAAAAGTTAAGGAGACCTGTGACAGCTTTGAAGGACTGTTGAACATGTTATATGACATCAGTAGCCACATAAAAGGGGGTCCAGGGGTCTTAAGGAAGTATAACAATATATGCGGACAAAATCTATACAGAAAATGTTAATAACAGTTGGTAGCAAGGTGAGTCATTATAAATTCTTACTGACTTTGATATGGAATTTTTTTGTTTAGTTGCAAGATTTTAAGTTTTTAAGTGATGACTGAACATTTCTAAAAAAAATTTTTGTCTTTCTCAGAGTCTCTTTGGATGGATCTTTATGCCCCTTGCATGGGTGATGGGTGTGGACTGGTCAGAGTGTGACAAAGTTGGAGAGTTAATTGGTATCAAGACAATTGTTAATGAGTTTGTTGCTTATGCCAGACTTGCAGAAATGAAGAAAGCTGGTGAACTTTCGGTAAGGAAGTTTAATGCCATTATTCCATTTCATTTTGTGATGAAAAATTGAGTCATTTTTAGTGTTTCATTGGCTACTGGATTTTACATAGTCCAGTAACCAGTTGGATTTTTTAAAAGTGTCCTTTGAGAACCTAAAGGTATTCAAAGAAACTTGCAGTTTTTGGATATAATGATTAAGTTGAGCATGTTCACGTCTCATAGTGAGCTGCTATGTTGAGTTTATTAATGATATGTATACAACATCTTTCAGTGTTCCTTATTTGTTTGTCAGGTACGAGCAGAGATCATTGCCACCTATGCCCTTTGTGGTTTTAGCAATATTAGCTCCATTGGCATCAACCTAGGTGGGTTCAGTGCCATGGCTCCTGACCGCAAGGCTGACCTGGCAAAGGTGGTGGTGAGAGCCATGATCGCTGGCAGTTGTGCCTGCTTTCTAACTGCATGTATTGCTGGTAAGTCTTGTTTTCTAGTGTATAGTTTCTTTGCCATATACTATATATGGTTTGGTTTCTTTTTATTGCACAGTTAGGCGTAAGTGCACATGAAAGTTTTGTAAGAACTTCAGATTACCTGTGGGTATTTTGTAGAGTAGGATGGATATGGCATTGACTTGTAGCTGTTTTGTCATCTCAACTTTATCAGCTTTTATGAGCCAGTCTGGCCCTCAAACATAGTCTTGACACCTAGATGGTACCTGGCTACATTACCTATCCTGGACCCATTTTCAGTATAGCACTCTACTTCCTCTAAGTCCTCTCCATGTATAGCATTTTCATTATAGTACTCCACTTACTCCAAGTCCTTTCAGTATAGCTTCATACTCATACGGTTTGTATCATCCCATACCATACCCCATTGTTCATGTTTACTTTCAGCTCTCTCCTTTAATACATTCTCTCAAACTTGATCATGAGCTTATTAACTTTCTGTCTGGAGTCTGCTGCCATAACCATCTGCAAACCACAACTGGTTTACTGCTCATGCCCACACCTTCAGTATACCGGAGACCTGCACCTTTCCCTAAGTCAGATATTCAGTCACTCCTTACTTGAGAAACTCATCTTGTTTTTCCATCTGCCCTGATGTTTTACCAAGTGTCTTTTCTTTCTGCCTCACCCACATGTGGACTACTGGCATTCTGTCCACAAACATACAATCCCTCCTTGTCATGCATAACACTTGACAACACTTAAATCACACAGCTATGTGGATCAGAGGACTACAACTTAACAACCACTGAAGTCCTGGCTCTCTATGCAGATGTCGCTAACCCTCCCGATATCCTTGTGGGTAGTACTGGTAATACACCGTCCTGGTCGGTGGTTTCCTACCGACTACTACCTACCAACCACATATCCTTTACAAATTGTACTAGTTTCTCTTGTACAGATATTTAATATATTCTTTATAGTTTGAGTTAGTAAAATAAATCATTATGGGCTCCACATTGTGCTAATACATGGTCTGAAACTTTGAACTTGAGTGCTCATTGAAGCTACAGCAAACCAAACCAAACATGACCAGAAACATGTAGAAGGATATAGAATATATTCAATAGTCAGTGATTTATTGGTCAGCAAGTCATATTTTCTGCTCAGAAGCACTAAACCTATTAGATACTTTGTTAATTGCATGTGCATAAAATTAAAGGGCATTAACGATGGCGCATACCACTATTTTATCAAATGTGCATAAGGTTCAGGTGTGCATATTATTTACTGCAGATATTTGTTTTTGCTATAGTGCTAGAAACTGATGTTTTATTTTTTCTGGTCCACCAGGTACATTGCTTAATGAGTTTGGCACGACAGGAGGCAGTGCGGTCAGCAATGTCACCCTCACTAGTTGAAACCTTGGGCCACTTCCAAATTCTCTTGTCCACATGATTTCATTAGAACACTGAGATATATCAATATGCATAAGACACCATCTGCTACATAAAATTGTGTTACCTCAGCATGTAATTACCTGAAATCACTCATCCTTTTAGGTTATAGTGAAGGGCTTCTTACATTTTATGGTAGATACACAGGTCTTGTTGGTGGTGCCACTTGAAATTTTATGTGAAGTTTGATATTTGAATTTTTAATCCAGACCTTCATTTCATAGTTGTTGATTGTAAGTAAAGGGATGATTTCTATGTTACATTTAAGATAAAAATTACAGTTACTTGCTGTTACTGTAAATCATATCATCATATTGGTACTTACCAACACTGGATGGAGGTGCTTAGATTGCTTTTTAGTGTAGTCTTTGCTATGAGTCAGGTCAGTTGAATTCATAACCAGATCACAGAAGTGAAATGAAATCAAATTTTTCCAAATATACATTTTTTACCCTAGCATTGGTTTTAGAGAACAATCCATTAGGTTTTACACTTTACAGTTGAGGCAGAATTTCATGTTATAATGGGATTGGAGAGAAAGAATCCTTGCCACATATTCCCTGTATGTCGTAAAAGATGGCTAAAAGGGGCAGGAGCGGGGGGCTGGAAACCCTCCCCTCCGATTTTTACTTTTCCAAAAGAAGGAATAGAAAAGGTGGCCAAGTGGGGAGTTTTCCTTCTAAGTTTAGTCATCTTTTCTGGAATGCTACCTTACTAGTGCGGGAAATAACGAATATGCATAAAAAAAAGTAAAAACTGGTTTTGTTTTTCAGAGACTGTATTCAAGGAGCTGGGTTGTTAATGTACATTTCATAATAATGAAATGTCTTTTTAATAATTACTGTATATATTGTGTATATTTAGGTAGAAGCCTTAGGTAGAAGTAGTAGGAAGGAGCATTAGATTGAAATAGTCAGTAGGAAAATTAGGTAGAAGCCTCTGCAAACACTGAGCTAGAGATGCCCTCCACTAGTGGCCTGCTAAGGGTGAGGCACTAAAGGCTAAGAAGCGGCACTGAAGTTCACTGTTTATGAAGACTCTATTGCCGTGGCCTCCCCTTAAGGGAGTTCTAGTTGGAACAGGTGTCAGAGATATAGATAGATTATTAATAGAAGAGATTCATCTGGTTTGATGTTTTCTATGTTATAGACTGTATGCATATGATTGTAGATGCCTGTTTAAAATCAAATGAATGTGATAAATATGCTGTGATATATGACACAGATGAATCTTTCTACTTGTATATATATTGATCTTGATGCAAATGTTGATATACCTAGTTAAGATGAATTTTGAATTGTTGTTTCATAGATATGCTCACTATACTAGTGTTATGCTTTTTTATGCAAATTCCTCTCTTTGTTGTTCAGTGTTATGAAGTTGTGAGGTTTTGTTGTGTATATATATATTTTTAATTTCCCCTGCTTTCCAAGCATAATGGCAATCTATTCCAGTTTGTTTTTATCTGAGAAACTTATTGTATTTATTTTATTTATAATTTCTGTGAATGATTCTTGGTAAATAGGACCTTTCAAAAGGCTTCTGTTTCCCAAGGCTGCATTACTTCAAGTAACTGAGAAATGTAGACTCCTTTGGAATGAGAAGTTCTCTGACAAGACTTTACTCCTAATAATACAGTCTTGTTAGTGAAGACTTTTCACTACCCATGAACCTTGAGCATGAAGAGTCTGCCAACATTCCTTTAGCTTTTTAAGTAATGATATTGATATTTCAATTTCTTATGTATGATACATCAAAGCTAGCCATTTTAGTTTTGAATTTATAAGGCTACCTATTTTTTTTACTTCATACTGAATGTACAAATAAAGCACACATATTTTTGTTCTTGAATATGAAAGGTACAGTACTTCACGTTGACTGTACATGTAAGTTATTTTAGTGTGTTCTGTATATATGATATTTGACATTAAACTTTTATAGTGTTTATTGAATTGCTTACAACTTTCCTTATGCATAGCAGAATTAGTCTATGTAAAATCCTGTATTTTATGGTGTGCATGGAAGACTTTTGAATCTGTTTAGAGATTTTATGAAAATGGATGTAGTGCATGTGGTGGAGTTTGTGTTGTACGAGTAAGAGGTTCAAGTGAGTATTGGAAGGTGTCAAAGTTGTCCGATATTACCATGATTTTTCAATGTTTAAATAGATGGGGTGGTATGAGATGAAAGCGATTTGGGGTGATTGTAATTTGTTATTTAACCATAGGGTAACAAAATGGGAGTTGCTGCAATTGTGTACAGATGATGACGTGTTACTAGCTAAATTAGAATGGTTAGCCGGTTTCCTAAAAACTGGAGGAGGATACGAAAAGTGAATGTAAGACACTAGTTTTTGAAAGAATGGGGAGATCAATTTGTATGGAAGAGCTGTTAGTTCTGGGTTAATTTAAGCTTTGGGAGTATGATTTAAATTTGCAGTGGAAAAGCTGAAAAGGTGTAGATGTACTTGGTTATAATTATGTGTCATGTTTTAAAGCAAAATATTACTATTATTGTGTGGTTCATCATAACTTTGGCATCTCTTTAATTTAATTTACTAAAAATATAATAGAATGATTTAAAAATCAAGAATTGCTAGTCTGTATGTATACTAGTGTGAATTTTATCAAAATTCATTGCCATTCAAAACATTTTCATTATCTTAATTCCCTGATGATAAACTGGGCAAGTAATAGAAATTATCATGATTCTTCAAGAAACACCTGATCTAGTAACAGGTAAAAAAGCTAATGCAATACTTCATTAAATATGCTCATTTTGAATACTATGATGTTGCTCTGTCATGACTTGTGTTGCTGGCACATGGGTGCCAGGATGAGATCACCTTTTTATTTCATTAACAGATAGTTTTTTTCAGTAGTGGTATAGGATGTGAATAAAGTGCATATGAAATACTCAGATAAATGGATGAAATCTTAAGTGGCATTAATGGATCTGGTGAAACTGTATGATAGGGTTGATAGAAATGCCTTGTGGAAGGTCTTTAGAATATAAGGAGTGGAAGGAAAGCTGCGAGAAGCAGTGTTTTTATAAAGGGTGTAAGGTATGTGTTAGAGTAGAGAGAGAGGAGTGAATGGAATGGTTCCAAGTGAAGGTTGGTCTGCATCAGAGATGTATGATGCTGTTATAGTTGTTTAATTTGTTTATGGATGTGGTGCTGAGGGAGGTAAATGAAAGTCTTGGAAAGGTGGGGCGAGTATGCAGTCCGTAGGGGCTGAGAGGGCCTAGGAAGTGAGTCAGTAGTTGTTTGCTGCTGATACAGCACTGGTGGCAGATTCCAGTGAAAGACTGCAAAACTTGGCAACTGAGTTTGGAATTGCGAATTAAAGGAGGAAGTTGAGAGTAAACGTGAATAAAAGCATGGTTATTAGGCTTAGCAGGGTTAAGGGACAGGTTAGTTGGGGTGTAAATTTGATGGGAGAAATATTGGAGAAAGTGAAGTGTTTTAGATACCTGGCAAAGAACATAGCAGCAAATGGAACGGTGGAAGTGAGTCATAGGGTGGGTGATGGGGCGAAGGCTCTGGGAGTGCTGAGGAATGTGTGGAAAGATCATTATATTGAAGGGCAAAAATAGGTATGTTTGAGGGTATAGTTGCCCCATCATTATGATATGGATGTGATTGTGGGTCATAGATATGACTGTGCAAAGGAGGGTAGATGTGTTCCAAATGAAATGTTTAAGGACTATATGTGATGCGAAGTGGTTTGATCAAGTAAGAAATAAAAGGAGAGAGAGGTGTTATAAAAAGAGTGTGGTTGAAAGAGGTGAAGAGAGTATGCTTATGTGGTTTGGATAGGGAGATAATGAGTGTAGAAAGGTTGATAAAAAGGATATATGTGTCAGAAGTGGAGGAAATAAGGAGAATGAGGAGACCAAATTGGAGATTGAGGGATTGAGTGAAAAAGATTTTCAGCCATCGGGGCCTGAGCATGCAGGAGGTTGAAGGGCTTTCAAGGATATATTTAGCTGGAACAGTGTGGTATACAAGGATCAATGTGTTGTCTGTGGACTGAACCAAGGCATGTGAAGCTTCAAGGGTAAACTTTGAGAAAGTCTTTGAGGCCTGGTTGTGGATAGGGAGCTGTGTTTTCAGTACATTTCAGATGATAGCTAAAGAGTGGATGAGGCCTTTCTTCATCTGTTCTTGGTGCTACGTCGCTCATATATGAAGAGTAGGTAATGAACTAAACTTTGAAGTAAAAGGCCTGGCAAATATAGGATGTTTTTGGAACATCATCAGATAGTGAAATATCTCGTATTAGGTTTCAGAAGACCTAATACTTCACAAGACTGCTATTTTTATGATGGTCTTAGGAGAATGCAACAGAGTAAGTGATGGCAAGCAAAATTACGAAGAAAATTTTAAAACTTTAATAACTCCAAAGAAACACAATCATAAGGCAAAAACGTCAATTGGGAACTATGGGACCATTATCGGATGGCGATGGGTCCTGAAGACAGCAAAGAACTGTGTAGCTACAGGTAATGTAACCTATTGATCATGGGCCACATACAGAGTGTATTTGGTCTTATAATTATCCTTTAACACCCCGAAAAAGGTGTTAAAGATATTTCGTTTGTTGGATGTATCTTACATTGCCTTTATGACCCTGACAGTTGATAGGCCTGAAGACCAAACAAGCAATCTATATAGACCGGTGAAGGGCAAAATGCTTATACAGTGATAGCATGTCTTTAAAATCATTTTGGATTCATGAAAAAAGGTATTGAAGATTTTTGTCTTACAATTATTACTAGTGACAGAGCCTTTTTTATCCCTGCAGTTTTTGGGCCCAAAGCTCAGATATAGAGTTGATTTCCTCAGATACTCTTTTCAATGGTATACCACTGATATCCTCCACATACAAACAGCTTCTAAAGTTACCAGCAAGTACGTTTTGTCAAAGGGGAGATAAGATAAGGAATAGATATAAAGATTACAGAGACTTTTACTCCTAATATTAATACCAACGTTACTGATAATAATTAACCTTATTGCAATACAAAAGCATAAAATTTGAGGTCTTTAACGCGTTGAATGATTTTACGTATCTGTGCCACGACCCCTTTAATATTCCAGCCCAACCTAAGACTGTTTCTGATGAGAGATGTAAGGTGTTTTTGTGTATAGCCGTACTCCGGGAAATGTGAAACCGAAATTTGTCCATTAGTGACTTTCATCTCCCAACTGCAATGTGGAAGTTGCCCCAAATGCGCCATGATCGTTCCACCAGACTATGTTCGCTGTTCAGTTGTACAATGCCATACGATAGATCTCTTTGATTTTATTTTACACACGTTATTTTTTTGATGTGTAACAATATTAATTTGCTGTTCATAATGCATATACCCATCACTACTGATTCATTATATAGAAAATACTGCAAAACAGAAGTTCGTATCGTAAAGAACACATTGCATGGGTCCTATCCTAGACTTGCCCAAAGTCAATGTATTTACTCAAATCAGATTATATCCATTACAAAAGACATAGAAATTGTTTTCACTAAAAGTATCTGAATGAAAAATTTATAATACAACTCACTCTTCAGATAAAGAGAGGGGAAAAATGTATTCTGGATATGTAAACTGGATCTAGACTTGACCATGGAATGTCAACACCAGTGTATCAAGATGCTGTGTGGTGTCTGATCAGATTCATGTGCCCATAGAGTGTACGGTAGTGTTTTGTTCGGTGGAACAAACCCTCAAGAACATGGTAAGCATAAAAGAAGAGTGCATGTGACCTTAGAACAAGAATGTCTCTTGCCAAAGTTCTGACGCCAGCATCAGCCATCCAATCTGGGCTCTGTTGTGCCAAACGTTTGATGCTGGCTGATCTAATGCTCATGGCACCCTTGTCAGCTAACGTACGTCCCTATTCAGGACTACTACTACTGACGTAGTCAAAGTAACCTACCATAGAACTGGAGTATCAATGGTCCTGCGAAATTACATGAAATATTTTACTAGTTAGGGATGGTAGCGTCTGGGTTCGACTGACAAGCTCGCTGGTGGCAGTAGAATCTCCACTCAAAACTGTCTCAATAACTCAAAGTATTAGGTGAACAGGGTCCATATAAAAACCTGGATACCAGGTAAAATATTAAATATTCAGGTATGTAAATGGAGTCTAGTAGTGCGACTGAACATTGAGGCGAGCAGATCAAGTGGAAAACAACATACATTCCTCTTTTTTCCAGAAGGTAAGTTAATAATATAGTGATTTAGAAAACCTGAAAGTATTGCAGAAAATACTTGTTTAGACATTTGTAATGTCGAATGTAGTGGTAATAGATTTTCTAAAATTGTAGCAGGACGTAGGTGATCGGGGTACGTAGGTAGAATGGTACTTGCTGCCATCATCTTGTCCCCACTCGCGTCTGCGGGGGACACAGGTGGTCGCGTCCAATGGACCCCAAAGGTGTTTTGAGTGGATTAGGTTCGCTTGCGGAGTTGCATGACGCCTGGACATGAGATTACCCGTTAAGGGCATGAGGAGACACCTGGCGCATACATCAACTCAACGAATCAAGTAACTTGGCTTTATCGGGCGATATCTGGTAGCTGCAATTAACGACGGGACTAATGTATGTGAGAGCGTTAAATATAGATTCATAGTAAATTTTGATGTGGGAGCTTTAGGTAAAGATGAAGAGTTGATTATGCAGCGGCGCAGCCATGATTTCCAAGGGCGCTGGTAGCCATTGTTACGAATGTTAATACTTATTCGAGCAAGGTCGCCAGTGACATATGTTACAAATACTGATCCTCGTCTTTGCAAGGACGTAAGATTTGTCAAACTGCACAACTCAGGATAACACTGTCTGAAAGTTATGGGATTGAATTAAAGGCCAGCATTACATTAAATCTACGTATAATGAAAGAATTCAGGTGTACAAAGATAGGCACATAAATCAGGCATGAATCATTTACGTTAACACTGAACATGTTTAACATTGAACATGAGTTAACATTGAACATGAGTTAACATTCCAGATAAGATTTCAAGCCAGGAGATCTCTCCTCTATGACAATTTGTTCGATAACATTACACTTAGACCTGACGTGACACAGTAAACAACATCGTTACACTTAGCTAAACCTGACGTGACACAGTAAACATCATCGTTACACTTAGCTAAACTTGACGTGACACAGTAAACATCTTACAAACTGGGGCAGCGGTGGCTACAGGGTTCGAGACGGGGAAAGCTTACATTACCTTGCTGGGCTCGGGACTGCTGAAGGAATCGAGGCTCAGCGGGGAGTCAGAGGTTTTTATTACAGACAGGGGGACTTGCGTCCGCCTTGTTACCGTATGATGCCACCCTTGATTGGTTATGGGCCTAAGGCCCAATGATGATTGGAGGAGGGTGGCTCCAAGTGCCACTCCTACTTGGCTGGAGGGCCACAGGTCCGTCGGTGATTGGAGAAGGTGTCATCCGTGAGACAGCTTACTGGCTGAAAGGAAGTTAAGTTCGTCCCACATCTGCCTAGAGGCCCCACCTTCTCTTACCCTGACAGCGACGACACTGTATGGGGGCCGTAGGTTGACCCCAACTTGACCTGGTGCCTCGGATGGAAGGCCCGAGTGTCGAGGGGGGACTGGATTGATGACCCAGCGTGGCCATCTGGTTTCCCTCTCGAAGGTTTGAAGAAGACATCAGACCTAATGGTTTGGTTAGGGAAGCGAAATCCGAGCCGATAGCGGAGGGAAGACCTTGGCCCTCGCCCTAACATGAAATAGCACTTACACTATATACAAAGACACACACATACATATACACGAACATGTAGGCACACACCCACGTGTTCGTAACACCATTCACTCAAAAAAAAGAGAAAAGTTTGTCTAAAAACGTACATCACTCAACAGTTTACGGATGTATCAGACATTCGGATTAAGTTTCCTCACCTTCAGGAATATATGAAATTATATCACTTAATTTGAAAAAAATGACAGACGAAGATATTGTCAAGTGACAATAGAAGATTGTCACGTTGAGACAGTGTTAGAATATTCGTGTTTCTCTGTAAGCTTTGAGGTTTTTAAAATCCTTGGCACACAACTGAAATTTAGTATTATAATAATTCTCTTTGGTTTGAATCGTGTGTATTTTTTTGGCCCAAATTTCTGCGCGCGTCATTCTTATCACAAGTGTTTTGAGGCAGGTGTCTCAGAAAGTGACTCAACTCTTCATTGTTTTTTTACGTTGGTTTAAGTGATAGTAGATCTTAATCTTATCAGAGACTTACTTTGGCTGTATTCGATTTCCCTGTGACAGACGCATCGAGGGCGTTAGCGACGACGGAAGGCACACACTCTGTTAGTCCGTCCGTGGCGCTATGGCCGAGCGTAACTCAAGGGAATCGTCTGTAGGAAATGGAGGGCAGTCGTCGAGCTTGGACAATGGAGGCCATGTCAACGAAGCGTTCGAGGAGGCGGGCGCGGGTCTTCCAGTGACTGGCGATACTATAGAGATGACTCAGGTAAGGTTACCGGCACATTATGTCTACTAGGGAAAGTTGGCCTACGTCTTGGATCACTCTTTTACCGTAGATGGAAGTTGATTTGATGGTTGTGAACAGTATGTGGTGTAAAAGGAAGTTGTGAGTTGTAATAGTGTTAAATACAGTCCAGGTTTCAGCGTTGCTTCTGTGAACAAGGGTACGATCGCGCCTACTATCTCGACAAAGAACCATCCTTAAATATTATACGTTCTTTTTCCTCCTACGATAATTCCGAGGCCTCGTGAAGGTTTAAGCGATATGATGGTTGATACAAGATCTTAGAGACTGCTAATATCAGCGGTAACGTAATGAAAATAAGGAGCCAGACGGAGTTAAATAACATTTCTTGAATCTGGATTATCTTAATGATAGCATATCACTTGAAGTATTTGTGTAGTTTTGATGGTATTGATAGTCTTAGATTGTACTCCGTATGAAGTTTGAGAACGTTTGCCACAACAACAAAAAAAAAGTCATGTTACCTTTACATCTTTTCGTTTATCTTCCATGTCCTTATTTCTAGCCATCTATCTTGCCTGAGAGGTGACATTTTCTTGTGTTGAACTTATACAGTATTTTGAAAACTATCATTATATCACCTCGGAGTCATCGCATTTTTAGAGAAAAATGATATAAAGTCGTTGAGACTTCCTCTTATTAATGAGTGAAGTGAGTGCGTAGTGTGGTTGCTTTTCTTTGGACTTGTTTCAGTATTCCATATTTATTTTTTTTTACCGTTGTGGTTTGTGTTTTGCTGAGTGGCTGTGGTTGGCCATTCAAGGTGATATGAAGTTGTGTGTTAGATTTGTGTCTTGTCATAGGTTTAGTGTGGCGGGGAATTTCTGTAGGAATGCAGACCATTTGTTATGAGCAATCTACGTAGTATCCTAATTGCTTAATGTAGTGCTTCATAACTGTAGGTGCTTATATAATATATAAATATATATATATATATATATATATATATATATATATATATATATATATATATATATATATATATATATATATATATATGAATACTGCATGCGAACGCGCGCTACCATTTAACATACAAACCTCCAACAGCCACGATTGAACTCAGGTGAACATAGGCTAGTCGTAATGCTCCAGGCCTGCTACCCAGGGGTCTTGAGTTCGATCCTGGCTGTTGGAGGTTTATATATATATATATATATATATATATATATATATATATGTATGTGTGTGTGTGTGTGTGTGTGTGTTTGTGTGTGATTAATCCATGCAGTTTCGTTAACCAGGAAAATAATTGGAAACCTCCTAAACTTCCCCACGTCCAGATGAGATGTAACAATAACGTGGGCGGAGTCGGCGCAGACGTGGACGTCTCAGACGAATCCGACGACGAGGATTATGGTCTGCTGAAGCTCCTGCCGCACTACTCCCGGCTCAAGGCCAAGGCTGATGATCTCCTAAAGGTGAGGCGTACGTAAGGCCAGCGCCCTCCCCCCGCGCTGGACCACTAATGGTAGCTTACTATACTATTACCGTAATCCTACTGTATTTGTAGCATCTGGGATACACCCTCGACTCCATTCTTCCCGATGTATAGTCGCTAGATGTTTTAAGCTCATGGGTCTCCCCGTCCGTGTGCACTCGGGTACATATTGTTACTATCAGCGACTTCGGGAATTCCATGGCGCGAAGTAGTTTACAGAGAATGCTTACGAAGCAAGTTTTATTGGTCATGGTAACCTTAGAAATTCCCATGTAGCGAGCTGATTTAAGATTTTGAATTATTGGGGAATATCCTCGTCAACGTTTTGCAATAAACTGAGAGTCTTGTGGCATTTTTTTTAAATAATCATTGAGGCTCTACTGCACAGAACACCCTAAAGGTGGAAACTGCTCTCCTCACCAAGGTGGAAAACACATTATCGGCAACCCAGCTCTTGTCAAGATATCATACGAAATTCAAGAAATTTCCATAGAGTGCAGTGACGGGAAAACCAGGAACTTCGCCGGGGTCGTGTTAATGAATCTTAAAATTCAGGCAAACTGCCGTAGTTAGAGTTGGCGTGTCTTGTTTGTGAGTGATGTCGTCTGATTCCAGGGACGCGACACGTCTGGTTGGTGGCGCGCCGCTGGGCTGGCGGTGGTGAGCGGCGGGTTCCTGGCCTACTTCTACGCTGTCCTGGCAATCAAGACGGAGGTTGAGGTAACGTCTGTGTTCATATTGCTTCTTTCTCACAGTTCGATATCGTTTACCAGAGAGATTAGATAACGACTCTTTTTAGATATAATCTGGTAACTGCTGGGTTTTTATCGTTTGCCAAGGTTGAAAAAAAAATAGAGTTGATTGTGTCATTATGTTTGTGGTCCGGCTATATCGTGTTCATGGGAACTTCATGTGCATGAGAATGGGTGTGTGTGTGTGTGTGTGTGTGTGTGTGGTAGTTCTTCCTGATGCTAGGTGTGCAGTATACTGTAGTGTGGTGTCCTCTGTCTCCTCAGGGTTACAACTACTGGTGTGATGCAGACGGCCTACTCATCATCTTGACTTACCTCACCGGTATCGGCATGACCTACTTCCTTGTGAGTTGACGCAACTTTACGTACCCAAGCTTGATGGAAACGCTTAGGCTGTCTCGGTGCTAACTGCTAAGTAACATTGCATAAGTTTATGAAGAACATGATTATGAATAGTATATTTAGAGTGTACTTAGAGGACTAGGGTGTCTAAACATTATTATGAATAGTATATTTAGAGTGTACTGAGAGGACTAGGCTGTGTCTAATTGTGACGACTAGGCTGTCTTAGTGCTAACTGACATGGTAAGTTTATAAAGAAAATTATGATCTCTGTATTTAGGTATACTAGGCTGTGTAAGTTACACAGTTTATAAAGAAAGGTTTAATAAAGAAAATTATGATCACTGTATTTAGTTATACTAGGCTGTCTAAGTTACACAGTTTATAAAGAAAGGTTTTATTAAGAAAATTATGATCACTGTATTTAGTTATACTATATACTAGGCTGTTTAAGTTACACAGTTTATAAAGAAAGGTTTTATAAACTATATTTAGAATGACTTTGATGAAAAGATTTTAAGTTGAACTTAACCTTTGTAACATTATTGATTGGTATAGCATTCGCAATCAGCTACTAGTCAATGCAAAACTAAATAGGCTTTGAAACCGATACAAATGCGTTCCTTTCGCACATACAAATGGGCTAGGCATCAGAATTTTGGAATTAGATATGAAGTTAGTGGTTAGGTCTCTCTTACTTAAATGATGAGACAGATTTATTCATTCCTAGGTCCTGAAGCCATATTACGGAAGACCCATCTACAAGGCTGTGCTCAAGCCCATTTATGCGGCCTACGAGAGGGCGTGGACGTTCAGGTGAGTGAGGTAAACTGACTGTAGGGCACACTAGTACATCCTCACCCGGGCAAAGTGATCACGCTGAACCTGTTTCCTCGTATTAGATGTGCTTAGAGGACACCTTCCACTCTCCCATATATATATATATATATATATATATATATATATATATATATATATATATATATATATATATATATATATATATTATCCCTGGGGATAGGGGAGAAAGAATACTTCCCACGTATTCCCTGCGTGTCGTAGAAGGCGACTAAAAGGGGAGGGAGCGGGTGGCTGGAAATCCTCCCCTCTTTTTTTTTTTTTTTTTTTTTCCAAAAGAAGGAACAGAGAAGGGGGCCAGGTGAGGATTTTCCCTCTAAGGCCCAGTCCTCTGTTCTTAACGCTACCTCGCAAACGCGGGAAATGGCGAATAGTATAAAAAAAAAAAAATATATATATATATATATATATATATATATATATATATATATATATATATATATATATATATATATATTCCTATGAGTCCACGGGGGAAATGAAACACGAAAAGTTCCCAAGTGCACTTTCGTGTAATAATCACATCATCAGGGGAGACACAAGATGATGTGATTATTACACGAAAGTACACTTGGGAACTTTTCGTGTTTCATTTTCCCCGTGGACTCATAGGAATATCTTGATCACGAGCAAAATTGTGATCCTTTCCAATATATATATATATATATATATATATATATATATATATATATATATATATATATATATATATATATATATATATATATATATACTGCCACTGTAGGGAAGATAATGAAAGTGTATTTAACAGTACCAGAACTTTGTAATTTGCAGACACAAACATCTTTTATTTCAAACTATTGTTAAGTGTTTTGTCTTTTGGCTGTGTGCGTGGCAGGTGGGTGCGCTGGGCGTTGTACGTGGCGTTGGCGGCCGCGGTCATCACCTTCATTGTGGTGGACACCATAGACGACACCGAGCGTCTTCAGTCGGTCTTCGGCATCGTCACCATCCTCCTCTTCGGCTTCGTCTTCTCCAGAGCGCCGGGCAAGGTTATAACTTGTAAGACTTTTTTTTTCCTAATTCTTTAGCGACTGCGACGGTCTGTAAGAGTAACGAGATTTGTGACACAAGTTTTATGTCGCCTCCAGTCCAGAGTTCTTATTCTCAAAGCTGCAGATATGGCATCGATGAGAAAGTCCCCGCTGACCGCCACACCACCCCGGGTTTCAGGAAGTCCCCACTGACCTTCACACACCCCTGGAGTTTAAGAAATCCCCACTGACCTTCACATCCCCTGGGGTTTAGGAAGTCCCCACTGACCTTTCACACACCCCTGGGGTTCAGGAAGTCCCCACTGACCTTCACACACCCCTGGAGTTCAGGAAGTCCCCACTGACCTTCACACACCCCTGGAGTTTAAGAAGTCTCCACTGACCTTCACACACCCCTGGGGTTCAGGAAGTCCCCACTGACCTTCACATCCCCCTGGGGTTTAGGAAGTCCCCACTGACCTTCAAACACCCCTGGGGTTTAGGAAATCTCTAATGACCTTTGCACACCCCTGGGGTTCAGGAAGTCCCCACTGACCTTCACACACCCCCGGTGTTCAGGAAGTCCCCACTGACCTTCACACACCCCTGGGGTTTAGGAAGTCTCTAATGACCTTTCACACACCCCTGGGGTTCAGGAAGTCCCCACTGACCTTCACACACCCCTGGTGTTCAGGAAGTCCCCACTGACCTTTCACACACCCCTGGTGTTCAGGAAGTCCCCACTGACCTTTCATACAACCCTGGTGTTCAGGAAGCCCCCACTGACCTTCACACCCCTGGGGTTCAGGAAGTCCCCTCTGAACTTCACACACCCCTGGGGTTCAGGAAGTCCCCACTGACCTTCACACACTCCTGGGGTTCATGAAGTCCCCACTGACCTTTCTCACACCCCTGGGGTTCAGGAAGTCCCCACTGACCTTTCTCACACCCCTGGGGTTTAGGAAGTCCCCACTAAGGTTCAGGAAACTTCTCTACATGGCTGGTGACGGTAGCTGGACAGCGTCGATTGTCTCACGTTAATATGTTAGCAGATTAGTGCTGTGCCTGCACCGTTCTGCCACGTCCTCTCCTGCCCCAGTCCTAAACCTGTCCACTCCAGTCCTGTCCCAGACCCGTCCTCTCCTGCCCCAGTCCTAGACCTGTCCACTCCAGTCCTGTCCCAGACCCGTCCTCTCCTGCTTTGTCTTAAGACCCGTCCACTCCTGTCCTGTCCCAGACCCGTCCTCTCCTGTTTTGTCTTAAGGCATGTCCACTCCTGTCCTGTCCCAGACCCGTCCTCTCCTGCTTTGTCTTAAGACCCGTCCAGTCCTGTCCTGTCCCAGACCCGTCCTCTCCTGCTTTGTCTTAAGGCCTGTCCACTTCTGTCCTGTCCCAGACCCGTCCTCTCCTGCCCTAGACCCGTCCACT
Organism: Panulirus ornatus; assembly: GCF_036320965.1. Lineage (NCBI taxonomy): Eukaryota > Metazoa > Arthropoda > Malacostraca > Decapoda > Palinuridae > Panulirus > Panulirus ornatus. Next base: position 9,054,250 of record NC_092270.1, read on the forward strand.
CTTGTCCTGTCCCAGACCCGTCCTCTCCTGGGAATAGGGGAGAAAGAATACTTCCCACTTATTCCCTACGTGTCGTGGAAGGCAACTTAAAGGGATGAGAAGTGGTGGGGGGTGGGGGACACTCCCCCCTGTTATACTTTTCCAAAAGAACGAACAGAGAAAGGGGCCAAGTGAAGATTTTTTCTTCTCTGGCTCCGTCATGTGTTCTTGACACTGCCTCGCAGACGCGGGAAATGAATATGGGGATAGGGGAGAAAGAATACTTCCCACGTATTCCCTGCGTGTCGTAGAAGGCGACTAAAAGGGGAGGGAGCGGGGGGTCTGGAAATCCTCCCCTCTCATTATTTTTTTTTTTTAGTTTTCCAAAAGAAGGAACAGAGAAGGGGGCCAGGTGAGGATATTCCCTCAAAGGCCCAGGCCTGTGTTCTTAATGCTACCTCGCTAACGCGGGAAATGGCGAAGTGTGAAGATATATGTATATATATATATATATATATATATATATATATATATATATATATATATATATATATATATATCTTTTTTTCTTTCATACTATTCGCCATTTCCCGCGTTAGCAAGGTAGCGTTAAGAACAGAGGACTGGGCCTCTGAGGGAATATCCTCACCTGGCCTCGTTCTCTGTTCCTTCTTTTGGAAAATTAAAAAAAAAACGAGAGGGGAGGATTTCCAGCCCCCCGCTCCCATATATATATATATATATATATATATATATATATATATATATATATATATATATATATATATATATATAATTTTCGTGTTGTTTGTTGTTCAGATAAGATGGCGTCACGTGGTGTGGGGCTTGTCGCTGCAGTTCGTGTTGGGTTTGATAATCCTGAGGTGGTCGGTAGGGCGGGACGTCTTCCAGTGCCTGGCCCAGAAGGTGGCCACCTTCCTGGCCACCACGGACGAGGGCTCCGACTTCGTCTTCGGCGACCTGGCCAGCGTCATGCACATCTTCGCCTTCTCGGTAAGGTTGGTCGTGAGGGAGGGAGGGGTTAGTGTGTATATGAGGCTAGACGTACTCATGTTCCCTCATCGAGTGTGTGTGTGTGTGTGTGTCGTGTGTGTGTGTGTGTGTGTGTGTGTCGTGTGTGTGTGTGTGTGTATTCTCATATTACTTGATGTTTGCTATAGTGAGTTTACGCATGTATTCCCCGTCTTTTATCCTTGCATATACCCTCTCTCAAACGTTATGTATACACACGGCAACTTACACCAGGTGTGTGTATGAGAGAGAGAGAGAGAGAGAGAGAGAGAGAGAGAGAGAGGTGTGGAAACGAGGATCGTAATGATCTTTGTGACTCACACATCCAGGATCGTGTTGGGCAGTACTAGCCAGGCACGTAACGTAGTGGCTATGCTCGACCTCACCAGGACATGTTTTCTGCCATGCGACGACTCCGTCATGCCCCCTCGCCTCCGGCAGGAGAGAAGAGTTCCGTGGTTCCTCGTCATTCACAACTCTTCGCTGGTATCTCTTGTGAGATTCCGTCACTCTTTCCCTTCCATCTGGAACTCTGTCGGAACTCATGATCGTCCGTGTCCTGCCGTAACTCAGCTAGAGGGAGTAAGCGATAGCACCTCCCGTCTGCAGCACAGTCACAAACTTGGCAATTGCCTCATTTCTCCTCCCCCGCTCCCTCCCGATCCATAGAAACTTGGCCAACACTCCTCCGGAGTTCCTGCCGAGTCGGTAGCATATCTTTGGAGCCTAGGCAGTGCCATGGAACCTCGCCAGCGCTTCTTCCCTCCTACCACACCGCCTTGGGACTTCGACAACGCCTCCTCACACACCGCCTTGGGACTTCGGCAACGCCTTCTCCCACACCGCCTTGGGACTTTGGCAACGCCTCCTCCCACACCGCCTTGGGACCAACTTCGGTAACGCCCCCTCCCACACCGCCTTGGGACCAACTTCGGTAACGCCTCCTCCCACACCGCCTTGGGACCAACTTCGGTAACGCCTCCTCCCACCGCCTTGGGACCAACTTCGGTAACGTCTCCTCCCACACCGCCTTGGGACCAACTTCGGTAACGCCTCCTCCCACACCGCCTTGGGACTTCGGCAACGCCTCATCCCACTTCCGTTCAGCTTGTGGAGGGTATGGGGAGTGTGGTTTCATAAAGAACTGCGCAGAGACTGTATGCTGGCGATGATGGTGAGGTGGTGTCGCTACACAGCTCGCCTCTCCCATACTTTCCTCTGTGAGGCTACGTGGACAGTCTTGGCCGACGATGGTCGGAGAGCAGAGGAAGAGGTCTTGCCAGGTCTGGGACGTCTTATTCGGTTGGCGGTGGTGGTTCTTGGTGTCAGCAGTGCCTTTGTTTCTTCGGTGGATCGTGACTGTGTCGTCGCGTCCGTAATGCAGGTAGGCTGATGGCTCGGCTCCTTGAGTGAGGCGAGGGTAGAAAGGCAGCCAAGGGATGCAGCAGGAGGTTGGTCGATGCGCAGGAAAACAGTGGTAGGAACGGGCGCGTGTGCTCAGGTCAGCGAAAGGAGATTGATTGCTAAGACCATCGTGAAGAGATCGCTATTTTAGGAGGTTGGAGTTGTCTAATCTCTCATGATGGTGATAGCTGAGAGAGAAAGAGAGAGATAGGTCAAACGCATAGATAACATGATAGATTCTTTTTATATAAGGCTTGGGTAGCATCGCTCAAGGTACAGGCAACCACTGCTGGTGCAGAAGTTGGGAATGAGTAAGAAGCGAGTGTCCCGTGGTGGTGTGGGTGCCGTGTGGTTGCGAGGCAGGTGGTGTCTCGCGGTGTTGGTGCAGGTGTGGTGAGGCGCAGCGAGGAGAAAGATAGAGAGGTAAGTTATTGCCTGATCTCGTGACCTAGGTACAGAAAGTGTTGCTTCTTAGGTCTCAAGGCTGTGCAGGAAAAGGGAGGTGTTCCGAGGTTGTGCTGCGACAGAAGGGAAGAAGAGGAGGAGGAGGAGGAGAAGGCTGTCACTGAGGTTCTGTGGTATGGAAGGAGGTTAGGCCGTTGCTGGGGTTGTGTATGTGCTGCGGGAGGGAGACACTATTGCCGAGTCCCCATGATTGAGCCCTTGCAGGAGACGGGGTGATAGTGAGGTGCTCCGGAGTTCCTGTGCCGGAGAGGGTTAAGAGGCTGGGGTCTCGTGGAGCTGCTACTGGAGGAAACTGCGGTTGACGAGGCCGCCCGACCCCACGGAGCTCCTATTGGAAAAGGTGGGAAGGAGCCAGAGTCACGTGGCTGAAGACGTGTTCAGACACAGGGGGAACACACGTGGGTCTCGAACCAAACACCTGACGACAGGACGTGAATTTTTAAGCTCGCCCGACGTATCTTATCGCCGGTGAGAGAGTGATCATTAACTGGATGGGCCCCTTCTGATAAAATGAAAGTGGAGTGAGATATCGCTGGGGGAACCATATAATCTGGGGAACTCAGTGGGGGGAATTACGAGGCGACGCTTGCTATCTGTTGTGTGAGCCCTGGCAAGTGGCTGGTTTGGAGGATGAGAATGTGATTTCGTCATAGGCAAAGTTACATGTGGACTGTGTGTGGAGGAGATGTGTGGTGAAACGGGAAGGAATTCTGGCCAGCGCTGACAGCTCGGCCCTATTGTGAATTTCTTTTAAGGTGTTCCAAGATTGTTCGATTGGCGATGATAACTTGAGGTTGAGGAGCCAGTTTGGGGCCCCAGTTCGTAAGACCTCCAGCCCAGGTAAATCAATGTCACAACCAGTCTTGGCAGTTACTAGCGTGAGAGAGAGAGAGAGAGAGAGAGAGAGAGAGAGAGAGAGAGAGAGAGAGAGAGAGAGAGAGAGAGAGAGAGAGTCACTCCGTAGATCAGTGAGATTTTCCAGGAACCTTAGAGTGTGCAAGTCGGATTTTAATGAATCATATTGTGGATGACTTTTTACAGGACTACATTCTTACATTTTCTACCCCCCCTAAAGATTTACAGAACTACATTCTTAGATCTTTTACCCCCTAAAGATTTACAGAACTACATTCTTAGATCTTTTACCCCCTAAAGATTTACAGAACTACATTCTTAGATCTTTTACCCCCTAAAGATTTACAGAACTACATTCTTAGATCTTTTACCCCCTAAAGATTTACAGAACTACATTCTTAGATCTTTTACCCCCTAAAGATTTACAGAACTACCTTCATGTATGTGCTACCCCCCTAAAGATTTACAGAACTACATTCTTAGATCTTTTACCCCCTAAAGATTTACAGAACTACATTCTTAGATCTTTTACCCCCTAAAGATTTACAGAACTACATTCTTAGATCTTTTACCCCCTAAAGATTTACAGAACTACATTCTTAGATCTTTTACCCCCTAAAGATTTACAGAACTACATTCTTAGATCTTTTACCCCCTAAAGATTTACAGAACTACCTTCATGTATTTGCTACCCCCCCTAAAGATTTACAGAACTACATTCTTATATTTTCTACCCCCTTAAAGATTTACAGGACAACACTTTATTTTACTCCCCTGAAGATTTACAAAACTACAAGCTTTGTTTACCCCCTTAAAGATGTACAGAACTACATTCTTATATATTCTGCCCCCTAGATGATTACAGACTACATTATATATTTTGCCCCCTGAAGTTACAGAACTACATTCTTTTTGTTTACCCTCGAAAAAAAAAATAGTTAAGACTTACGTTTTCTATATGTGGACGTGTGTTCGCAGGTGCTGCCAGTGACTCTGTACTTCAGCTTCTGTGTCCAGATCCTGTACTACCTGGGCGTGATGCAGTGGATCGTGGTCAAGGTCGGGTGGCTCCTGCAGATCACCATCGGCACCACGGCCTGTGAGAGCGTCAACGCCTCCGCCAACATCTTCCTGGGCATGGTCAGTCATACACACACACACCACCCACCCACCCCGCTATTCTCCTCGCTGGGGTTTCTAAATAAGTCTCGAACGTTTGAAATTACTTTAACGGTTCAGAGGTGTTTGTGTGTGTGTGTGTGTGTGTCGTGGCAGCGTTCGGGTATCGGCTATTGCCATCAGTAAGGATCATATGTCTGTTGGATCACGTCGGAAATGGTATGTAAACATGAAGGCAGTAATCGGTGTCATATTCGCGCACTTGGCAGTTGTTGTTGATCATGGCAGGAATGATTAGGGGACGTAGCTGTTCTAGGGTCTCCTTACCTTGTGGTAGGCCGTGAGGTGAGAGGTGGTTGGCTGTGGTTCGTGAGCTGGGAGGTGGTTGGCTGTGGTTCGTGAGCTAGGAGCTGGTAAGTTACGGTGCTCCTTGAGCTGGGAGGTTGTTGGTAAGTTGCGGTGCTCCGTGAGCTGGGAGGTGGTTGGTTGTGAAGATCCGTGAGCTGGAAAGTGGTTGGTCATAGTGCTTTGTGAACTGGGGAGGTAGCGTCTTCCTGTTAGAAGCATGGTGTCTGTTAGAAGCAAGGCGTCCCACTGTTAGAACCTAGGGAAGTCTGTTAGAAGCAAGGCGTCCCACTATTAGAACCAAGGGAAGTCTGTTAGAAGCAAGGCGTCCCACTATCAGAACCAAGGGAAGTCTGTTAGAACCAAGGCGTCCCACTATCAGAACCAAGGGAGGTCTGTTAGAACCAAGGCGTCCCACTATTAGAACCAGGGGAGGTCTGTTAGAACCAAGGCGTCCCACTATTAGAACCAAGGGAGGTCTGTTAGAAGCAAGGCGTCTCTACGTCAGGTCTTACCCATGGCGTCATGCAGTTGGGGATTGGGCTAGCTACCTATTTCTAAGCCACACTTTTTCATTTCTTTTTTCTCTTTTACCACACACACACACACACACACACACACACACACACACACACACACACACACACACACATACACACTGTGGCAACCATTTCTTTTCATGTCAGCGAGTGCCGTGCTTTTCGGTCTGTGGTAACCTGGCTTTCTCCTGTGTTCTGGCTTCGTGAGGACCGCGCCGTCGCTGGCTGTCGGTCATCATGGTGTTTGCTTCTCTTGTGTGAGAACCTCCGTTCATGCCGCGCGTGTGTCAGAATTATGCCCCCCCCCCCCCTTTCTCTCTCTCTCTCTCTCTCTCTCTCTCTCTCTCTCTCTCTCTCTCTCTCTCTCTCTGTGTGTGTGTGTGTCAGGCTCCACCCTCAGTGTCAGCGCCAGCTATCTCTTGTCAACACCTCAGTCAGTAGAGAGAGAGGCGTTGGTGTCTGTGTAGGTTGGGTAGGACACCTGGGGCAGGTAGGGACATTTGGGTTCCCCCCAGGGATGATGGTTAGGAGGCTACAACTGGGCCTCAGGGGCTGGGTAGGGGGTGCTGGGCCACAGGGGAGGCGTGTTTGATCGCTTCCTCTTGTTTTGTGCGAGTCTTCGTTTGGGTGTTTGCTTTTGAAAAGGACTGTGTGTGGTGAGGCGTAGTTTAGAACGGATGTATTGTTTTGTAGAGGATACGGTAATACGAGAAAGCGTTTCTATTTTTTTTTATTTTTATAACTTTCAGTGCTAAAAATCATTATTGCCTTTATATATATACATAGACAAAGCATTTCAGTGAACTGCATGGGTGATGGATACATGACCAGGGTTAGATGGAGCCAGTATCTATGTATTTGAAGGATGAGGACACGATGTCGTTAACCCGAACAGTATTGCAAAAGGAGGGAGCTACATAGGGGGACAAGCAATTACATAATACACTGGCACTGGGCATGATGTTAACATTGACAGAGAATGTTAAGGTCGAGGACATTTTATTTTTCGAATAGAATTCGTCAGGAGTGAATGCCACGTATGAGGTAATGGTCAGTGATTTATTGCGTATAAGTGGTGGATCACTTTTTGGATAATGTGATGGTATTTATTAGATTCATGGACGGGTGACGATGAATATCCATGGGGGTGGAAGACATCCTGTCATGAGCGAGTCGTACCTCGAAAGGAGGGCGTGGTGTTGGCTCCTACAACCACTATATGTTATAAAAGGATGATACAACCTCCTCCTGGATACGAGAGCTCAAGTGAGGATTCTGGTTGGGGGTCATGACGAAATCCTTTTTGCCATCACGTTCTTGATGTAGATTACCAGTTTGACTTGGGCGTCGGCTTGGGTGTACTTTGTGTTGCTACTTCGGAGTCGACCTTTCGTTCATTTTGCCAGCTGAGGACACCTGGTGACAGCAGGAGGAGTTGCGTCGTTCCTCTGGGGTTTGTTTGTAGTACCGCAGGTGTTCTCATTCGTGTTCAGGAAGAGGCGAAACCTCCATGGCTACATCTGTGCTGAATAATTCATTCTTGATGAGGGGTCTGGTTCAGGCGGTGGAAAGGGAGTAATTGCAGGGTATGTAGAAGGAGATGCAGTGTGTGTGTGTGTGTGTTTGTGTGTGTCACTGGACAGCTGGAGACTGGATACTGAGGTCGGGACACTGCAGATTTCCACTTCTACTCTCGCAAGAAAGCTTTCTCTATGTATATTACAGACCAGGTTGCAAAACTGTTATAACACACAGCAGACATAACCATGTCATGTTCCTTTATATTTGCCTAAAATTCATAATATATTTCCCTTTGTTGTAAGTGTGTGTGTGTGTGTCGTCCACAGACCGAGGCACCGCTCATGATCAAGCCCTTCATACCGGTCATGACCAAGTCTGAACTGCATGCCATCATGACGGGCGGCTTCGCCACCGTGGCTGGCTCCGTCCTGGCCGCCTACATCTCCTTCGGTGTGGACCCGGCCCACCTCCTCTCCGCCTCCGTCATGAGCGCGCCCGCCGCCCTGGCCTTCTCCAAGCTCTTCTACCCCGAGACCAGGAAGTCCAGGACGAGCGCCGGGGACATCGCCGTCCACAGAGGGTAACTGCTCCTCCCAGTGTTGTGCTTACTAGTAACGTGGAGTGACTCTCGCTTATGATGTGTGTGGATGATGATGACATGCCAGGAGAGGCAGGGAACAGCCCTGTTGGATCACAAGACAAAAAAGACTTCAACCATAATTGGTTCAAACGTGATATTATCCTTATTGTAGTGATGATAATAATAATAATTATAATGATAATAACAATAATAATGATAATAATAATAATAATAATAATAATAATAATAATGATAATAATAATAATAATAATAATTTTTTTTTTCATACTATTTGCCATTTCCCGCGTTAGCGAGGTAGCGTTAAGAACAGAGAACTGGGCCTTAGAGGGAATATCCTCACCTGACCCCCTTCTCTGTTCCTTCTTTTGGAAAATTAAAAAAAAAAACAAGAAAGGGGAGGATTTCCAGCCACCCGCTCCCTCCCCTTTTAGTCGCCTTCTACGACACGCAGGGAATACGTGGGAAGTATTCTTTCTCCCCTATCCCAGGGATAAATAATAATAATAATAATAATAATAATAATGATAATGACAATAATGATGATGATAATATAATAATAATAATAATTATAATAATAATAATGCAAATTATAATTATGTTGATAATTCGTGCTGGTTGAGCATCATGTTATGGAGCGTTTGACAAATACTCAAAAAAGACTTGTGGGCGCGAAAATTTTGAGATCAGGTAATGGCTGCCATCTTTTATAGCGTTACAAACTGCCCCTCACACTCCGTCTTTACATGTCACGTTGTGCATGACCAAAATCTCCTCTTGACCTTACAGAGACGAGGCCAACTGGCTGCACGCGGCCATGGTGGGAGTCACCAACGCCTTACCCCTGGTGGCCAATATCGCTGGCAACCTCATCGCTTTCAACGCCTTCATTGCCCTGGTCAGCCACTTCCTGGACTGGGTGTGCACCCTGGCCGGGACAGAGCCAGAGACCTGCACTCTCCAGGTGTGTGAACCCAGTACTGTGGCAACACACTCACCCCTCCACCCGAGGCAGTACACGGCTGGCAACACTGCTGATTGAAGCCATGGTCGGGTACCACACACACGGGATGGGGTACAGTAGGTATATGGGAGTCCCATACAGACATTAAGGGGATACGTTGGGGACAAGAAGTACCACGCAGTGCTATAAAGACTTGGAGGGAGTGTCCCACACAGGCATAGAGATAGAAGGGGCGTACCTCCTATATATGATGGGGTACAGCAGGAACATACAGGGTGCAGGCATATTAGAGTGGCACAGCAAACATAGACGGGTACAGTTGAGACAGTGAGGTGTACTACAGACATGATAATAATGAGATAATTTTGAATATTCTCTAACATTGATGTAGCACAGCTTTGTGAATGACAGGGGCGTTGATCCATTGTGTAATTTGTGTGCGCTCAGAACATCTTCGGGTGGGTGTTCATGCCCCTGGCCTGGGTGATGGGCGTCCAGTGGTCCGAGTGTGACGAGGTGGGCGAGTTGATCGGACTGAAGACCATCGTCAACGAATTCGTCGCCTATGGCCGACTCTCGGAGATGATGGCCGACAACCTCCTGTCTGTGAGTACACTGTGGTAGACTTGTCTTCTATGGCTGACGAAACTGTGTTGCATGCCGTGCTCTGTAGTGAATTCATCTATTGTTTCACTTATTTTTTTTTTAATATGAGCCATAATATATGAAGGTGTTTCCCCACACACGGATGAAAATTCGCAAAATTGAAATAAGGAAATAAAGGCATGTGAGCCATAAAAAAAAACCATTTAAACCCATTGTGTCAGGTATTGAAACCTTCGATGCGTTTTAGGCATTCGAATCTTCAGCTCGTCGCTCGCCATTTAAACCCACCGTGCTCGTGCAAATCTGTTTTTAATGACTTGAGTCTTTCATTATAATATTATACTCAAAACCACTATAATATTATACTCAGAATCATTTTCTTCTGATATTTACTAGTATTATAGTTCGATGTTATCGTCAGCTGAACCCCTAATAAAATCAAGTGACCGACAGAAATTTACGAAGAAGCACTAGGCTTGAAGTATCTCTTTCCATCAAACTCTGCATATATATATATATATATATATATATATATATATATATATATATATATATATATATATATATATATATATACCCTTCATCTAACTTTACTTATTGGTATGTTTTTTGCTGCTGAAAGAAACAACCTTCACCATTCAGAATTCTCTAAAAAATATATATATATATATAATGTAGGAATGACAAAGAAACGCCATTAATGAATAGTGTTTTGGATATGCATCCTTCCCTGGAGGGTTCCCTTTTCAAAGACCAGACTCTGCCGGGACTGGATGAAACCAACCAAAACACCGTTGCGTCCATGATAACGAAAAATGAATTAGTTCATCCTGGTACAGTACGTGAGGACAACAAAGATATTTTTCTGATGTTTCGAAAGGTGATGTGAATGTAGGTGTTACTGTTGTCATTAAAGAATCTCGTACAGCAAAACTATTAAGAAAATCTTCCATATTTGCTACCGAACTATATATATATATATATATATATATATATATATATATATATATATATATATATATATATATATATATATTATCCCTGGGGATAGGGGCGAAAGAATACTTCCCACGTATTCCCTGCGTGTCGTAGAAGGCGACTAAAAGGGGAGGGAGCGGGGGGCTGGAAATCCTCCCCTCTCATTATTTTTTTTTTTTTTAATTTTCCAAAAGAAGGAGCAGAGAAGGGGGCCAGGTGAGGATATTCCCTCAAAGGCCCAGGTCTCTGTTCTTTACGCTACCTCGCTAACGCGGGAAATGGCGAACAGTTTGAAAGAAAAGAAAGATATATATATATATATATATATATATATATATATATATATATATATATATATATATATATATATATATATATATATATGTGGTAGTTTGAGAGCACTTAATGAGGAGTCCAAAGAAATTTTCAACCTACTCTGGTTCCCAGAGTGCACTGCAAGCCATATTCACATAGGGTAAGATTTGGTTCCTTCAAATACGTGCGGGAAAATTCGAATTGAGCAGCTTACATAGTGCGTTTGTTGTGCTAAGTTAGCTAAGATGGGGTGAAATAATAGCTTAATAAAAAAAAAAACCGCTAATGTTGATACTAGTTGTGTTGGAGAGGGAGGCAGGCTGGCTGGCTGGCCACGGGACGCTGATTTGACCCTCCTCCGCCAGGCCCGGTCCATCATGATCGCCACCTACGCGCTGTGCGGCTTCAGTAACATCGGCTCCATCGGCATCATGCTTGGCGGCCTCGGCTCCATGGCTCCCAACCGCAGGGATGCCATGGCCAGTGTGGCACTGAGGGCCATGATCGCTGGCAGCTGCTCGTGCTTCCTGACTGCTAGTGTGGCTGGTAGGTCTCCCACTGGCCAGTCCATACTTACCCCAGTGCGCTGGCGGGTCCACACTCAAGTGTGCTGATTGGGTCCCTGCTAGGCCAATCGACTCTCAAGTGTGCTGGTGGATCCGAGTCCACAGTGGACCCGGTGTGATGGTGGGTCTCCACCCACACCTGGACCCAGTGTGCTGATAGGTCTCCACCTGGCCAGTTCACCTTGTAGCTCAGTGTTGTCCTTTGGATAGTTTGTACGTAGTGAACCCTTGCTTTATGCGACGTCATCTGCTCCCCAGGAGAATTGAATACCCATTAATCCAGTTTGTCTCGTGTCTTGGTCGTCTTTGTACGGGGAGTGACGTCGCTTGGTGATGTGTTTGTCCATACCTAACCTGGCTGAAGAAGAACCTAAGCTAACCTAACTGTGGCTCAAGTGAGTGGATATCTGATGGTACAGAACTACACATGAGCTAGCTCAGGAAATATCAAGTGTAGGTTCGGTTAGGTTCTGGAAATAGAGGTGTCGGCCAAGTTAGTTCGTCCTGTCTGCCGTTGGGCTAATGTGTTCACCCCCGTCCAACTGTTGGCTCGAATCCTGACTCTTGAATCAAATCTAATGTAAATATACGTGTCTGTTAAAAGATAGTCATAGATCAGATGTAAATATACGTGTCTGTTAAAAGGATAGATAGTCATAGATCAGATGTAAATATACGTGTCTGTTAATAGATAGTCATAGATCAGATGTAAATATACGTGTCTGTTAATAGATAGTCATAGATCAGATGTAAATATACGTGTCTGTTAAAAGAATAGATAGTCATAGATCAGATGTAAATATACGTGTCTGTTAATAGATAGTCATAGATCAGATGTAAATATACGTGTCTGTTAATAGATAGTCATAGATCAGATGTAAATATACGTGTCTGTTAAAAGAATAGATAGTCATAGATCAGATGTAAATATACGTGTCTGTTAAAAGAATAGATCGTCATAGATCAGATGTAAATATACGTGTCTGTTAAAAGAATAGATAGTCATAGATCAGATGTAAATATACGTGTCTGTTAAAAGAATAGATCGTCATAGATCAGATGTAAATATACGTGTCTGTTAAAAGAATAGATAGTCATAGATCAGATGTAAATATACGTGTCTGTTAAAAAGAATATATAGTCATAGATCAGATGTAAATATACGTGTCTGTTGATAGAGTCATAGATCATGTAAATATACGTGTCTGTTAATAGTCATAGATCATGTAAATATACGTGTCTTATATAGTCATAAATCAGATGTGAATATACGTGTCTTAAAAGAATAGATAGTCATAGATCATGTAAATATACGTGTCTTAAAATAATATATAGTCAGATCAGATGTAAATATACGTGTCTGTTAATAGTCATAGATCATGTAAATATACGTGTCTGTTAAAAGAATAGTCATAGATCATGTGAATATACGTGTGTTAAAAGAATATATAGTCAGATCAGATGTAAATATGCGTGTCGTAATAGATATAGATCATGTAAGTATACGTGTCTGTTAATATATAGTCATAAATCAGATGTAAATAAACGTGTCTTAAAAGAATAGATAGTCGTAGATGTGTAATATACGTGTCTATTAAAAGAATATATATTCATAGATCAGATGTAAATATACGTGTCTGATAAAAGAATAGATAGTCATAGATCATGTAAGTCTATGTCAGTTAAAAATATATAGTCATAGATGTAAATATACGTGTCTGTTAAAAGAATAGATAGTCATAGATCAGATGTAAGTATACGTGTCTGTTAAAAGAATAGATAGTCATAGATCAGATGTAAGTATACGTGTCTGATAAAAGAATAGATAGTCATAGATCACAGAAGACCTGAGTGACTATTACTTCCTGTATAGAATTCAAACTTGTATACGTATGTATGTCCACGCTCGCGTCTCTTGTCCTTTCTTGTGTTGTCTGCAGTGTTCACCTCGCGACCAGTGTGTGTTGGTGTGCCTGGCTGTCTTACAGTGGGTACTGACACTGTTCCTTCACTCACAGGCACGCTCCTGACAAGCTCTTAGGTCATCAAGTCTTGGCACAGCTGTGAGGACGTGATCAGCGCCAGCGAGCGTCATCTGCAATTTCTCGCCCTCCACCCCGGGGGCATGGCGGACACCACCATCATGATCTCCCCAGTGAGCTTTCGCTGGACAGCGTGCGCCTTACGTTGCTAATTTTTTTTTTCTTCAAATCACATGAAATTCCATTCTTATTGCTACGGATATATTTCGGGCATACTGTCCGGTCAGCCATCTACTGTGGAGTGAGTTGGTCGGTGAGCGCGGCGGGCGGGAGTGCGTGTCTCACCGCCGCTGCCGGGAGTGTGTGTCTCCCCGCCGCTGCCGGACGCGCCCGGGCTCGCGGGTGACTGGAGTTACGTGAATGGATTGATTCCTCTCTCTAGTTTCCTCACAGCACTACCGGTCTTGACGTAACGTAGTTCAAGTGGTGGCCAGAACCATCACCGTGTCAGGACTGCTATAGTCATTTTCTCTCATGATCGCTGAGCTGCCGGGCGTAGCCTAATACACGTTCCTCCTGATATGTATCATTCGCCTTTTTCATTTATACGGACATTTTGTTATCCTGTTTCATTGTAAGTTATTTTTTCTCATTTTTTCCCCCTTTGTGGTTTTCATTCATTCAATACCAAACTTCAATGAGGACTTTTGATTGAGTAGCCTAGGACATTCATCTCTGAACTCTTATTATATTTCAAGACAAAACTTTGCATGTTGCTCATCTCATGCATCCCATAGGCGTGTCGTGTGTGTGTGTGTGTGTGTGTGTGTGTGCTGCAGGCAATGGTACTTGATCCTCTGTGCAGGCCCGGCGCAGCATACTCCTGCCTTCCCAGCACCTTGAAGGACTTTCACAATTATTCTTCCCAGTAACATGAGAAACGTGCGATGGCTCATGTAGGAATAACATGTGTGCATGTGCGTCATTCCTGTGATTGTTAGACAGTCATACTCACCTGACGTCTTTGGTTGTCATCTTTATTGATTTCACCAAACTTCCTGGCTGGCCATAACTTATTCATCAGTAAAGACTTCAGTATTGAGTAGCGATGTCTCATGGCTTATGAGGTGTCGAACTCCCACCTTCCGGTCCTTCGCCTGTGGTGTCACACAGGGCGCGAGAATGGGACGCTTTTGCGTACTCCATCTTCATGAACAATGCCCCTGTTGGATGTGCCACATTGGTGTCTGGGTGGACAGCACCTCACGTGATTGCAAAGCTCTCCAAGACACACATAACCTCCGGGGCTTCTTGATCTCTGCCGACCACCGCGTCATCATCAACCAAACCTTAGTTGTGCACATCAGCCTTGCTTCTAGTCCCGTCACCAGCACCTAGTTCCCTCCTCCAGGTTGTTCAGTTCACCAGGCTTCTCGGTGTCTCTCTGGACGATTTGAACTGAGCTGGAAGGGACACGTCAGCACAGTGATTAAATTCTCCAACCGTCGTCTCGACATTGTTCACAGACTCGAGATTCTTGGACTCCCGCGCTTGAACTCAAGACCATTCGCATTTCCAAGGCTCACCTCCACCTTCCCTGTATTCCTTTGCGTTACATCAGGCTGCTGGGTGAGACGCAGGATAGGGCGCGCACGATCATCCCCGGTCACTCTTACATCACATGTCAAGAAGTTCTCAACACACTGGTTCTCCCAGCTCTCCAAGGCCATCTCTTCGACCTCACACATCAGTTTTAGGAAGAGGAGCGGCTCCATCTCCGCCGACGCCTTCTGCCAGCAGAGGTGCCTTGTTCCTCAAGTTCCACTTCGGCACGACAGCTGAATCGAACCCGTCCATCCGAATTCGTCGGACCTGTACATGAACATTCCTCATCCTAAAGATTGTAAACATTCTAATTACTCACTGCAAAGACTGTATGTTTGACACCCCCCTTTTAAAAGATCCATTGTCTCTGTGTGTATTATATTTGTATGTATATATCAAGCCTTTGGCTGCATTTAAACAGTTAACCATTATTGTTATTATTACTACTTTCCGTTTGAACTTACATTATACATTATATCATTTTAGGGGATCAGGCCAAAGGCCGTCTTCATCACACCCTCATCTTCAGTCATCCTTGACGTAGTTGGACAATAGCTTGAGCGTTTACAGTTCATATCAAGGACTAATCGTCCCTACCCATCTCGGGCCTCCGTGGTGTAACGGTTAGAGTTTTCGACCGTCGCGCATGCACGGGCCACCTGGGATCAAACCTGCATAGGTTCGACTCCCGGTCGCGACAGTCGGTTTACAGTTTACCCAGCTCTTCATCCTCCCTTAGAGACTGATCGATAAATTGGATACCCATAATAAACTAGGATGCATATGTGTATGTGTCTATGTATGTGTATGCATACGTACATAGAAATATGGTACGTGTATACAAACTTATCATCATTCATGTTCAATATGGTTGTACTTTATAACTGATTCTTTTTTTTTTTTTTACGATTTAGTGTTGGCATTAATGAAAAGCGGACAGTGGCATTAACTATGAAAGGTTAAGACATTTTTAAATCTTTCTCAGTTATTACCAAACCATTGGAAAACGTGACACATTACATGTAAATAGCTAATAAATATCAAGAGAGTGAAAAAAGGATTTTATTTATCTCGTTAAGAATATCTTGGAGTTGATTCTAACGCTCCCTTTTCCTAGTCCTCTTTCGTTGGAAGTTGTGGCCTGGTCTGTATGTAGGACAGTTGTCTTCACGTCATTATGTGTGTATATATATATATATATATATATATATATATATATATATATATATATATATATATAATCCGTCTAGATTATTTTCTAATGCCCTCACAAGCAATAAGTCATGACTTATGTTTGGGTAATTATTTTACTTCTGGTGCTCCACAATTTCTGTGGACAGTTGTCATGAACAAGATACATCTATATTTGTTTCGGGAGTTAGATTGGGTTAGATATGGCTAACTTGGACAGGTTATAAAAGGTTAGCTTCATGAGGTTTAAGGTCCGCCGTATGTTTAATGTAGAGATTATAATTCTTAACCGTGCATTTCTGTTGTACTTCAAAACCCACACCACTATGTCGGACCAGATTTCAACTTGTAGGCTGGATGTGAAAGCCATTGCCCCGTAACATATTCCACAACTTGTACAGTACGTTATGATAGTTTCTTTGTTATCGAGTCCAGAAGTGACGTAAGGGACATGTATGGTTAGAATACGTTGGTACGATCTACCGAACGATATATGAGGTAAAATGAAAGAAATTTTTGAATTGCAGTTGGTTTTAGTAGGTAGAACCTATAAGCAAAAATACTGACGAGGCTAATGAATATATATATATATATATATATATATATATATATATATATATATATATATATATATATATATATATTAGTTTACCATCGTTAACAAAATTTATGGGTTCTTATTAACCAGATGCGTATAGTTACGGACTTCGAGCAATGTGCATATATAATGGTGTTTTATATATATATATATATATATATATATATATATATATATATATATATATATATATATATATATATATATATATATATATATTCCTCTTGATTTTCAAGTAATGGGTAATGCTTATTAAAGACTGCGACGTATGTGTGAGTAATGGTAGATTTGATGGATGATCTGCGAGGTCATGTTTTGTTAAGTTACCGGAACTCTTTTGTTAACCTTGTTCGTTGGATAATAATCAGTTGTCAGTAAAAGCTTTTTATTGTAAACACAAAATAGTTTTGAATACTTAATCTTCCCAATAGAGCTACGTCAGTAGTAGCCTTACTGTTACATCAGTAGCTTATCTTGTACAGCTTCTTCAGTAGCCTATCTTGTATACACCTTCCTCAAGTAGCCGTACGGTTACATTTGTAGCCTCTCTTGCACAGCTTCCTCAGAAGCCCTACAAGTTATACATCAGTAGCCTATCTTGTACAGCTTTCTTAGTAGTCTTACAATTACATTAGTAGCCTACCTTGTACAGCTTCCTCAGTAGCATTATAGTTACGTCAGTATGCTATTCTATACACCATCCTCAGCAGGCATACAGTTACATGTAGTAACCTATCCTGTTTTGCCTTACATTTACCATAGTAGCCTTACATTAGCCTTGTTAGTCTTACAGTTACCTCAGCAGCCTATCCTACACAGCTGCCTCAGTAGCTTAATCCTTTACAACTACCTTAGTAGCCTTACATTTGCCTCATTAACGTTACGATCAGCTGAGTATCTTATCCTTACACGTATCTCAGTCACCTTACATTTGCTTCTGTAGCCTGACAGTTACCTCAGTAGCCTATCCTTATAGTTCACCTCAGTAGGAGATCGTGTACGGCTCCACCAGCAGCCTTTACACTTGCCTTCCATAGCCCAATAGTTACCTCAGAAGCCTGTTCTTACCCCAGACTCAGTTGCCTTACGGTTACCTCAGTGGCCTGTCCTTTTACAGTTACCTCAGTCGCCTATCATGTGCAGCTAATTCCGCAGCCAGTTCCGGTTATATATATAGCACAGCCTAAGATAGATAGAGTCGAGTCCCACTTGTTCGAAACGAAACTTGTGCATCTGAAACGTTTGTACGAAAGAAGCTCGCTAAGTGTTTTACGGAGTGAGTACAGTTTTTATGTATGAATAAAACTGCAATTTATATATATATATATATATATATATATATATATATATATATATATATATATATATATATATATATATAATGAGTGTTTATTAGATTCCCATTAAACTAAGAGATGAGATGCAACATAGTGCAGACCTGATTTTCAGGTTGGTTGGCCAGACGCCGTGTATTCGGTCGTGCAAGACCCCCAAGTTCTATCAGTGCATGCTGGTGCTGTACAATTAGACAGACGCTGTATACTTAGTTCTTCGGTGCAGCACTAGATTGTAACATTACACTTACCATAGATGACGGGTACGTGTGGTAAATTGTGAATCGTTCGTTACGTTACTGCCCGAAACTCTCTTGGTAAAGCCAGTTCGTGGTGTAGTGATAAGGGCAGTCGATGCCGGGGCTGCGCGCGCGCGCCGCCCTGGGAAGTGGTTGGTGGTGTGGGTGCGACGTCACTAAACCAAGGAAACATAAACTCATTGGTGAATAACTCTGGACTGTGTGATCTTCAGACACCTTAGATCCATTCGTGAGGGGCACAACAGTGGACGGTGATGTTCTCTTATCAGACACCGTGAGATGTTTCGTGTAAAAATTCTCGTGCAGTTTGGTGCAATATCAAGGCATCGGATTCATCCACACTCTCACAAAATTTCACTCAATATATATATAAATCGGTAACTAGACTGTGTGTTTAGATGAAGCACGTGTAGCATATCAAGTGTCGACAGTAAACATTATTCAGTAAGCTGATGATGTTGCTCTTAAGTATTAGTAGCATGCGTTAGGGCAAGGCCAATAAGTCTCCACATTCTGGCAATGGGTTTCTTTTAAGACTTATTATTGCCAAGCCCAGTGACAGATAGAACTCTGAAGATCTTCGAATCGTAATGGATATTTCACCAGTGTCTCAAGTATTATCAAGTTTAAGCCTTGCAAGTTTCATGTATCCTCTTCGAGTTCCCATAGCGTATCCTGTACTGAGTGAGATTTTATCATCCACAAACAATATCGTATCTTAAGCAACTCTGCAAGATCCTCCATTGATAATCTGAATGTCATTTATTTTGTTTTCTTTCCTTGTAATTTCACTTTCACAATAATGTTCACACAAATGCATCAGTTTATTTTTAAACACCTCGACGTATATTTCATCACGCATTGTCTTTATTGATCCAGGATGTAGTATGTATTGCGAGACGATGTAATGTATTATTTTGCCTGGAAAAGACTTGCTGCAAGGACTGCATTTAGTTTTGATCGACTCTGAAAATATTACGTAAATCATATATCATTTTGGAGTATTTTGAAGGATTTGACGTGGAGAGGAGGTTTTATACGAGATCTGAAGCTGACATAGCTGATTGTTGGCTGAAGTTTTGTGCTTCTCTTGGGACATGGAGATATGAATCTTGTTCGTGTACAATCCAATTTCGAAATCTTATTAAAAACTAACAAGTATCTAGCACCAGGCAAGTGTCTGAACTTTTAGGGAATCCCAGTAATAACCTCCTTAGCCTGTTTCCTGATGGCACCAGCGAAAGACGTCAGGAGACGCAATTTTATTTTTCATTTGTGGGCTTGTGCTTAATATGTTAGGTACTTCATACCTAATTTAGGTCAGAATAGAAAATCTAATGTATTTGGTATTTCATACCTTACCTAACTAAGGCAGATTAGGAAGGAATACCTTTTTAGAAACATTACTCAGTGATTCATACCTTACCTAAGGCAGTTTGGAGAGGAACACACTCATAAATACATTATTCGGTGCCTCATGCCCTGCCTAACTAAAGGCAAGTTGGGGAGGGGAGGAACATCGCCATATGTACATTACTCGGTAATTCATACCTTACCCAACTAAGGCAGATCAGGGAGGAACACACTTGTACAACAGCCTCGAATCCGATGACCACTTTGGTCATTGGTTTCCCTAAGAAAACAGATTTCCGAGGATTGTCATTTTTGGCTGCTCCAGGAGCGGCTGCGTGGTCGAGTGGGTGAGTTTTTTTGAGCTCCCACGTTGAACCTTAACGTTTCTAAAGAACAGCAAGATTTAATCTTTGAATTCAGTTTTAAACTCAGAAGAATCATTGGGAGACACCCAATTATCGAGCTGTTTGCGTTATCTTTAACTCATACATTTGTAGTGATTGCCGAGTATATTTTGTTTACAACCTATCCAGTGAAACGGAGATTTTAGATTCGTTTAAGTGCATGTCAACCAGTTTTCCCCAAGTTTATGCACAAAAGTGGTCATTGAAATGCAAGGCTTGTCATTAGGCACACTGTATGATGACAGACTTACGATAGAATTAATTTATGAATTCAGTTGCTGCGAATTATTCAGTGTAATTTTCACCGAAGAATGAAGGAGCTGTGCGAGCTGTCGGCATATTTTTGCTTCCCCCGAAATTAGGAATGTAGCCAGAGCTGACATAATTCTATTTGAGTTTATTCGTAATACCCTATTATGATGCACTGCGGCAAATCTTTCTCTTTTCTAGATCTCGCCAGTTATTTCTGGCGAGAATACCGTACGATTTTACATCTGTATCTTGGAAACTTGAGTCCCTAGAATTTTCCACTTCGGTTTGATGTCATCAAGTGAGGTGTCTTGACAGTGAAAATTCCTTGTCAAGTGTTCAAGTGATTCTGACTCAGCAAAGCTCGTGAGGAAGGCAAAGATCGAAATGAAAGAAAAAAAATATATGTATTTCTTTATGAAGCATGTGACAGTTGGAACTGACAAACTTAAACTCGTTAATCCAGTGGTTGTGGAAGGTAGCCTCGCTCATATCGGCTTTCCCCCCTCCTTGCTTAACAGTCCAACCTACGCTACATGCTTCTAAGGTACGGCACTTTCATGCTTTGCAGTATTCATTCTATCTAACAGTATTATAGATCAGCTTTTTCTTTATATATACTGTAATTTAGCGTGTATGTCCTTACAGAGTTCGATTATCTAGATACTGCATGATCCTATACTATGTATGCGGCAATATATTGCCTGGAGTATATTATCTTAAAATGATTAGTCTACCTAGTAATATTATTATCATTAAGCAGCTTTTCTCTCATAACTCAGCGTGTACTCGCTGTCGTAGTATGTTATATTTCTAGACGGTTATTCTATGGAGACGATTTTTTTAGCGGTTTCATTTCGCTTAGTTCTAAATGTTTCCACTTGATGAAATATGCCTGTACAACAACAAGCATTTACTAATGATTAAATTGTTTTCACCAGCTTACTATAAGGTTGTTGTATATCTCGTGTTCTTTATTATCTTCGGCAAAAACCCGAATGTTTTATGACATGTAGGTAGTCTACTTGATATAGAGTCTGGATATCCACCGTAGGTTATACAAATATGATTGTGATGTATCTTTGTCACGTACAGGGGTGTGAGGACACACCATCATGATACCAGCAACTGAAAACCAAAAATCCTTTGTATTTCACAACTTTGCTGGAAGGGCGTGGCGTTCAGCCTATATATATATATATATATATATATATATATATATATATATATATATATAACTTGCCCACATCACGGTTAGTCATGAACGAGTGAAGTTCGAGCAAAAAACTGTGTAGTCGTGGTTGCTGGATAGGAGATTGGAATGGGTTTAAAAAAAAATTATTTTCCAGACCAAGGTGCTTCGTTAGGACTCGCTATTATTCAACCCAAAGGCGTAACATTCTCATTATGATTAGTTCTGTTGGCTTTGTGGTTTTTATTCATTATAATGATATGACGTCTGAAATTCTACTAAAATAAGTTTGTCACTAGTAAACCATAAAGTCAACATAACCATATGCTTTCTTTGCTTTTTACACTACCACGTCTGAAGGCCGTTATTATTGTGCTCTCACTAGGTATGAAAATGTGATCAGATTTGAAGACATTTATCCATCATTCCAGTCATAATACATCGATACGAGCATATCTTAGCGCGTGGCCCTTAACCAATTTACTATCCAATGTGTCGTCACAGCTGACGTTCATCTTACAAGAGCTTAATTCGGCCTGTAGCCCCACCTCTTACCAGCGAGGTCTGGCCTAGCGAGCTTCGCTCCACACCCAGCGCTGTTTCGGTGACTTTTGATGACCTTGGTTTGCGCATTTCATCATTATACTTTGCTACATAGGATAAGGGGAATCGCACGTTCGCATGTACAAGTAACCGAGAATTATCAGCGGGACTAGACACAGTGGAAGACTTTTTGTCCACGTGGGCCGCGACGTTCAAACGGTGGGCGGACATGCAGGCCCGGGAGCCACCAGCCTTCAGGATGAGCGGTCGTGCAGGCCTGGCAGCTGTCAGCCTCACGGTGCACTCGGATGTGCATGTCCAGGAGCCGCCTGCGTCAAACAGTGCGCGGATGTGCACGTACGGGAGCCGCAAGTTTACCGGCGCGCGGATGTGCACGTACCGGGAGCCGCAAGTTTACCGGCGCGCGGATGTGCAGGTACGGTAGCCGCAAGTTTACCGGCGCGCGGATGTGCAGGTACGGGAGCCGCAAGTTTACCGGCGCGCGGATGTGCACGTACGGGAGCCGCAAGTTTACCGGCGCGCGGATGTGCACGTACGGGAGCCGCAAGTTTACCGGCGCGCGGAAGTACACAGACGTGGGAGCCGACGCCTCTCCCATCCCTCCCATCTTGGCTGCCCTACAAGTGGTATTGTTGGCTGGAATCCGCAGATATTTAAGAAAATGGATGAGGGTAGCACCATAGTAGTTCCTATGTATATATATATTATTGTCATCGTCGATAAATTAGTAGAAAAGGTGGGCTAAAATGAAGTACTTGTGTGTACAAAAATTAAGGGATTTTCTGATTTAATCAGGACCTTACCTAGATAAACTATACAGCCTCGTTATCACAAATACTGTAGCAGATATGCTGGTGAAATATTATATAATGATAATGATAATAAGAATGATAATCATCTTAAGATTAACAGAAATCACAGAAGAAATTAGAGGTTATGATAATGATATTTACCCTTATGACATATACGGTTACGAACTGTGTAACTCCGGTAAGGGATTTTCAACACTGTGTATAAAGTATACATATATGTTATTTAAGATATACATTACCAAAAATATGACATTCAGTACCGTGGAAAACTATATATATATATATATATATATATATATATATATATATATATATATATATATATATATATATATATATATATTATAATACTACATTATTTCATATATTACATACATAGTTTTCGTGCTGACGTGACAAAGGCTGTTATGTCCATCTTAAGCCAGAGTGGCATGGTACAACCTTAACCATGTACTGTGTACAGGGAGGGCCCTCTACTGGTTTTCGGGAGGGAGAGGGAGCACATTGATGTCTTTGGGAGTCCAACAGCTGGACTGACAGGAGTCAAATCAGCAGGTCCATAAGTTGTCTCGAGTTGGTCCAAATAACAATAAAAAGGCGGCAGGAGCAGAGTGCGTGGGCACGGGGAGGGCAGCTCACACCTGCTGGAGGGCTGTGGCCGCCACAAGGTAAACTGATGTGTCAAGTCTTCCCCATCGAGTTCAGGGTTGGGTGTTATCTACACCCTCACCTTAATATCCCTTAACAAGGTCGAGTTGTGGTTTATTTCTAATTCGTCCATCGAATCAAGACTTAACAAGGTCGGAATGTTCCAGGATATAATAGCTCAACCTTGAACCGAATCTGACGAAGCAAGGTCGAACTGTGGTTTTGTTTCAAACTTACCCGAAATTCACCAATGAGGTAAATCTTTAACTGAATTTTATACCTGAGAGAGAAGAATGATAAATTTAATCCTTGCGGACGGATTTTCAGAAAGAAAAATAGAATACAAGAATAGCGATAATAAAAAACTCAGTTTTAAGGAAAAGCTGCATTCAATTGAGCACGGGTGAGTCATGGGTCAGTATTGTGTGTGTCGGGTTACGGGGTCGTGGGTAAGGGTGTCACGCTGGGTCAGAGGTTCTGGGTGGGTCAAAACCACATTTTACATTGTCGATTCAGATTCAAGTCTGTGGGGATTCTTTTGGGAAAACTTTGGCTCTTTGTAATGATAACCGAGGTAACTAATCACTCAAATAATTCTGCTGGGTTTAGATGACCCGTTAAAAAAGAAAAGAAGAAATCAACTCAGTCACTGAATGTCCTCTTTTGTCAAGTTTTCCTCGGGTAATTCATGGGGAGGGACGGGATGCGACTCAAGCTGGATTTTTGATGATGTACTCATCCTCTTGGTTGGGATCCCTCTTCCTGAAGTAGAGGACCAGCGGTGTCAACACCATCAGGAGCGAGGCACCCACCATGCAGCTGCCCATGAACATGTACAGCACCTTGTAGTCCTTGGTGTAGTCGTACAGCATACCTGGGGTCAAAGAAAAATGGATAGAATATCTTCGTGTATCGTGTTGGGTCCGTGGGAAGCCATAGTTTTGGAGATAATTCCTACTACAGAGAGAGAGAGAAAAAAAATGTTTTATAGGTAAATGGGGTACGGTATTCTCACCGGAGCCCCCAGGATTGTTTTGAAGGCAAAGATATAAAGGAAAATGGGTCATCCACCAGGCAAATTAAGAGTTAGGTTCTAGAAGTGATGGATGACTGTTTGGGCTTTCGACTTCTCCATTGCCAGGGTCAAACATTTAGTCTACATCCACCAAGGCAAGAACTCTAAGACACTGCTGGTGTTAAGGATAATTATAAGATTGTATACACGCTCACTCATGCATGGTGGCCCTGAGTGAAGGGCGAAGCCATGGCTAGCGCCGAATGAATCCCTTGAATTCGCTAGCCATGGCAAGGCTTCGCTGGATGAGCGTGGGGTGCACTATAAATTAGCCCGGGTTACCGGCACAAATCAGTCAATATAGCACTAACTGAGAGGCAGTTGCCGGAAAGGAATCCAGCAACCTAACGATTTTAAACTACCCATCAATCGTCGAGTCACGCTAACAGGGTGATTATATTGGCATGCGAGGCTTGCATTAGTCAGCATAGTGGGACATAGTGGGGGGGAAAGTGACATTGTGAAGATGAGCGATAGAACTCGTTAAACCAAACTTGGTAACTGCGAAGACCGCCTGCTTTCGTATAGGAACAAATGTGGTCTCTGTCTCCCAGTGTAATTTTGAGCCATAAGGTAAATGACCTGTTATCCCTTGTTACTTTATAAGTGCAAAATAAGGCCATTAGTCCCTGCACAAAGCAGGCACATAAGGTACCGTAAACCAGAGCAGGAAGAATGAATTTTTCGATTGAGCTAGGCTAAGTTACGTCTGTTGTCCAACGAGTGTGCAATTATAATGATAAACTGGGGGATGCTCTTAATACATGGGGGCTTCCAGGGGAGGTAGGAGTTGGAGCAGAAAGGTGACCTGCCCAGTACTCCAGGAATAATGATCCATTACAGGAGAGGAGTATAGCAGAAGTGGATGATTGTGGGAATGAGGAGAAAACCCACACAGGAGAGGTGGATGAAGAGGAGATTCTGAGAAAGAGCGCCAGAGCGAAACTTTGAATCAGCACAAAGAATAGGCAGTGTACACACTCGGAGGCAGGACAGTTAACGAAGCAATGGATGGAAGACTTGGGGGAAAGAACACTCACAACACCTGTGTGCGGGGATTGAAAAGTAGATATTGGGTGAGCATAAAGATAAGAAGGACATGTTAAGCCTATGGGAGATAAGAGAAAAGTAGACCGCCTAAGCAAAAGGGGTGAAATGATTGATAAGATTATAAAGATAAGGTGAAGGACTTGGCCTAACTGTAGGAGAGTAAGGTAGGCCTTACGCAAATGGATGAAGGTGAGCTGAATGAGGTATTGCATAAGCCTCGAATGAGACAAGACGAAGGATATGACACTTTTATCTCAGGGAGGCCGGGATCGATGGAATATAACGCACTTCCAACTTGAAGATTGTTTTGATTTTACAAATGGAGACGGGTTGGTTGTAAGCAAAATGGAGTATAAGGTCAGCACGCACTTTCAACTTGAAGATTGTTTTGATTTTACAACTGGAGACGTTGGTGGTAAGCAAAATGGAGTATAAGGTCAGATGAAGCAGCCCCAACATCGTTGGATTAATGGAAGAAAAAAAAAAAAAACGAGCTAAAGTCTAGCCTATTCTACAGAAAGGAATGGCAGAGAAGAAGGTACAGGAAAGATGCGGGTTGTTGGACCTGATATGGAATGCAATACGTTCCTAGAAATAGCAATGAATGTAAGGTACGTTCAAGGAGTAAACAGTGGGCAACATCATAGTGGGAAGGAACTGCAGTGCCTCAAGAGACTATACGAATTGATGATAATGAAGGAACGGTCGAGATGGTGAAGGAAGAAGTGGGACATTCCCTTCTCGAAGGTGGGAAAGTACTGAAATTGAGGGCTTTCAATTACAGGGGAAATACGACAGATAAAGACTTGAATTCTAACGGGAATACATATAGTCAAGGAGACACAAGTTCCAAGAATGTATGCAGAATACGAGAATCAAAGAGAAATGAAACACCAGTTACGAAAAGTGATCAGGGAGTGCTTGACTTTTGACTATCATTCGTTTGTACAATGTGGAGAACGACTCCTCTTCGCTTTGTGACCGGAAGGGAGAATAAGAGCGAACGGGAGGTCCGGTCGGTCCCATGGCATTTGGGGTTGATGACGTCACAAGATGGCCGACCAATGTTTCCACTTCTTTTGTTTTGTTTTTGTTTTTCGCCAGATATCCTTTGTTTACGAATCTTTACCACTTGAGTGTGATAAGTTCGTGTGAGATTAGTTCCCAATCTACAAGTTCTATAGAGAATTCCTGTCTGTCTCCCGATTATTATTATTATTATTATTATTATTATTTTTTTCTTTCAAACTATTAGCCATTTCCCGCGTTAGCAGGGTAGCGTTAAGAACAGAGGACTGGGCCTCTGAAGGAATATCCTCACCTAGCCTCGTTCTCTGTTCCTTCTTTTGGAAAATTGAAAAAAAAAAAAACGAGAGGGGAGGATTTCCAGCCCCCCCGCTCCCTCCTCTTTTAGTCGCCTTCTACGACACGCAGGGAATACGTGGGAAGTATTCTTTCTCCCCTATTCTCCCTATTATTATTATTATTATTATTATTATTATTATTATTTATAAACAGGGCCATTGGCTGTTGAACTGACTAATGATTTATCGTTGAGGTGTCATACTGATGACTGTCTTACTGTTGAGTTTTCGAAATGGTGACTTACCTTTAAGGTGTAATGGTGACTTACCGTTGAGTTATCGGAGTGGTGACTTACCGTTGAGTTATCGGAGTGGTGACTTACCGTTGAGTTATCGGAGTGGTGACTGACTTACCGTTGAGTTATCGTAGTGGTGACTGACTTACCGTTGAGTTATCGGAGTGGTGACTGACTTACCGTTGAGTTATCGGAGTGGTGACTGACTTACCGTTGAGTTATCGTAGTGGTGACTGACTTACCGTTGAGTTATCGGAGTGGTTACCTACCGTTGAGTTATCGGAGTGGTGACTGACTTACCGTTGAGTTATCGGAGTGGTGACTGACTTACCGTTGAGTATCGGAGTGGTGACTTACCGTTCAGTTATCGGAGTGGTGACTTACCGTTGTGTTATCGGAGTGGTGACTGACTTACCGTTGAGTATCGGAGTGGTGACTGACTTACCGTTCAGTTATCGGAGTGGTGACTTACCGTTGAGTTATCGGAGTGGTGACTTACCGTTGAGTTATCGGAGTGGTGACTGACTTACCGTTGAGTTGTCGGAGTGGTGACTGACTTACCGTTGAGTTATCGGAGTGGTGACTGACTTACCGTTGAGCTGTCGGTCTGTTGACTTGCTGTTGGACTGTTGACTTACCGTTGAGTTATCGTAGTGGTGACTTACCGTTGAGTTATCGGAGTGGTGACTGACTTACCGTTGAGCTATCGGAGTGGTGACTGACTTACCGTTGAGCTGCGGGGATATGAAGTTCATGAGACCGTTGAAGAGCCTGACGAGGCCGTAGGAGGAGGCGAGGTGAGCTGCGCCGTGGTGCTGAGCCAGGATGGGCGGGATCAGCACGAACCACGACCCCACGCCGAACCCGTACATCGCCAGCGCCACCGTCAGCCCGGAGAAGCTCCTCATGTGTGGCACTGTCAGCACTGCTGACGCCGCAGCCAGACCACTGTCAGGGAAGGATAGGGTTTGAGGTCAGGCTGACGTATTGGTGTGTGTGTGTGTGTGTGTGTGTGTGTATTTTATGAGTGATTTCTTGCTTGGCTGACCTCAGAAGTCATCAGCCTTGCAGCATGCATCCCTCACAGCTCTGTCGTCAGCAACGCAGTCAGACAGACAAAGAAACAGACATGATCTGCTTAATCTCGTCAGCTCAACAGACAAAGAGACAGACACGCTTTGCTTCTCGTCAGCTCCACAGGCAGAGAAACAAAGAGACAGACACGCTCTGCTTCTCGTCAGCTCCACAGACAGAGAAACAAAGAGACAGACACGCTCTGCTTTGCGTCAGCTGCACAGACAAACAAAGACACAGACATGATCTGCTTAATCTCGTCAGCTCAACAGACAGACAGACAAAGAGACAGACACGCTCTGCCTCGTCAGCTCCACAGACAGACAAAAAAACAGACCTGGTCTGCTTAATCTCGTCAGCTCAACAGACAGACAGACAAAGAGACAGACACGCTCTGCTTATTCTCGTCAGTGCAACAGACAGACAAAAAAACAGACATGATCTGCTTAATCTCGTCAGTTCCACAGACAGACAGACAAAGAGACAGACACGCTATGCTTCTCGTCAGCTACACAGACAGACAGACAAAGAGACAGACACGCTCTGCTTCTCGTCAGCTCCACAGACAGAGAAAGACACAGACATGATCTGCTTAATCTCGTCAGCTCCACAGACAGAGAAACAAAGAGACAGACACGCTTTGCTTCTCGTCAGCTCCACCGACAGACAGACAAAGAGACAGACACGCTCTGCTTCTCGTCAGCTCCACAGACAGACAGACAAAGAAACGGACACGCTCTGCTTAATCTCGTCAGCTCAACAGACAGACAGACAAAGAGACAGACACGCTCTGCTTCTCGTCAGCTCCACAGACAGACAGACAAAGAAACGGACACGCCCTGCTTCTCGTCAGCTCCACAGACAGACAGACAAAGAAACGGACACACAGACAATGAAACGGACACGTTCTGCTTAATCTCGTCAGCTCAACAGACAGACAAAGAGACAGACAAAGAGACAGACACGCTCTGCTTAATCTCGTCAGCTCAACAGACAGACAAAGAGACAGACACGCTCTGCCTCGTCATTGTCCAAATATCATTAATTCCCCTCACAGCCATTGTACACCACGAGTGACACTCTCCTACCCCAGCTTGACACTAGCCTACCCCAGCTTGACACTAGCCTACCCCAGCTTGACACTAGCCTACCCCAGCTTGACACTAGACTACCCCAGCTTGACACTAGCCTACCCCAGCTTGACACTAGCCTACCCCAGCTTGACACTAGCCTACCCCAGCTTGACACTCTCCTACCCCAGCTTGACACTAGCCTACCCCAGCTTGACACTAGCCTACCCCAGCTTGACACTAGCCTACCCCAGCTTGACACTAGCCTACCCCAGCTTGACACTAGCCTACCCCAGCTTGACACTAGCCTACCCCAGCTTGACACTAGCCTACCCCAGCTTGACACTAGCCTACCCCAGCTTGACACTAGCCTACCCCAGCTTGACACTAGCCTACCCCAGCTTGACACTAGCCTACCCCAGCTTGACACTAGCCTACCCCAGCTTGACACTAGCCTACCCCAGCTTGACACTAGCCTACCCCAGCTTGACACTAGCCTACCCCAGCTTGACACTAGCCTACCCCAGCTTGACACTAGCCTACCCCAGCTTGACACTAGCCTACCCCAGCTTGACACTAGCCTACCCCAGCTTGACACTAGCCTACCCCAGCTTGACACTAGCCTACCCCAGCTTGACATTAGCCTACCCCAGCTTGACACTAGCCTACCCCAGCTTGACACTAGCCTACCCCAGCTTGACACTAGCCTACCCCAGCTTGACACTAGCCTACCCCAGCTTGACACTAGCCTACCCCAGCTTGACACTAGCCTACCCCAGCTTGACACTAGCCTACCCCAGCTTGACACTAGCCTACCCCAGCTTGACACTAGCCTACCCCAGCTTGACACTAGCCTACCCCAGCTTGACACTAGCCTACCCCAGCTTGACACTAGCCTACCCCAGCTTGACACTAGCCTACCCCAGCTTGACACTAGCCTACCCCAGCTTGACACTAGCCTACCCCAGCTTGACACTAGCCTACCCCAGCTTGACACTAGCCTACCCCAGCTTGACACTAGCCTACCCCAGCTTGACACTAGCCTACCCCAGCTTGACACTAGCCTACCCCAGCTTGACACTAGCCTACCCCAGCTTGACACTAGCCTACCCCAGCTTGACACTAGCCTACCCCAGCTTGACACTAGCCTACCCCAGCTTGACACTAGCCTACCCCAGCTTGACACTAGCCTACCCCAGCTTGACACTAGCCTACCCCAGCTTGACACTAGCCTACCCCAGCTTGACACTAGCCTACCCCAGCTTGACACTAGCCTACCCCAGCTTGACACTAGCCTACCCCAGCTTGACACTAGCCTACCCCAGCTTGACACTAGCCTACCCCAGCTTGACACACTAGCCTACCCCAGCTTGACACTAGCCTACCCCAGCTTGACACTAGCCTACCCCAGCTTGACATAGCCTACCCCAGCTTGACACTAGCCTACCCCAGCTTGACACTAGCCTACCCCAGCTTGACACTAGCCTACCCAGCTTGACACTAGCCTACCCCAGCTTGACACTAGCCTACCCCAGCTTGACACTAGCCTACCCCAGCTTGACATTAGCCTACCCCAGCTTGACACTAGCCTACCCCAGCTTGACACTAGCCTACCCCAGCTTGACACTAGCCTACCCCAGCTTGACACTAGCCTACCCCAGCTTGACACTAGCCTACCCCAGCTTGACACTAGCCTACCCCAGCTTGACCTAGCCTACCCCAGCTTGACACTAGCCTACCCCAGCTTGACACTAGCCTACCCCAGCTTGACACTAGCCTACCCCAGCTTGACACTAGCCTACCCCAGCTTGACATTAGCCTACCCCAGCTTGACACTAGCCTACCCCTGCTTGACACTAGCCTACCCCTGCTTGACACTAGCCTACCCAAGCTTGACACTAGCCTAACCCCAGCTTGACACTAGACTACCCCAGCTTGACACTAGCCTTACCCCAGCTTGACACTAGCCTACCCAAGCTTGACACTAGCCTTACCCCAGCTTGACATTAGCTACCCCAGCTTGACACTAAGCCTACCCAGCTTGACATTAGCCTACCCCAGCTTGACACTAGCCTACCCAGCTTGACATTAGCTACCCCAGCTTGACAACTAGCCTACCCCAGCTTGACACTAGCCTTACCCCAGCTTGACATAGCCTACCCAGCTTGACACTACCTACCCCAGCTTGACATAGCCTACCCAGCTTGACATAGCCTACCCAGCTTGACATTAGCTACCCCAGCTTGACATTAGCTACCCCAGCTTGACACTAGACTACCCCAGCTTGACATAGCCTACCCCCAGCTTGACACTAGCCTACCCCAGCTTGACACTAGACTACCCCAGCTTGAACACTAGCCTACCCCACTTGACACTAGCCTACCCCACTTGACACTAGCCTACCCAAGCTTGACACTAGCCTAACCCCAGCTTGACACTAGACTACCCCAGCTTGACACTAGCCTACCCCAGGCTTGACACTAGCCTTACCCCAGCTTGACACTAGACTACCCCAGCTTGACGCTAGCCTACCCCAGCTTGGACACTAGCCTACCCCTGCTTGACACTAGCCTAACCCCAGCTTGACATTAGCTACCCCAGCTTGACATTAGCTACCCCAGCTTGACATTAGCCTACCCAGCTTGACACTAGCATACCCCAGCTTGACACTAAGCCTACCCCCAGCTTGACACTAGCCTACCCAGCTTGACATTAGCATACCCCAGCTTGACAACTAGCCTACCCCAGCTTGACAATAGCCTACCCCAGCTTGACATTAGCTACCCCAGCTTGACACTAGACTACCCCAGCTTGACACTAGCATACCCCAGCTTGACACTAGCCTACCTCAACTGGTGGCTAAGACCTCCACCTTATCCTGCCGCTGGGGTGTTGGGGGATCGCGCTAGCGCCACCAGCGGCAACACTTAAGAAACAAAACACCAGCATGGCAGCCTTGGTAAGCCACCTGAATAGATCAGACTCATTAAATAACTTCCTAGTTGATCGTATGCTCACACCAGAGTCGTGCATGCTGTAACAATCCACAGCTTAAAGCAAACATGTCTGTTGCAGCAATAAAAAAAAAGAAAAAAGAATTAGTGTACGATATAGAAAGTCACGCACGCCACTGGAGACAGTAGAATTATTTGTCTCAACTCCCCGGCAGCGCATGACCCAACGTTAGGTATTTGAGGAATATTTGTTTGTGGACAGAGCAGCCCCAGCATTCTCTGTCTCAGTAGAACGTGAGAGCCATAAGCAAAATTAACGGGAAGAAAACGCAGTTAAGCCTTATCCAAACCCACTACAGCAAACCAGTTTAAAACCTCGTCCAAACCCACTACAGAGAACCAGTTAAGCCTCATCCAAACCCACTACAGAGAACCAGTTTAAAACCTCGTCCAAACCCACTACAGAGAACCAGTTAAGCCTCATCCAAACCCACTACAGAGAACTAGTTAATTGAACTAGGCTGCTCCATCCAGTTTTGCCAGTCTGTCTCCCGAAGCTTTAGCCGCGTTTTTAAATTCCGACCATGACACTCGAGATAAGCGATTCAGTTTTACGAACAGGAATCAGCAGGCTGGTGATGATATTCAGTCTTATGCCAGTGACGCCAGAGGCGAAGTTCGTTTCCTGGGAAGAATGACATCACCTCTTGTTTTTGTAAGGCTTGTGTTTACATAACTTGCAGGTATGTAAATCCTTCGATTGGATGAATGTCAAGTCATCTTGTACGTATTAGAATCAGTGACCTTACTAGCAGCTTTCATGGTTTTATGAGCATGAAGGAGTATACATCACTGCTGCACCACCTTCACTCCACACTAAATACATTTACGCCGCTTTTTCTTTCATTTCAAAAGTTGCTTTTATTACAGCAAATTGTCATTTAATCTTGTATGAACTTTAGTTGATGTGGATATGAAAAGGATTGGCTTTTACGTTGGGTACTATGCCATCAGTTCGACAGAAAGTAACCTATTTCAAAGTCAAAGTGAAATAAAAACAAACAATTCATGTTCTCAAAGGTAGGCTGTTCCAATAACTTTGCTTACACCTCTGGAACTCTCTACCCTCTCACGTCTTTCCCATTAACTATAACCAGGCAGTTTTACAGACTTTTTTCCCCACTTCCTCCAAAATTCACAAATATTTTTTTTTTCTTTTACCCTTCATTAACCTCTTCATTTCAATTAGGGCTCGGTTTTGATGTGAGTTTTCCTTTATAACTGGAGCCCCCCACATAAAGAAAAATAATGCCTTACTTGCGTCCATACCTGAAAATACCAGGCAATGTATGATATATATGAATGCCAATTGTATACACAAGTTTAAGAAAGTTGTAGAGGAAGATTAGGGAATGAGGCACCACGCTTTGTAGACCTCCCTCCCCATACTGTAGAATTAGGTGAACACACACACACACACACACACACACACACACTATGGTGTAACGGTTAGCGTGACTGACCGAGAATCGCGCATGAACCCACATGGGTTCGAATCCTGGTAGGCGGTGATTCTCCTCTCGAGGTGGGTCGATAAATGAATACCTGTATTACGCTAGTGTGTGTGTGTGTAGGAATAAAGACATGGTACATGTATATATATGTATATATATACAAGAGGAGACGAAGCAACACGATTGTAAAGCTTTCTCCCAATAAATTCAAAAGTAATTGCAAATTAGTACACACACACACACACACACAGCACACCCTGATCACTAGCCATCATTGGCTTCTTTGTGTTGTGGGGGAGTAACGCGCGGCATGGCGGGTGTACCTTGGGCTCCCAAGTCATACCAGCAGCCCGGAAATATTCTCGTTACTCATCATAAGGCAGGCAATCAGTGTGGCGTGGAACTGAGCACGAGGATGCAGAATTGAGTGTGTGTATGTGTATCCTCGCACTTGGATACGTTTATCACGCCAGACGTAACATAGCCTTTGACATATGATAGATTATACACCTATCTTTAACCTTTTTTTTTTTTCGATAAGGCATTTATGTACTTTGAAAGCATTATAATAGACTATTGTTGGTAAATGCCGTAGTTAAATGGGTTACACACTCCCTAGCTAGCCTTAACTGTGCATTAACGAAAGAAATCGCCCTGTATAGATAGTGAAACGGTGTTATGCCTTTAATAGATTCATTTTGATCAGTACGTAAACATAGTTAATCTATTACGTTTTCTATCATTTAAAAAAAAAAATCTGTCCTATGAGAAGTATATCTGATGCTAACTGTCGCGGATGTGACGTTGTTGGTCGATAGGCGTCCAAAGTTTAACGCTAGAACCCTTGGCCTGAACCACAAGCTTAAGAAAGAACTGTTCTCTACGTGTTGGAGAACAGTGGCAAAGGAAGGCGAGGGAAAGGGGTAGAACAGGAGACAGATAGAGAGACAGACGAGTAAGGATAAGCAAGAAGAGACAGTACGAACACCAAAAAGATTTCACGAGGGTAAACGTAGTCCGAAAAGTTGATTCAGAGAGAGAGCAAACATAAACCATTAATGGGTTGGGCGCCTCCCGCGCTGGATTGCTCCGCTCGAGCAGGTGTCATGGCCGCTCAGTGGGAGGGATGGGTCAATGTGGTACGTGATACAGCTTTCAACCTCGGCTGCTTCATACCAATTCTTCTAATAACCTTAGGGCATTATATGGTATGTACCGTTTATATGTTATCTCAATATTTCCCGTTTTCCTAATTTCAATATTTTCCGTTATTCTTTTGATTATTGTGTTTTATTTTCGGAAAATTACGAACCAAACGTAATTGTTTACGTAAGTCCGTCTGTCGGAGGCCATACGAAACTTTGGAATATCGAGTTTGTGATTCTTTTTGATATTCTACATACATATGTATGAATTGAGTATATGTGGTCGATTAGTATACAAAAATCAAGTAATACGATATAGCATAGATTTTGTAAGTACTTGCGTTAG
Organism: Panulirus ornatus; assembly: GCF_036320965.1. Lineage (NCBI taxonomy): Eukaryota > Metazoa > Arthropoda > Malacostraca > Decapoda > Palinuridae > Panulirus > Panulirus ornatus. Next base: position 9,089,556 of record NC_092270.1, read on the forward strand.
CTCACCTTTCCTACAGGCTGGGAGATTGGCACTTTCATCTCGAGACAGTACTCAATGAAGGAGCAAGGGTAAAGTGGGCTCGTTTGGAGGCATTATGTCCCGAGTGTGATACCGCCTAGTCGAAGCTTTGTTCTTGCTGGTGGAACCCACAAACACCCGCTTCTCAGTATACACAATTACAATTAAGTTATCATCACGCTCGCGGAATCAGTTCGCTCGTACACTCTATTGATTATTGGAAACACATCAGTGCCTCAGTCCGTCATGGCCCGGCAGATTTAGGATTCATTAACGATAAATTCTTCCACAACATCACCAAGTCTGAAGTCACACAGTTTTTGGGTCATGACCTGTGCTGGGAGCAGCAGCAGCAGCACCTTACGTGTTGGACAGTGACATACTTATCGAAAAATTCCTTGACATTGCATGTGTCCTACTTTAATGTCATGGGATGATATTAAGGGCACCCAATCCTACGCATGATATTGGGCTAAACGGCTCTGTCCTTGTTAATTACTCCAGAACCGTTTAATACACCTCACACACAGACGCAGTAAAGTGCTAGGCCATAATTTAAGGAGGAAGTGTGTGGTTTGCATGTCAGACTTTGAGTGGCTGGGCGGAGGTTAACGTGGGAGGAAATGGGGAGCCCTGCTGCTGCTCCCACTACTGCTGCTCCCAGCAGCCAACCTTAACTGTAGACTTACCCTATTACTGTAGACTTAACTGTAGACTTAACTGTAGACTTAACTGTAGACTTACCCTATCACACACTGTACCTCTTTCTCAACGATACTGCCACACCGAACACTGTACACCTACCCTAGCAACACTACCACACCATGTACTGTACTTAAAGCGCCACAGCACACGGTGTACAAACCCCTAGCAACACTCCCGTACATTGTACATACGCCAGCATTACCACACACACACACACACACACACACACACACACACACACTGTACACCTACCTCAGCAAAAAAGAAAATCTAAGATTTAAAATAAAAAAAAATACATGTACGACCCATGATGGTCTTGTTCCATTTGTCATATTTGAACTGAATTCGCCATTTAACCATATGTTTTCCCTGATCTTCAAAGCCCTTCACACTCTCTGGCACTCGCTCAAAATTATAAGATGTGCAGGAAGAGTAATGCACTTAGTGGTTGTGAAAGTCATTCTCTCATCAAGTTTATCATCATTATCAGTTGTTTATAAAGTTATGTTTTTTTTTATAAATTTCTGAAGGATAAAGTGGCACTTGGAAAGCACACATTTCCCAGAGGTTTATCGATTCAAAACAAAGTTCATCTATGAACTATTAATATCGGGGCGACACAATTACTCGTAGTGACTACATGCCTGCAAATATTGTGTAGGAAATTCTGACCTACTTATGGGGGTCGATATATCACGTTATTTTTTGCGTCTGAATACTTGAGCATCGCAAACCACCGAACTGATTCACGACGAAGGACCGAAGACGAAAAACTACAACCTTCCACTGAAGAAAAAAAAAATAAAAGGTATAGTTCGGATTCGCATCCAAAGACGTAAATCCACTTTGACCGTCCAGCCTAACCGCGTTACTCAAGAGAAATCTATACTGCAGGGAAGCCGCGAGTGGTGATTGGTGTAGCTGCTCACGTGACTGAGTTTTCAGACGTCTAGACCAAGGTCTTTGTCCTCTGCACTAGAGATTTCTAGTACTTGTCTCACCAAGAAGCTTCAGGAGCTACACACACACACACACACGCACACACACACACACACACACACACACACACTCACACACGCATATATATATATATATATATATATATATATATATATATATATATATATATATATATACATTTTATTTACTTATTATTTTGCTTTGTCGCTGTCTCCCGCGTTTGCGAGGTAGCGCAAGGCAACAGACGAAAGAAATGGCCCAACCCACCCCCATACACATGTATATACATACACGTCCACACACGCAAATATACATACCTATACATCTCAATGTACACATGTATATACACACACAGACACATACATATATACCCATGCACACAATTCACACTGCCTTTATTCATTCCCATCGCCACCTCGCCACACATGGAATATATATATATATATATATATATATATATATATATATATATATATATATATATATATATATATATATATACATATATATATATATATATATATATATATATATATATATATATATATATATATATATATATATATCCCTGGGATAGGGGATTAAGAATACTTCCCACGTATTTCCTGCGTGTCGTAGAAGGCGACTAAAAGGGGAGGGAGCGGGGGGCTGGAAATCCTCCCATCTCGTTTTTTTTTTTAATTTTCCAAAAGAAGGAACAGAGAATTGGGCCAGGTGAGGGTATTCCCTCAAAGGCCCAGTCCTCTGTTCTTCATGCTACCTCGCTAACGCGGGAAATGGCGAATAGTTTAAAAGAAAAAAAAGATATATATATATATATATATATATATATATATATATATATATATATATATATATATATATTGACGATGAATTTGGTAAATTGCGACTTGAAGTTTAGATCATGTGAACGAAAACCACATGGTGTTTACCTTAGGGTTTTAAATGAGATGAATGCGATGTTTTAATGCCCAAACATCCACCAAGACCAGAAGGATATGATTAAACTTGCGCAGTATGTCGACAAATACATTTTCTGAATTTCACCACGATTCATGGAGATTGCTGCTCGACTGTCTGTATAGGGGGGGAAAAACTGCTCAAAACTCTCTGGAAAATATCTGCCTTTCCCTGTGAAGTTTCCATTCGCTCCACCAGCCAAAGTTGACCTTGGCCCTGTGTCCTTGGTCGCTGGTCTGGTCAGCGCATGATAAGAAAGCCAAGTGGAAGTTTTCGTTATCAGTCTTTGATTCTTGCTTTATTTACACGCTAACTTTCATTGTTTCCTCATGCCTTATATATATATATATATATATATATATATATATATATATATATATATATATATATATATTTTAAGACTCAGAGAGGCCCAGAACATGAGTGTGCATCACGGAACACTTAATTAGATCCTGAATATTGTCGGGAACACCAACTCCATGATATAGAATAAGGCTCAGCAGATAGTCGTAAGAAATTTCCATCGTGCCTCCAGGTCTTAATCCAAATCCCGGGAGCTTACTACAGAGCCAGGAGCAGCAGCTGTACTGGCGGGTCTGACCTCACCAGAGTCCTAGAGTCTTTAATGTTGATGCAGGTTATGTCCGGACGGCCGAGCGTGGTGGGGGTGCGTGACTGTGTTCCCTCAGTAGAATTTGCTAGAGACATGGGCAGGGAGTGACTGCATTATTACAACAGATTGTGGGTTGTGGTTAGAACAACAGGTACGGTAGGTGGTTAGAACAACAGGTATACGGTAGGATAAGCTTGAGGTTTATAAAACGACTGGCTATAAAAGGATAGGCTAAGGTTAGGACAATAGGTTTATAGGGTTAGGCTTCAGGGTGTGCATTAAGTGGTTGATTATAGTTAGAACACAACGCCATATAGGCTAACAATAGATATGAAAGGTGTAAAGAGACAAAAAATAGATTATATGGGAGTTATATATATATGACTTCACGAAGGGATTCACAATATACCAGCAGAACATATCACGTAGCTACGAGGTGAGGGCTAGGCTATACGAGGAATCCTGAGCTGGGTGTGGAAATATCAGCATAAGGCAGTATGCACACAGCCAGAGACTATATGTAAGTTTATAGGTTTATATTATAGGACTATATGGACAGAGGAGAAACTGGGAAGGCTTTGAACAGAGTGTTAACTAAAATAAGAATTATTTTTTTTTACAGTGGCTCCTGGTCTAAAATGAACGCTTGCGTTTTTAATTTTCTAACCATCAAAATTTAAAACCATCGGGATTTTCACAGGTCTCGAAAAATAATGGACTAATTCACAGTGTTAGTGGCACTGGCGTGATTGAGAAAAAATGCCTGGTAACTGCTTTGTCGTCGTTACAGTAGACCCATTAACTTTCAGGCTAGTCGTACATAAACAATTTGTTAGTTCTGCCATTGTTTCGGGACTAATGCCTCCACAGCTGTAATGGACGGTACTGTCCACTCTGTGGTTAATTGTGTTTGCCGTGTGTGGCGCGATGTTTACCTCTGTAAACAGTCGTGTGGAGCGATGTCTGACTTAATATCAAGTATGCGTTGCGCTCTGCCTGTCTGGCTTGATATATGACCATGTAGAGCGGTGTCTGGCTTGATGTATGGCCTTGTGAATAGGTGTTTGTCTTGATGTATGACCATGTGAAGAGGTGTTTGCCCTGATGTATGGCCATGTGGAGCGGTGCCTGGCTTGATGTATGGCTATGTAGAGCGGTGTCTGGCTTGACCATGTATGACCATGTGAAGAGGTGTTTGCCCTGATGTATGGCCATGTGTAGCGGTGCCTGGCTTGACGTATGGCTATGTAGAGCGGTGTCTGGCTTGACGTATGACCATGTGAATAGGGGTTTGTCTTGATGTATGACCATGTGAATAGGGGTTTGTCTTGATGTATGACCATGTGAAGAGGTGTTTGCCCTGATGTATGGCTATGTGGAGCGGTGCCTGGCTTGATGTATGGCTATGTAGAGCGGTGTCTGGCTTGATGTAGGACCGTGCATGGCGCGGTGTCTGCCTTGATGTCTGGCCGTGTAGTGCGGTGTCTCCCGTGATTTATGGCTGTGTGGCGCAGTGTCTGGCTCATTGTACGGCCGTGTGGCGCGGGGTCTGCCAGGCTTGGTGAATGGCCGTGTTGCACGGTGTCTGGCTTGATGAGTGGCTTTGTGGCGCGGGGTCTGGCTCAATGAATTGGTTTTGTGGCGCACGGTCTTGCTTTGCTAAATGACTTTGTGGCGCAAGGTCTGGCTTGAAGAATGGCTCTGTGGTGTGGAGTCTGGCTTGATGTATAGCCGTGTGGCGCAGTCTGCTTTGATGAGCGAGCTTGTGGCGCACTGCTTGGCTTGATGAATGGCCCTGTGGCACAGGGTTTGGCTTGATGTATCGCTGTGTGGCTAGGGGTCTGGCTTGAGGAATGTCCACACAATACAAACAGTAGTAACATCATACATACGCGACCCTCCTCAGACCGTCTCAATAACTTGTTCAAGGTCCTCCCAACTTGCTTCAGGTCGCCTCAACTTGCCCATGGTCGTCTCTTAACTTGCCCCAAGTCGTTTCTGGACGTGTCCCAGACTGATTATGATTATGTGTTTTCGCAGAAGTTGGTTCTCTGGATAGGTAAGGCGTGCCGGATCATGACCTTTTTAAAGTTCTAAACCACTTTGATTACGTCAACAGTAAGCAGTTCCTTGAGAGATGCAAAGATAGAACAGCCCAAGGACGTAGCATGATATTAAGCAAGAAATTTGGTAGGCAAGATGGAAAGCAGTACTTTTATGAAGTCCCACAAAAAGAATGCAAAGATATGGTAGTAAAGTACAAGAAGTGGGGCCCCATGCGTGTGGAACTCCCTCATACTACAATGCAAAATAGGTAGCTCTAAGGCATCAACAGACATGTCCATACTTCCATCACAACGGCTATCGCCTGGGCGCCGCGCAAGTCACTGTAGCCAGATTATTGTCATACGCTTTATACTCATTCCTCACGGCAAATATGTCTCCTGCTCGATATACGTTTGCCCCACAGCTGACATGAATCATTACCGCTACACGTATGACACCGACTGGCAAAGAAAAAAAAGAGGGACACGCGAGTGTGTTTGTGTGTAGTGGTGTGAGTCAGCCTTCGCTGCCATGCAGGTCCTGCAGAGTAAGATTTTCAGATTCCATCTTTTATTTTCAAGAGGAAATGGGACCTCTTCGACAACACTGCATTACGGTAATTCCAGTTGCAACCGGCTATGCTGGGACATTTATAGTTTCAGGATTTATAGATACAGTCGATTATCTATAAAGATTGTCATTGCGTAATGATAGGAACTAACTGAATATATAACTTCCTCGAAAGAGTTGGCGACAGATGTAGAACCAAGAAATAATGCGAAAGGAAATAATGGAATGCATTTTTCAGCTTCCCTAACAAGGAGAATAAACTTGTTTGGCAGTTTTCTTAAAGGTACCCCTAAGCTACTTTCAGCATACTGATGCATAGAATGTAAATGAAAAAAAAATGCTACTATCTCAAGTAAAGACGACTTTTACCCACGAAATGGTGAGTTTCCTGCATTACTGTTTTTCAGTTTTAGGTAGCCAGGGTTGTGTCGCGCTGGCAGGTCTGTAGCCTAGCTACCTTCCTCCACCAGGCCATGGTTTGCGTTGTGCTGGCTGGTCTGTAGCCTAGCGACCTTCCTCCACTAAGCCAGGGTTTGCGTTGTGCTGGCTGGTCTGTAGCGTAGCTACCTTCCTCCACCAGGCCATGGTTTGCGTTGTGCTGGCTGGTCTGTAGCGTAGCTACCTTCCTCCACCAAGCCAGGGTTTGCGTTGTACTGGCTGGTCTGTAGCCGAGCTACCTTCCTCCACCAGGCCAGGGTTTGCGTTGTGCTGGCTGGTCTCCAGTAGCCTAGTATGCTTCCGTACACTAGGCCAGGGTCGTGTTCTGTTGGCTGGAATGTACCCTAACTTGCCACTCTTCACTAGGCCATGGTTGTATTAATACATGCCGTCAGGTCTGTAGCCTAGTGTACTTTCATTCACCAGGCCGGGGCTGTGTTGTGCCGGCTGGTCTGTAGCCTAGCTTGCCTAGCTCCCTCAGGCCAGGGATGTGTTGTGGCGGTTGGTCTGCAGCTTAGCATGTCTCCCTTCCTCAAGCCAGGGTAGTGTTGTTGGCAAAGAACCAAGTTTTGGTCTCTTGGTACCCATACGTATCTTACGATTTAGGTACACGCCTTTGGCAAATCATTAATACATGACACTTAATAAACAGCATCAGTGAATCTTAAGGGCTCTGGCATACGTATCATGAACTGTTTTCTCTAACCCAGCCCCGTGTGCATTAGAAAGTAATGGTGGAAGACGAGGAAATGACAAAGTCTCCATGTCAGCTATAGCCTGGCCTGGCGTCATGCTAAAACCAAATGACATGCACTCGTTTCCTCTGAGTCACATCCCCAGGAAATGTCAGGCTTTTTGATGCCACTCTTAAGCCAGTTATGTTCAGAGTGTTTTTATACAGTACTGCCATCTCTGTAACCTCGAAGGTAAATGCTGTGAAAGAAAAAAATCGGATACTAGTAATGTTTACACATGTGTCTCTATATTATAGGGTGTTCAGGGTTAATTATTCAGGATGACGTCACCAGCTGGACTGGATTGTGTATGCTAAGGGGAGGAGGGAACGGGCGGGCGGGCCCTGGGGCTATGACATCACTCCCTGGTCTTGAATGACTTTCGGAGTAACCGGAGCTTCTCCGGCGCTAACCGGTTTCTAGCGTACGCAGAAGGACGGGACGCACGAGGTCAGTGCCTGCACGAACCGGTTTTGCAGAGTACCTGGGAGGACGGGCACCAGGGCCTGTGCCGGCATTAACCGGTTTCTAGAGCACTGAGCGCAGGAGGAGGAGAAGGAGGAATGGCTCCTGGAATTGTGACGTCACTCTGAGGTGTCGCCCGCACGATACTTCCCGACGGAATATTGTAAACTTGAGGCTGCATCGTAAAAAGTCACCATCAGCAACTGTAAAAATTTTCCCGTAAGTAAAAATAGAATATCTTTCTCATTCATTTGTCACGCGAGATTCATCCCACACACCTATGTTACGTAATGTCCAAAATGGTTTTGGGGGGAAGAAGGGAAAGGGGGTGTGGTGGAGGAGGTGTAAGGTAAAGAGGAGGAGAGAGGAAAGCACCAACAGAGCGGCGGCCAGAAACGTTCCGCCCCACCGGCAGGCCGCCGGCGGCTCCTCCTCCTCCTTGTAACCTAGCAACGGTGCGGTCAACAAAGGAGCCTCTCCGAGAAATATCAAGCATTTCTGAGGAGATCGTGAATATTCTCAATGACGACGGAAGGAAGTATCAAGTGAGACATGAGTGTCGAGACTAAACAATTCAGACATGATATGTAGGCCAAAAAAAAAACCCAGCAAAAATCGGTATTCAAGGCGAGGAAGACGTACAAGTGTGATTGCCATGAATGTCAGACGTACTCAAGGATGTCCTAAGAGAATGACACTCGAGAATACTTATGAAGGAGACGCAGACCATTGGAGGTAGAGATACACGCACAGACTCCCAATGGAAAGTTCCACCGTCAGTATGTGCGCTGTCCTGGTCGAGGGGGCGGCCGGCTTACCCTACCCGTTGCTTGCTTTCTCCACCATCACAGTCGCGTGGTGTTCGATCACATCAGTGGCAAAGCAGACCGTACGTTTCTGATTAGGATCATAAAATGGCCGGAAACGTGATGGAAGATAACACATTGATCACGACTGTTTTGCTGAGGCTATTACCTAGGATCGCCTTGGGATTGTTTTGTTCAGGATGTAGCCTAGCATTCATTACCTTGTGGGAGGCAGAACCCGCGATGGAGTGACAGTGGTTTCCACACCAGATCTTAGGTTTCTCTGCGCCTGACTGGCTGGCAGCCTGATTACGTAGGATAACTATGGCTAGGGCATAGGAACTCCGGGACACACACACACACAATATATATATATATATATATATATATATATATATATATATATATATATATATATATATATATATATAGATAGATAGATGTATATATGTGTGTGTGTGTGTGTGTGTGTGTGTGTGTGTGCATTAAGTGTGGTAAAAGAGATCATTATCTGGGAGAGAGAAGTGGATGTGTTTGAAGGTGTGATAACAGTTCCGACAATGTTGTACAGACATGAGGCATGAGCAAAGGAGGGTGGATGTGTTGGGAATGAAATGCTTGAGGACAGTATGTGGTGTGACTTAGATCGAGTAATAAAAGGGTAAGAGAAATGTGTGGTAATATGAAGAGAGCGATTGAGGGTGTGCTGAATATTCTGGACATTTTTAGAGAGGATGAGCGAAGAGAGGTTGACAGAGTGGATATATATATAAGTCAAGTGGAGGGGAAGGGAATGGGGAGGCCAAATGGGAGATGGAAGGACGGAGTAAAAATAATATATTTTGAGTGGCTGAGGCCTGAACATGCAGGAGGGTGAAAAGGGTGCACGGGATAAAGTGAATTGGAACGATGTGGTAGGCAGGGGTCGACGTGCTATATCAGTGGACTGCACCGGGGTATGGAAAGCAGCCGGGGTAAACCATGGTAAAGTCTATGGGGCCTGGTTGTGGATGATGGGGAGGAGGGGTTGCGCTGTGGTTTGGGTGCATTGCGAATTCGGTCTCTCTTCGTCTGTTCCTGGCGCGGCTTCGCTAACGCGAGAAACGGCGCACAGGCATTCGTTAGATGTTGTACGAGAGGTTACACCACGGGCACATAGTTCCCTCTGGCGAGATTTGATCACTGGGTGGAGAGTGTCTCGTCTAAGAAGTCAATCCAAAAGGGAGTATACACATTCCCCTGCTACTGGAAGTAGCGCAATCTTGGCCTGCGGTGGGAATCAGGGGTTATAGATATAAAAGTTAAATACTTAGAGGAGTAAGTATAAAGTATTTAGTGTACCCTAATCTTGAGCGACAGTAGGTTTCCGACCAGAATGTTGGTCAGAAAAGTGGCAAATTCTCGGCTGGGGTCAAACGCTGGTCCAAGGCCTCACTGTGTGAACCACACGTCTGGCAGCAACCAGCAGTTACCGACCCGTATGGGCAGCAAGTCTCACGCTTCTCGTTACTATGTGCGACAGTCTTGAGCAATAGTCAGTGATTAACGACCGTATGTGAACTGCAGTCATAGGGAGAGGAAGAATCATTGTATGGCGGCATTCGCCGTGGCAGCGTCCTGCGGCCGCCCCAGACCCCATACTGTCGCCTCTGATTCTGCAAGCTGACGCTTACGAGTGATCCCTCAAGCTGACATCTTCAAGTGATCCTTCAAGCTGACATCTTCAGGTGATCCTCCAAGCTGACAAGTGATCCTTCAGGCTGACACCTTCAAGTAATCACCTAAGCTGATACCTTCGGGTGATCCTTCAAGCTGACATCTTCAAGTGATTCTTCAAGCTGACATCTTCAGGTGATCCTCCAAGCTGACAAGTGATTCTTCAGGCTGACACCTTCAAGTAATCCCTTAAGCTGACACCTTCGGGTGATCCTTCAAGCTGACACCTTCAAGTGATCCTTCAAGCTGACATCTTCAGGTGATCCTCCAAGCTGACAAGTGATCCTTCAGGCTGACACCTTCAAGGGATCCCACAAGCTGACACCTTCAGGTGATCCTTAAGTTGACACCTTCAAGTGATCCTTCAAGCTGACATCTTCAAGTGATCCCTCAAGCTGCCAACATCCGACAGATCCTTCAAGTTCACACCTCTGATCCCTCAAGCTGACAGCTCTGAGCGATCCTCTAAGCTGGTAAATGAGTGACCCAATAAGCTGACACATACGTAATCCTGCAAGGCTTGTGGTCGTGCAACAGACCAACAGGAATACTGCAACAGGTATACTAGTGATCCTGCAACAGGTACAACAGTAATCCTACAACAGGTACAACAGTAATTCTGCAACAGATACAACAGTAATCCTACAACAGGTACAACAGTAATTCTGCAAAAGGTACAACAGTAATTCTGCAACAGACACAACAGTAATCCTACAACAGGTACAACAGTGATCCTGCAACAGGTACAACAGTGATCCTACAACAGGTACAACAGTGATCCTGCAACAGGTACAACAGTGATCCTACAACAGGTACAACAGTGATCCTGCAACAGGTACAACAGTAATTCTGAAATAAACGTAATAATGATCATGCAACACGTTTAAGAGGTGATGATAATTCCCGTTGTGATCCTGTGTCGTGTGAAGGAGAGGGTGGTGGTAGCAGTGCAGTGTGAGGGAGAGGGTGGTGGCAGCTATGATGTGTGAATGAGAGGGTGGTGGCAGCTGTGATGTGTGAATGAGAGGGTGGTGGCAGCTGTGATGTGTGAATGAGAGGGTGGTGGCAGCTGTGTCGTGTGAAGGAGAGGGTGGTGGTAGCAGTGCAGTGTGAGGGAGAGGGTCGTGGCAGCTGTGATGTGTGAATGAGAGGGTGGTGGCAGCTGTGATGTGTGAATGAGAGGGTGGTGGCAGCTGTGATGTGTGAATGAGAGGGTGGTGGCAGCTGTGATGTGTGAATGAGAGGGTGGTGGCAGCTGTGATGTGTGAATGAGAGGGTGGTGGCAGCTGTGATGTGTGAATGAGAGGGTGGTGGCAGCTGTGATGTGTGAATGAGAGGGTGGTGGCAGCTGTGATGTGTGAATGAGAGGGTGGTGGCAGCTGTGATGTGTGAATGAGAGGGTGGTGGCAGCTGTGTCCTGTGAGGGAGAGGGTGGTGGCAGCTGTGTCCTGTGAGGGAGAGGGTGGTGGCAGCTGTGTCCTGTGAGGGAGAGGGTGGTGGCAGCTGTGTCCTGTGAGGGAGAGGGTGGTGGCAGCTGTGTCCTGTGAGGGAGAGGGTGGTGGCAGCTGTGTTGTGTGAGGGAGAGGGTTGTGGCAGCTGTGTCCTGTGAGGGAGAGGGTCGTGGCAGCTGTGTCCTGTGAGGGAGAGGGTGGTGGCAGCTGTGTCCTGTGAGGGAGAGGATGGTGGCAGCTGTGCAGTGTGAGGGAGAGGATGGTGGCAGCTGTGTCCTGTGAGGGAGAGGGTGGTGGCAGCTGTGTTGTGTGAGGGAGAGGGTCGTGGCAGCTGTGTTGTGTGAGGGAGAGGATGGTGGCAGCTGTGTCCTGTGAGGGAGAGGGTGGTGGCAGCTGTGTCCTGTGAGGGAGAGGGTGGTGGCAGCTGTGTCCTGTGAGGGAGAGGGTGGTGGCAGGTGTGTTGTGTGAGGGAGAGGGTGGTGGCAGCTGTGTCCTGTGAGGGAGAAGGTGGTGGCAGCTGTGTCCTGTGAGGGAGAGGGTGGTGGCAGCTGTGTCCTGTGAGGGAGAGGGTGGTGGCAGCTGTGTCCTGTGAGGGAGAGGGTGCTGGCAGCTGTGTTGTGTGAGGGAGAGGATGGTGGCACAGTGTAGTGAGAGGGAGAGGGTGCTGGCAGCTGTGTAGTGTGAGGGAGAGGATGGTGGCAGCAGTATAGTGTGAGGGAGAGGATGGTGGCAGCAGTGTAGTGTGAGGGAGTGGATGGTGGCAACTGTGTAGTGTGAGGGAGAGGATGGTGGCAGCAGTTTAGTGTGTGGGAGAGGATGGTGGCAGCTGTGTCGTGTGAGGGAGAGGATGGTGGCAGCTGTGTAGTGTGAAGGAGAGGGTGGTGGCAGCAGTGTAGTGTGAGGGAGAGGATGGTGGCAGCTGTGTCGTGTGAGGGAGAGGATGGTGGCAGCAGTATAGTGTGTGCGAGAGGATGGTAGCAGTGTGTCGTGTGAGGGAGAGGGTGGTGGCAGCTGTGTCGTGTGAGGAAGAGGGTGGTGGCAGCTGTGTCATGTGATGGAGAGGATGGTGGCAGCAGTGTAGTGTGAGGGAGAAGATGGTGGCAGCTGTGTCGTGTGAGGGAGAGGATGATGGCAGCAGTGTAGTGTGAGGGAGAGGGTGGTGGGAGCAGTGTAGTGTGAGGGAGAGGGTCGTGGCAGTGTGTCGTGTGAGGGAGAGGGTGGTGGCAGCTGTGTCGTGTGAGGGAGAGGGTCGTGGCAGTGTGTCGTGTGAGGGAGAGGGTGGTGGCAGCTGTGTAGTGTGAGGGAGAGGGTGGTGGCAGCAGTGTAGTGTGAGGGAGAGGGTCGTGGCAGCAGTGTAGTTTGAGGGAGAGGGTGGTGGCAGCAGTGTAGTGTGAGGGAGAGGGTCGTGGCAGGAGTGTAGTGTGAGGGAGAGGGTCGTGGCAACAGTGTAGTGTGAGGGAGAGGGTCGTGGCAGTGTGTCGTGTGAGGGAGAGGGTCGTGGCAGCAGTGTAGTGTGAGGGAGAGGGTGGTGGCAGCTGTGTCGTGTGAGATGTGACCCAGGGGAGTGGGATGGAAGGGATACTGACCTATGAGGAGGCCGACGGTGGAGAGGAGGGAGGGCAGCCAGGAGGCGTGGTAGGCGGAGGCCTCGGGGAAGGCGTTGCGCACCTCCACGTACAGGACGCCGTAGCTCTTGACGAAGCCGACGATCCACACGTTGATAAAGCAGGCGGAGAGCGCCACCACCCACCCGTATCCGCCGTCGGGTGGTGTGAACTCGATGGCTTTCCCCCGGGCGTCCCCTTCGTCCAGGGGCACCAACCGCGGCCCCACCACGGACGACCTGGGGCTGGAGACCTTGTCCTCCCGCGGGGAGAACCCGTCGTCGCCGCCGATGTAGAAGGACGCCACCTTCTGGTCCGACTCGTCCGTCGGCGCGTTCGAGCCCTCGGAGCCTTCCTCCACGGCCTCGGAGGCCTCCAGGACGGGCTGGAGGCGGACCACGGAGGACATAAGGTCACCCGGGGGCAGCGTGGACGCGCGGCCGGACGGACCGATGGAGGTGAGGTCGGCCACTGTGTGTCGCTCGGGCGCCTCCTCCGTGTTGGCACTGACGCTCATGCCCATGCCCAGCGCCACGTTAAGGGCGGCCACCTCATTCTCGCTGAGGGCGCTCTCCTCGTCGGGCCAGCCCTCAGTCATGGACAGGGCCGGACTGCTAGCCACCTTGTCCATGGCCATCTTGCACGGCTCGGCCGGTCTTACCTTACCTCTGGCCTAGGTCGGAGCCTGGCTTTACCTTACCTAAGTGGGCGACTGGCTGACTGGTTGACTGGTTGGCTGGCTAGGTCCTGGTTCAGTACACCACCTGAAGTGCGACGCTACGAGTGTAGCCAAGTTTGTTGTACACGTATTATCAAAAATATGACTTAGCTTAGCACCAGACTTGCGACACACTGAGAAACTGAGCCACACTATAGTAACTTTGTCAGAGAGTGTGGGAGGGCGGAGATAGGGCGTGTTTCGCACCGTAACACCAGGTATAACAATATCCATCCGCGGATCTGGCAGCTGTTGTAAGACAAACGTTGAGCGACAGAGCACACTCTGTATTCCTCTTCCATTCCTCAGCGAGGGAGTCTTACCATGGACGGAGGGGAGCTCGAAGCTCGGCACTGGTCTCCCTCGTGGCTCTGCCGATCATGACAAGTCGAGTCGGATGATGTAACACCGGCGCTGCGCTCGTCGGCGCGCGCATCCCCCGATCACTGCCCACCAACCTGCACCTCTGGTTACGGACGTCGACCGCCCACTGACTTGGGGTGGCTGGTTCCCGCCTGCTTTATATACCCGACGCCCGCTGACCACAAGGCTTCGACACAGGCGCAGTGGACCATAGAACCTCACAGCTTGACCTCACGATGCTGGATGACGTGTGGTGATGACCCCATGAGGGCCCCACGTGGGGCACGGCCTTGCCGGGCCCCGGCATGGGCTCCCCGTGGGGCTCGTTGAAAACCCCAGTCTTCCCTCCCTCCCTCTCTGCTCCCCAGGGCGGGAAGCGGAAAGCGAAGGGTTTCGTCATGGAGGTTTCCACGTGTTGTGCCGGATCAATACTGCCGCCCTCAGCCACCTGGGGAACTTCCCCCTCCCCCTTCCCCCAATGCCACCCACCCCTGGGGGAACTTCTCCCACACTCCACCGTGGGAAACTTCCCCTCCTCATCTCTGAGGAACTTCAGCTCTCCCACCCCCTGGGGAAACTTTCCCACCTCATCCACTTTTGGGGAAATTTCCTTTCCCTCCCTCTCTCTCCCCCCTTACACTCTCCATGGGAACTTTCCCTCCCACACTCATGGAGAACTTTCCCCCTCATCCACCTTTTGGGGAACTTCCACTCATCAACCTAGGGACCTTACCCTCACCCACCTCTGGGGAAACTTCCCCTCACCCCACCTCTGGGGAAACTTCCCCCTCGCCCCCTGAGAAATTCTCCGAACCAGGGCCTCTGGGAAAATTCCCCTTCTCCACAAAGTGAAGACACGCGTCATATGACGCCGAAGACGCACACACGCGTCATATGACGCCGACGACGCACACACGTGTCATATGACGCCGACGACGCACACACGCGTCATATGACGCCGACGACGCACACACGCGTCATATGACGCCGAAGACGCACACACACGTCATATGACGCCGACGACGCACACACGCGTCATATGACGCCGAAGACGCACACACACGTCATATGACGCCGACGACGCACACACACGTCATATGACGCCGACGACGCACACACACGTCATATGACGCCGACGACGCACACACACGTCATATGACGCCGACGACGCACACACGCGCCATATGACGCCGAAGACGCACACACACGTCATATGACGCCGACGACGCACACACGCGTCATATGACGCCGACGACGCACACAGGTCAACGATCATAAAGAGAAAGTATTACGTAAGCCAGAACGACGGAGTGGAATGGATGAGGTGCTGACCCCTGGCGTGACCTGCTGAGGATGGTCCCCCTCAGTGGACCCCTGGCGTGACCTGCTGAGGATGGTCCCCCTCAGTGGACCCCTGGTCTGACCTGCTGAGGATGGTCCCACCTCAGTGGACCCCTGGTCTGACCTGCTGAGGATGGTCCCCCTCAGTGGACCCCTGACCTGACCTGCTGAGGATGGTCCCCCTCAGTGGACCCCTGGTCTAACCTGCTGAGGATGGTCCCCCCTCAGTGGACCCCTGGCGTGACCTGCTGAGGATGGTCCCACCTCAGTAGACCCCTGGTCTGACCTGCTGAGGATGGTCCCCGTCAGTGGACCCCTGGTCTGACCTGCTGAGGATGGTCCCCCTCAGTGGACCCCTGGTCTGACCTGCTGAGGATGGTCCCCCTCAGTGGACCCCTGGTCTGACCTGCTGAGGATGGTCCCCCCTCAGTAGACCCCTGGTCTGACCTGCTGAGGATGGTCCCCCTCAGTGGACCCCTGGCGTGACCTGCTGAGGATGGTCCCACCTCAGTTGACCCCTGACCTGCTGAGGGAGATTCCCCTCAGATAGCCTGTGGCGGGAGTTAAAAAAAAAGGTCTGTTAGTTGACCCTTGGTCTGTCTGGTCAGCTGAGAAACGTCCTCCTCAGACGACCTTGACCTGGCCTTCTGAGGGGTCCGTTTAGGTGGCTCCCTGACCTAGCCTGTTGAGGAAGAGGGTCTGTTTCTCTCACAGTTGTGCCCCCTTGGCCTTGACCTGTAAAGGAAGGTCTCTCCCTTGTGACCCCACTGACCTGGCATGTTGAGGGAGGGGGTCGTCTCTCTCTCTCTCTCTCTCTCTCTCTCTCTCTCTCTCTCTCTCTCTCTCTCTCTCTCTCTCTCTCTCTCTCTCTCAGTTGATCCCCTTGATCTGACCCGTTTAGGAAGGTCCCCCTCTCTCAGTTGACACCGACCCCCCCTTTGCCCTGACCTGCAGACAAAGGTGACGAGAATTAAGGCATCGTTTCCATGCGCGCGTCAGGAGCCGCTGCACAGGAATATTACTCCCCTTCCCTTCCCTCCACCTCCCTCCCTTCCCTCCACCCTCCCTCCTCGGGCCATAGGTACGCTCTGTGGTACACGACACACATAGGAAGATGACACACTCACCTGAAGGGGGCGAGAGTTGAGGCGACCCGCTGTTGCTAGGTGCTGGTTCGCCACCCAGGGAGTATAGGGGGGGGGGGGGGTTTGAGCGGGAGGCGAGGTGTGGAGTGTTGAGGGAGCGAAGGCTCCTCCTCCTCCTCCTCCTCACCACCGCCGCCCCTCCTCACGCGCACTGCAACCGACCCGCTAGAGTAGCGGCTGGGCCATGCCACTCACAATATATACTCCCGCGCCCGTTGTAGCCACATGAGGATTTGTACTCTACACGTGCTTGCGTTTTGTCCTGAGGTTCCCCCTCCTCCCCACTCCCTCCCCTCCCCTGTCCCTCCCCTCACTGAGGGAGAAAGGCAAGAAATCCCTCCCCTTTCTCCCCTCCTCTCCCGCGGTAGTCAACAAGTCAATATGTTGTGGTACGCGATCAAACACGTCGGCTGTTGACCTGGTATACCGCCGCTCCCGATGTTCCACCATGTCCCCTCGCAAGATTTTCTCCCTCCTCCTTCTCCTCCTCCTTCAGGAGGTCTGGACGTCAGAGTAGGACGACGCCACGAACTGGACACACGTTGTCGTAGGACAGGAGAAGACAGGACGAGAGAGAGAGAGAGAGAGAGAGAGAGAGAGAGAGAGAGAGAGAGAGAGAGAGAGAGAGAGAGAGAGGCAGAGAGAGAGGCATCTCGAGTGAGCGGAGCCTCGGACCGTCTTGGAATGGTGGTAGCCCAGAAGAGATGGGAAATATATGAGAGAGACGTGGAGGAAGAAGAGCACCACGAGAAGGACCAGGGACGGAGTGGAGGAGATCCTTGAGGAGACTTACAAGGACTGCCAGGTCCTGTGGCAGCCACATGACCTGGATGCTTGGCTGGTGTGTCACAACATGGTGTCCCGACACGAAGTTTTTGTTCCTCTCCAATCCATAGTAGAGTGTTAACCACAGTGCCGTCGGACCCCCCTTCGTCACCAGCACAGAGTGTGGCCGAGGGACACCGCGCCACTGTAGAGCGCGCCACGCTTGCTTGCTTCACCAGAGACCCCAGCCTGGGTCCACGCCTCTTCATCCCACCACACACACACACACACACACACACACACACACACACACACACACACACACACACACACGCACACATACACACACACACACACGCACACATACATCGTAGATGTGGTTTGCCAGGTATCCCTTCGCTCGTGTCCCACCGGTCCCTCATCTCGCCTCAGCAGCGCCTTCAACCTGGCGTTTTTACTGGCCCTTCGCCCTTGCTTCACCGGAGGCGGAGTTCTTGCTTCACCGCTGACTTAGCCCTTGCTTCGACGCTGGCTCAGCCCTTACTTCACCAGTCGTTTAGCCCTTGCTTCACCAGTGGTTTAGCCCTTGCTTCACCAGTGGTTTAGCCCTTGCTTCACCAGTGGCTTAGCCCTTGCTTCACCAGTGGTTTAGCCCTTGCTTCTCCAGTGGCTTAGCCCTTACTTCTCCAGTGGTTTAGCCCTTACTTTACCAGTGGCTTAGCCCTTGCTTTACAAGTGGCCTAGCTGTTGCTTCACCAGTGGCCTAGCTGTTGCTTCACCAGTGGCCTAGCTGTTGCTTCTTAATGAGTTCATCCTTGCTTGCTTGCTTGACCAGTTGCATCTTCGATTATCTTTTTTGCCTATGACCTCACGTTGCTTGACGTGTGACCTCACGTTGCTTGACGTGTGTCACCTCACATTTACCTCACCAGTGACTCTAACAAGCTCATTCCTTCGGCCCATCTTCTCTCTAACCATCCTTCTGGTCACGTTCGTGGACACGTGGGTGAAGTCGCCACGTGCTGACCTCGCGCACGTGAAGTATGGTAAAGTTAGGACAGCGAAGGTGAGGCGATGACGTCAGGAGGGTCCGGATGACGTCACGACCTTGCAATGGACTGGCTGAGATTTATGTGTGCCGGTGTGTGTGTATGTGTGTACGAAGGCGCCTTTATGTGTGTGTGTGTGTGTGTGTGTGTGTGTGTGTGTGTGTGCGTGCGTGTTTGTGCGTGAACAAAGGCGCCTTTGTGTATGTGTGTGTTGTTTGTGTGCGAAGTACCTGTGTGTGTGTATGTGTGTGTGTGTATTATGGGGTGCCTTTGTGAATGTTTGATTAGAGCTTATCTTGTATACAAATTTGTATGTGGGTAATTTTTGTTCGTTCGTAACAACAGACATTTGTTTGTACTCGAGTATGACGGGGGTGTAATGATCTCTCTGTCCTGTACGGAGATGGGAGTTCCACACTCGTGGGGGACCGCCCCGTACAGTCTCTGTTATCATACAGTTTTGTGTACCTGTGTGTGTGGTGTGTGTGTGTGTGTGTGTGTGTGTGTGTGTGTGTCGTCCACATTCATAATTTCACAACGGTCATACTCCAAAAGTCTTATCTGACAAGTTTCTTGCTCAGTTTCATGTTGTGATCTTGGCTTGATGTCTTTGTTATATTCCAAAAGTCTTTTCTGACAAGGTTTCTTGCTCAATTTCATGTTGTGATCTTGGCTTGATGTCTTTGTTATATTCCAAAAGTCTTTTCTGACAAGGTTTCTTGCTCAATTTCATGTGGTGATCTTGGGTGGTTGTGTCTTTGTTATACTCCAAAAGTCTTTTCTGACAAGTTTTTTTGCTCAATTTCATGTTGTGATCTTGGGTGGTTGTGTCTGTGCATCTGTCAAGGAGCTGTTCTTTCTCCAAGTCACCAGACTGCTTTAAAAAAAAAGAAAGATATATATATTGTTGTGAGCAGGTCACCCCTTACTCATCTGTTATCCGTGATGGGCAAATCCTAGACATCCAACCATTTCCTGTAACTCGACTCTCTTAATTCCGGTAACTCTTCGTTCGCCTTCTCGAGACCTTTCTCATTTAAATCACTGTGCTTTACATATACGATGGCAAGAATAAAAAAAACCGTCAGTATATTCTACTCTTCGACATTTGGATGTCAATAGTTTCCTGAATATTCCTTGAACTAAATGCGTAAATGTCATTCTAATATTTACCAGCGGACATTATGTTTCCTTTACGAGTCTCCTAAAAACTGTGGTGTGGTGGCGGTTTAAGATCGAAGTCGACTTCCGAAGACGCGTCCCTCCCGCCGTCAAGCCTCCTTCAGGTAGGTTATTGCCTCCCGCCGTCAACCCTGCAGGTTATCGCCTCCATTACGGAGGTCGCCCAAAAAAATTCTTTTTAACTGTGCCTCATCGTCGTTGTATTTACTCGGGTCGAATTTGATGTGCCATGTGTCAAAGCTGCTCTGGATTATAACCTTCGGTTGGTGTGTGTGTGTGTGTGTGTGTGGGGCAGGCAAGACTGGGCCGCATTGCCCGAGGCACAAACGATCAATATTAGCGGGATCATCACCCTCCTGGCGCTGCCAGCTTTCGGCACTGAGTCACCCGGACTTTAGCAGCGAGTCACCAGGCCTTCAACAATGAGTCATCCAGCCGTGAGTCACCTAAGGTCTGAATAGTGAGTGAGTGAGTCAACCCGGTCTTGAAGAGGGAGTCACCACGGCCTTCATGAGTGAGTCACGTGGCGTTCAGTCATTTGAGTCACCCGGCCTTCAACAATGAGTCATCCAGCGGTGAGTCACCTAAGGTCTGAATAGTGAGTGAGTGAGTCAACCAGGTCTTCAAGAGTGAGTCCCCACGGCCTTCATGAGTGAGTCACGTGGCGTTCAGTCATTTGAGTCACCCGGCCTTCAACAATGAGTCATCCAGCGGTGAGTCACCTAAGGTCTGAATAGTGAGTGAGTGAGTCAACCCGGTCTTCAAGAGGGAGTCCCCACGGCCTTCATGAGTGAGTCACGTGGCGTTCAGTAATTTGAGTCACCCGGCCTTCAAGAGTGAGTCACGTGGCCTTGAATCGTGTGTTTAGTCACGTGGCCTTAAATCGAGAGTTGAGGCACGTGGCTCTAAATAGGGAGTTGAGTCACGTGTCCTTAAATAGTGAGTTGAGTCACGGGGCCATAAAATGAGTTGAGTCACGTGGCCTTAAATAGTGAGTTGAGTCACGGGGCCATAAATAGAGAGTCGACCGGTTGCAACATTGAGTCACCGGCGTTCAACACTGGGTCACTCATTGATGAGTTACAGCTATACAACAGTAATTCACCTTTGGCTTCATCTGTCAAACGGTGTTCAACAGTGAGTCATCTGGCCTTCCATAGTGAGTCACCTGTCCCTCAACAGTGAGTCACGCCAGTTACAACAGTGGATCACCCCAGCTTAAACAGTGAATCACACCAGCTACAACAGTGGATCACCCCAGCTTAAACAGTGAGTCACACCAGCTACAACAGTGGATCACCCCAGCTTAAACAGTGAATCACACCAGCTACAACAGTGGATCACCCCAGCTTCAACAGTGAGTCACACCAGCTACAACAGTGGATCACCCCAGATTAAACAGTGAATCAACCAGCCTTTAAGTGTGTCTCCGGTCCTCAGGCAGTGTCACACAGGTTACAACAATGAGTCTTCTTGGATTCAATGGTGCAGTATGATCCAGATGGTGGGGTGAGGAGGATTAAAGTGATTTAGAATGTAGTGGTGTGGGTACTGGATGTCAGAAGAATGACACTGAAATGGGATGGGAGGTGAAGTCAGTGATAGTGGGCTTAGGGAAAGACAGTGTTTGGTGAAAGGGCAAAAGTTTCATTGGGAATCATGTTTGTAAGGGGGATACTTCTTGTCTGTCATGATGGTGGTGGTTAGCAGCAGGTTTTGCATTGAGCATTTTACTCTGTAGCAAACTATAGCATAAATACTAAAGTGATGCAGATTCCTTTATTAATGTATGATGCAAATTCCTAAACACTTCAGAATGGTTTTGATATTGCAAGTTGGCATCATGAGAGCTTAAATTGGCTTTAGAACCGAAGATCTGAAACAACATTGATATACTTGCCAGGATTCAATATAGAATTATAAAAGATTTTGAGTGACATTTCTAAGTACTTTTTAAACTGGAAAGATTGTATCACAAAAAGACTGGAATTGTTGGTTCCAGGAGTTTGAGAGTACTGAAGAGCAGTGCAGATAGCTTTTATATACAGGGAGTAATGATAATATACAATAAACACAAATTATAAACAGTATTTGGCAATACCTATCAGAATATGTGTGCTGTAATCTTGGACTATAAAACGAAAACAATCTGAATTTTCCTGCTTCAGATCTACAGTGTATATCCCACACCCGTAGCTTGAAGCATGAAGATCTTAATTAACTCCAATAACTATAAATGCATTCTCTTGAAAAAAGAATAATAAGATAAATGAAGCCAATCAGAGGTTATAGAGAGTTTGACTGAAGTGGATAAAGCTGATATGGAACATGAGAGTATGAGGCAATATAACAAAATAAAAGAGATAGGATCTGAAAATAAAAGCAAAGAACCCTTATAATTGAGTTATACTTGGAAAGCAAAGTTTTAGTAAGACGATAACTTGAAAACAAAGTTTGTTGGTCACACTCGAAGACATGCTATTTGTTGGAGGCTATGTAGAGACAGGTAAGGATAAAGTGATCCAAGTAGGGTGGACTGATCAGAGGGATGAAGTGAACCTTTTGGGCTGACAAAATAACCAAGAGTAAGAGGGAGGAAATTATCCAGGTGGGAGTAAGAATGTTTGTATGTGTGTGGGTATCACTGTGTAGGACTGAGGTTATGTGGCAGTGTTAGCATAAAAATATGAAAAAGATGGATCTGGAATGTGAGGATGTACGATAGTGTAGAAATGTTGGACATATGGGAGTTTAGGGATGTTTGAGAGTTAGACATGATGTGAGGGAGTGTTCAGATGTGTGGTAATAGTGTGATGGGTAAGGGTATGCAAGAGTAATGAGATATATGGAAGAGTTTAGGAGCACTGTGTTGGAGTATATGGTAAGATAAAAAGAAAAGCATGCTGGAATACATAGGAGTGACCACAGATGAATTGGAGTTTATGGGAATTATGTATACATGTGCTTAGGGCAGTATATTAAGATGTATGAGAATGTACTAGAAACTCTTCAAGTTATTAACACTGTATATCAGTGGACGTAGAAAGTTGTGATGGGATGATTGGGTGTGTGGAAGATACGTAAACAAATATGGGAGTGTATAATACAAGGTGTGAAAAAATGTGGATGTAGACATATATGAAAAGTGTTTGTAAGAATACTGTCTTGTACAGAAATGTAATGCATAAGAGTAGATAGGCAAGTGTAAAAAATTTAAGACATTGTTGGGATAAATGGTACTACAAAGGAACAAAATTTGTGAGATTAAATGTGTATGTGAGGACATGTAACGAACTAAGTTCGGATATATATGACAGAGTAGACTGTTTCTTGGATTAGGAAGTTAACACAATTCTGTTAAATTTCTAAATGATAACATGTGAGAAGAGTAAGAAAAAACATCAGAGCATTTGATAAAAAAAAAAGATCAACCAGTCACTCACAGTTGCACCCATGTGAGCACAACACAGGTATATAGACTTGTGAGCAAACAAACAGATACATGCATGGTTACACATGCACACACCTGAACTTATTTATTTTCATTTATGACTTCCCAAAATTCCATTCTGAGAAAGAGTTCTGTTTTTACCCAGGAGCTATTGCAGTTCCAAGACAGCTAATTCCAGCAGCTGAGAAATGATGGACTCCTTTGGAGTGAGTTCTTTAATGAGATTGTACTTCCAGTGATGCAGTCTCACCAAAAGTGATATTTCACTCAGCATGTAACCCCGTGTAGGCTGAGTACAGTAACACCCATCCTTCTTCGCAAAGAAATATGCAGTGTTCATATAACAGAAAATACTTAAGTTTAAATGATACAAACATTCATCATATCTTGTTTCATTCATTTCATCAATACACAGCAAATCTCACAGACTACAAATCTTTACACTACCTTCTAAAATAATATAGAATGTAAGATACCTGTCTTTCTCTTTCATATAAATTTTTTCGTGAATATAGGCTGTCAATTTAAGTAAAACCACAGGGTACTGAAAACAATTGCAAAACAGCTCTAACGAAGATTATGTGAAATGGTTAAGGTTTAAAATTGTTTCATAGACCAAATTTACATTGTAAAGGCATAAATTATACAAATTTGGAAATTATGTATTCTTTATCAGTATGTTCATACTAAATGGTTTACTGGAAAATTCAAGAATTCTCAAAAAACTTTTAAATCATATGCACAAACAGTTACACTTAATCAGAAATAACTGCATTCCAACAAAAGTATTACAGAGTTCATTTCTTATGAAAAGAACTTTTTCTTTCATACTTGATCACCATTTGCCACATTTGCAAGGTAGTGTTGGGAACAGTTGAAGAAAGGCCACATTCACTCACATCCATTTTCTGGCAGTTATGTGCATTACACCAAAACCACAGCTCCCATTCCATAACCAGGCCCCACTAACCTTTCCACAGTTTATCCCAGCCACTTCATATGCCCTGGTTCAGTCTACTAACAGCACGCAGACCCCCTCAGACCCCCTGTATACCATATCATTCCAATTCACTCTAATCCATAAACATCTTTCTATTAATTTTCTGCATTAATCATACACCTTAAATTATTTCATACACACTTTCACATTTAAATTAATCAAAAGTTCAGAATTCAGGCAGGATATCAACCATTAAACTTAGCTTTATTAGGATTGCCTAAGTTCTTTTGTGGTACAATTAATTTCTTCTCTTTGAAATTTCCTTACACAACACTTACAATCATAAATTCTGAATATTGCTCTAGATTATGGTACACTCCAATAAAAGCCTGTTGACACACATGCAGTGATTGACACATTAATATCCAACTGAATTCTTGATGGTAGGGTGTGGGGAAATTAGAGGTGAATCAATCAGCTCTGGTCACAGATGAATTCCACCACTCGTTGTTCCATTAATTCAGGATCACAACAACGAACACTTGCTGATGTTACAACCTCATCCAACAGGACATTCAAGACATGTTCATCAGCCACATACGACCAGAGGTATGTCCGCAAGTAATAAGCATCCACTTGGACTTGTTGTAGTCCAAACCTGCTGAAGGTTCTTAATCGTACACTCTCCAGCAGTGTCTGAGAAAGGATTGTGCATATTAATGGTACTTCTACAAATGGTCACTATACCAATACTAATGGTACAGATTAAGAAGCCGAGTTACCATGCCCATGAAGGTTGTGATCACATCATAAAATGAGGTGTTCGACTAATCAGAGTCAGACTGTCACAAAGTTGTGAAGCTACAATGTAAACTAAGTTAATGAAAAAATTTCCAAAACTGAATAATTTTCTTTATCAGTGAACTTGCACTACATTTTTGTACATTTTAAAACTACCTTAATAAGCAAAGTATGTGATTGAAACTCTGGCCATGCTGTAAAGCATAAGAGGCCATATTATGTTGAATAATTTGAGTCTTAGACTTATCTTTTCACCGTCTTCCAGTGAAAGAGAAATATGTTTCCTGGAAAAAACTTTCCTGAACACAGCCTAATTCACAGATATATATGAAAAACTGGTGAGAGAGGGAATGAGCATAAGTTGTATATAAAGACACCAAACCAGACACTGTAATACAGGAGGATATGAGAAGGGTCATGGGAGGGTTGGGGTTTTGGAATCCTCGAGTAATTTCTTAAAAGGGTAGGGGTTTTGCCCCTTCCCTCCACTCTTGCTCCTTTCTGTCACCTTCTATGTCATTTTTCATATTTCTTGATCAGTCATCACAAAATGTGACAGTGATACCAGATGTCATGAGGAAGGTCAAGGGGGTGGCCTCTCAGGGGAGGATTGAACTTCCAATCAAATGTGTATCTGTCCCTAACATGTTTCCACATTTCTTGATCAATCAGCACCAAACTTGACTTTGCAATACAGTATGACATGAAGAAGGTTAAGGGAAGGGAGTGTTGGACCCCCATCTAATTTCATACCTGTGGGCTGTAAAGTCAAGCTTTGTTATGGCACAAATTATTTTTTTTAAAGTATTTACCTTAAGACTGATCTTGATGATTCCTGTGAGAATTGAGACTCTTGTAAACTCAACAGGAGCAAATATTTCAATGCGCTCTGACCAAAGTTTGTTGAGATTGGCAACCAAGCTATTGTCCAACTGGCTTGGAGTGTAGGATGACCATGCTGAGCGACCACCAGCTCCTCCACGAGAAGCACTCACACTATTGACGGTTCAAAAACATTCTACTTAAGTATTACAAGCACACATTTATAGTGATCATATGATCTTATGCATGGGCTTCATGTATTACAATAGATAAAGAGCAATGATATATTCAATGATATATTAACAAGAGAGTAGAAAACTGATAAGGAAAATGTCAAATAAATACTTTGTATCATGAAACCTATAATCATAGTTACATATGAATCATGAAAGATATACATTGAAGTAATGCAGAAGCTTTCTGTAATACAGCATCTTCCACTGGAAAGGAAGCAGGTGCAAGTTTTAGTTGTCAGTTGAATAACAGAAACAGTAAGGAAGTACCATAACAAGTGAGGAAGAACTAAGATAACTAGCACAGTTGGGGTAAGGTAACTCCTATGGGGTACAAGTAGTATAGCCTGGTACTATGGAAGGAGTGGAGTTAGATGTTAAGAGTGGTAACACACTATGGTAAAAGGAGAGAACTACCACAAGTGAGAGAGTACTATGGCGAAAGCAAGACAGGATTTTTGTATGACTAGGCACCACTGTTAGTGACGACAATAAGCAGTGGCTTAAAAGAAGACCGAAGAGAAATGTAAAAATATTTGATAAATGGGTAAAAAGAGAACCTGATGGAATTTAATGAAGAAAACCTTCAGTAAATAGGTCAAGGGATGATTAACATTACATCAGTGGCATCATACAAGGCCAAAAAGGAAAAATATAGAATGTTAAGCAAATGTCAAAGATCTATGGGACATCATGAATGAGAAACATGACTTCAAAGAACTTATTGATATGAAAGTACCACTGAACCAAGTAATTAGTTAAGTGATAATGAGAACTTTCACTACAGGAGACAGGATACCTCATGATGAAAATGTTCAGAGCATACATAAGAATCAAACAAAAATAAACATGCTACAGAGAGCTCCAGAACACTTCACAAGCTGGAGCAACTAAACTACGATTAAAGGTTGAAAGCACCCAACCAATATCATGATAATCACATCTGACAGCATACTGAGAGTATAAAGAATACTTCTTTATTCCATATTATTTCGTAGTTCCCCATGTAGTAAGGCAGTGCCAGGAGCACACAAAGAATGGCCTCTTTTGCTCACATCCACAACCTAACTGCCATACAGTGCACCAAAACCAGAGCCCCCTAAGCACAGCCAAGACCCACAGACCTTTCAGTGGTTTCCCCTAAATATTTCATATGTTCTAGTTCAGGCCAACAACAGGTATACCATTCACTCTATCCCATGTAATGCTTCTCACCCTCCTGTATGTTCATACCATATTGTCAAAGCCTCTTATCATATGCATTTCCAGATACATAAATGCTACATACGAAGCCCTTTCTTTCTATAAATAGTTCTCACACAAATTCTTTAAAGCAAACACCTGATCCACATTTCCTCTAATACACATAAACACGATACTTGGCATAACAGCATCTCAATTAAAAAACAAATATATGACAGCCTGGCCAGAAAGATGGAAAGGTTATTCCATGTTCTATTATGCAAAATGAGAAACATTGAAAGGAAACCTAGACAAATGGTTTAAAGTCAATAAAAGATGAATCATGGATTGATAGTTATGTAATGTGTGTGGTAACAGACACAAACAGTTTCATTAATCATGTAATATGTACAATGACTACTAAGTGTTGACCCTGCCTATTGGCAAACCCTCATAACTGATACATGTATGTAGGTTCAATATTCTAATCATCCACAAAAGTGTGAGGTCACAACAATAAATAGTTGTTACCTGTGAAAGGTTCGGCGAGAGGAATCTGATGATCTGTCCCGCCGATTTCCTTCCTCATACAAAGCGCCAACCTGAAAGTGTACACTAGCTCAAATAGCATTCAACTACAAAAAAATATTAATGGTTTCTATCTATGAAGCAAACAGTTGCTCCACTAATACATTCTCAACAAGAGATTTTCAAACATTTACTCCAAAAGAGGTGTTTCTTTGATAATTCATGCCAAATCAGGTAATCAAACAAAAAGGCATGTTTATAGATTCAGAGTGAATGAGTAGACTTTTTTATGAATTTTCGTACTGTCACACTGAAAAAAATGAAACAGCAAAATGTTACTGGGAAAAAAGATACATTTCAAAACTCACTTATGGTTGAGGATGTCATCATACACTATGGTTTCAATTATAAACCTTCTTAGGAGTTTCATTTCCAAGTAGACAGTGTAGAGTAACTATGGAATGAAATGAATATATGTATAAATAATGACAAAGTTAAACAGCATTTACTAAATTGTATAGTTGGACCTACTTGAGTGTCCATTGTAGAAATTTCATCTAGAACCGTTCTCATTACCCGTCGTACACTTCGTGGCTCTCCACATCCCAGCCAGTCCTTCAACTCAACGCTGCGACGTAACATCTGAAAATAATATAATAATAATTACATTCATAATCGATGATAGCCTTCACAAGTGGTAACCTACACATGTAGTTGCCTACAAACATGAGATACTACCTGTGGCATCCTATAGGAGTACACACATGAGGTATTCTACAAATCTACAGGTGTAGAAACTGACACTTATGGTAACCTTGTGGCAATTACCTCTAGGGTAGCCTACATAATTGGTAAACTACTCATGTGGAAGTCAACAAAAGTGGCAGTCACTGGTGACTGGAGTACCTTTGTATCAAACTACACATATGTATGAGAGTAAAACTAACACATGAATATTCACCTGACTGATGGAGGCTCCCTGTGTGTGGACATAATGGTTCAAAAGCCGCTGTCCAGCATCTCGCATACCATCTGTGATGGTGTGAAGCAGAGTCAGGCCAGTCTTGTCTTCCAGTTGCAGCTGCTCATCACAATGACTCAACTGGTAAAAGTTGTGAGGTATTGAAGCAAAACTAAGAAAAAAATTAAAGTAACAAATACGTTATTTTCTATTTTAATGAGTAACTCAGTTCTAAATCAGTTCTGACGTGTTATTCTCATACTTTTTCAGTTGGGTTGGGAACATGTGTTATAGATATAGATAGAGAGATATTAGTTTTCAGAATTCAAGCAGGATACTGAAGATTAAACAGCTTTATTAGAGCTGCCCAGCTCAGATGTGATACAATTCCAACTTGAATAAAACTACCAATATATAAAATAAAACAAAACATCTATACTGTTACTAAACAGCAATATCAGCCATTGAAATTGTGGAAAGCTATATCCATAGTCAGCATGAGCATTTTTAATACTTGTTAGACTTACCAGATAATGAACAGTGGATGTGTGAAGGTCAAGGCACATACGTGAGAGGAGGAGAAGCAAGACTGGATCCTTATCCTTCTTGTGACAGAACTGCAGCACAGTGTCTGTGATGTGTAAGAAAAATGCAACTACAACTCCCTCTCGTACAAGCTCCCGGCAAAACCGACGACGAAACTCTGCACGCACAGCAAATGTGTGCTTGGGCTGTGTGAAAGCCTAGTAAAACAGAGAAAGCACAATATATCAGAACAGTCATGAAAAAATATTTATGTATCCTCACATCCCTCGCTTAAATGGGGTCACTATATTCTATTTTACATATGGGAGGAACCTACTTGTACCAGTCCCTCTTTTTATGTGGTCTAACTTTGCTATGATGAGGTTGTATGCAGTGGAAAGTGCTTCAAAACTTCAGTGAGGATTGGTGGGTGGAGTGTGGCAAGCTCCTGTCGGTGGGTCACTTTCCCAGTTACCACTGTTGTGTGCAGATCTGTGCTACTTGTGTCATTTGAATATACCTGCTATTTTTCCTGCAACCTGCTGTGTTTGTCCAGCATCATCATTTACCCTGGAACCAGCAGTTAAATGGAAGAGAATCTCTCTGCCCTTATTTATTTTTAGCAAGATTAATGTTCCAAATTTATCAACTGACATTTCTGTTAATCTTTGTGTTAATTCCTAATGTACTAATATGATAAAAATCTAGTTAAAATGCATTTGAGACATTATACCTCAAACTGCTGCACACACCCCATTTGTCTCTGTATGTTTATTAGTTCACTGCATGCAGTTTCTCTTTGTGCAAGGTTTTCACAGAATATAACCCATGCATAAAGCAAGTGATGGGTGCGTATACACATGTAAATGTCAATTATAGTTTGTAACTAGAAGATTTAAGACGCCATTTCTTATGTGTACAGTGCTATCAGGAATTTGGCATTTCTGTCTAATGACACCATGCAGGGATGGGGTCCTTAGTTTTACAAAACTGATCCCAACAAAAAGTGCATATGACCTCCAACATAGCAGCTTGCCTGAACTAAATCCTGATGAAAAATGAAGGTTTGAGTGGCTATGTGGAGTGTTGCATCAAAAATTATCAATGAACCACATTCAGAAAAGGAAATGTTAAAGCTGTGTAGAACAAGTTAGGAAGTAGGACCTTTGAGTGGGATGAATCAACAGGTAAAAAAGCAGATACAAGATGATACATCTTAAAGGCTACTGGCAGTAGCCGCACAAACTTTTTCATGTATGTCATATGTCTGGAACTGAGGGTTGGCTGAAAGAATACAACTATATGATGTACCTTTTTTGAAATAGGAGTAAGGTAATAGGAATGCAAATTGCAAGATGCATAGAAGGAAGTGGGATAAACGAAACTGTGAAAGTAGTTACTAGTATTATGCTAGAATGGTCAGAAGATTAGCAGGTATTTGGCTTCTGAAACAGCTCCAGAGACTGAAATTTATCAAGAAAGCCTGAGTCAAATGACTATTAATCATTTCGGTGAGGTGAAAGTGAGTGGGTACGGAGGGAAACATAACAGGTGAAAAGAAGGAACAAGTGTATCTGTACATGAGAGGACAAATACTAAGAAACTGAAGGGGATTTGCCACAACTACATGTCTGCACAAGATCTGCTTTCATCAAAACTCATATGATGTCATAGATAATGGTGGATTGGTAAGAGAGCTAGGCTGCTTTTCTCAAAGCTATGGGTTCAAACCCTCCCCATACCTACTTCAGGAGGTAAGCCCCAATTAACTCAACAGAAAGTAGACATCTATTTAATGTCGCAAGGGAACCACAGGAGTCATTCATCATAATAGCATTATTTTTACATGATGATGATGTGCTCTATCCATGCTAACTAAACATCACCCTACTGAGACAGGAACAATAAAAAAAAGCAGGAAATGGTGTTAACCATTTAACTGCTATGTTAAACTGAATTAATTTCAGTTTCATGTACATAATCATGCACCCACATGAAAATTCCCATAGTCAAGCATTTTCTAGTTTCCCTTCATAACTGTCCTCTGCATTCAGAACTGAGCTGCATGTGTAGATTCTTTCCTAAACATTTTAACAGCTGACCACCACCACAACTCTGTGCACCGAGATCTACCAGCAGTGTTCAAAAACATATGAAGGGGCCCAAGGAGGGCTGACTATTATACACAAAAGCAGGTATGATTTGCCTGCAGTAAGAAATAAGATGGAGAGCATCATTATTTCCTCAGCAAGCATTATATAATATAATGTAAAATGATATAGAAAAGTAGATGGGGAAAGAAACACAGAATAATGGAGAAATTTGAATGATAGGAAGTCAATGAAGCAAGGATATCACAAAGCTAAGAAGAATATAAGTAAAGAGAAATGCTCCAATGATAATCTTTCCCAGGGTGACTAAAGGCAGCTAATCTTCTACCAGTGAGTGTCAAGTGCTTCAAATATTCAATTTATCTCCAAGTAGCCTTATCAAAATCCTTAACAGCAAAAAGAGATCAAGATTCCAAAATGAGCTGCCCATCGAACCATCACATTAGCTTAAGATGTTTGATTCAGCAACCTCACAGATCAGAAGTCACCTTTATATCTCAAGGTCCACAAGAGTACAAGATTATTAACCTGTAGAGCTGTGACTCGTTCCTTGATGGAAGCTGCGGTGGCGGCTACGAGACGCGTAAGGTGCTCATTAAGCTGACGGTGTGTTGACTCAGTGCCATCCTGTGTCAAGTGTCTGGGAGCAGCCAGAGCATGACGCACATCCCCCAGACTGGATGCCAGCCCAACTTTTAGTGCGGATAGAGAGGACTGGCATCTAGCCTCCCCAGCCTCAATCACAAGACTGAGTGCTGTGCTGAGAATTTAAACAAATTATTGATTATCATGAACAAGTAGCCCTTTTTTTCGTATGATTTTATTCCTTTATTTGAAAAAAAGTTGTTCTGACATTGAAATCTGTCAAACAAAGCTGATATATACAGTATCAATACATTCAAAATCATGACCATTGCTATTTACAATAAGAATAGCTTAGCATTCTAATACTGTACGCATAATCATCTAATGCTAAAAAGAATTAATGTTTGAAGATTACAGACACTATTTTTCAAGTTAGCTGAGACAGCATAAGCAAGTGAATGCCCTAATCAAGGCCATCTCATTAAGCTAAATACCTAATTTAGGATAAACAGCTGCGTTGACCATGGACCAACTGCCACAACAAGGTTATGAATTTATGTGCTTGACCCCAGGTGGCCCATGAATGTGTCAAAGTCTGAAACACTAACTGTTACATCATTTATTTTTATATATTCTCTGACAAATGTTTTCTTTAAAAGAATCAATTTTAAGTGTCATTTCACCCCAGAGTGGAATCATAAAGATATTCATATCTTTATCAGTTTACATACTGACCTACTGATTCTATATTTCTTCACAGTATCATGTGTACCTACTGACATATTTCCCTATACACCTGTATAGTCTATCATATACTTCATAATTCTCTTCATGATACAAAGCCAAGTGACTTGCACGTCCTCTTCCATATACCCTAAATACATCATAGCTCCAGTGCATACAACAAAACTAAAGAAACATACTCTCCAAAGTTTGTATTTGGCAGAAGTTGTGTGATGGCATGAAGACGTCGGTGAAATTTGTCAAGAGCAGTGGTAAGTGGAGCATAATGTGCGGTGTCAGGTTCAGCAGCCACCCTAACACCCACCACAGCTACATACTGCTCCACCAGCTCTGCCACAAATACACGTAGCTTCTCTAGGGCAACACTGGAGGATCCACTTAGCCAACAAAAACACAAAAAACAAACATTAACATATGGAATGCTAGGAGCACTAAAAATTATCTAAGCAAAATTTGATACTTGCATCTAAGAGTATTGTTGACAAAGTTTGGTCTAAGCATATGAAGATAGAGACATGATGTCAAACATGAATATGTGCATAGTAAGTCATTTGTTCCTGATGCTACATCACCAAGGCTGAAAAGGTGACTGTGGATATAAAAAAGT
The DNA here is from genome assembly GCF_036320965.1 of Panulirus ornatus. Classification (NCBI taxonomy): domain Eukaryota; kingdom Metazoa; phylum Arthropoda; class Malacostraca; order Decapoda; family Palinuridae; genus Panulirus; species Panulirus ornatus. The sequence goes on from NC_092270.1 coordinate 9,122,695, forward strand.
TTTATCCATTAAGATGGTAGCATGAAATCAAACATTAATAATGACACAGTAACTGTTAATCATATGAAAAAAGTGGCATACATTTAAGCTATTATGCTGATACTACAAATGTTAGTTTAATCATATTAGCATAGATGCGTGTGATACCAATCATTAATATACAAGTGGCTTACCTTCCTCCCTCCTCTCGGCTTCTGAGAAACATCTCTTTATATGAAGAGATGACCAGCCACAGGTTCCCAACAAAAGTTTCATGGCAAACATCAACAAACTCCAGAATATCCTAAGGGGGTCACAACTATCAATAATTATGCACACAAATCCCACCAAGACATGTTGAATATATATAAATATGGTGACTGAAAGGGTGGTAGTATGCACAGAACATCTGATTGAACAAAGTCACTTCAGAAGTAGAGGGTGGGGGACTAGGTGTTTCCTTTTAAAGTTATATATGAAATAGTTAAAGAAAGCAAATTATACAAGGCATTTATGAATTTGGAGAAAGCATATGACAAAATTGACTGAGAGGTCTTCTGGAAAGTGCTAGAAATATATGAGATTTTACAAGGAGTGTAAGGCATGTATGCAAGTAAGAAGAGAGGAGGGTGATTGGTTTCCACTGAAAGTGAGTCTCTGTCAAGGATGTGCAATGTCACCATGATTCCTTAAATCTGCTTATGGACATGGTAAGGTGGTAGAAGCAAGTGTCTAAGGAAAGAGGTGATAATGAGTCATTGCATATGACTGAAAAAAAAGAGGTGGTGAAAACTTTGCATAAGATGTGTGACAAAGCAGCTGGAACTGATGGAATTAAAGTTTAGCTTTGCAAGAAATAGAGTGACTGTTGTTGACTGGTAAATTTTGCAAGGAGGGTTACTGTTGTTAATTGGTTGGTCAAGATTTTCATTGTATGTACGGCCCAAGGTTACACGCCTGAGGACTAGGAGAATGCATGTATGGTGCCATTATATAGGGGCAAGGGGAACAAAAGTGAATGCTTGTTGAGATTTACGTTACTGTCACTGATAATGGAGATTGAGAATTAGTTCCTTCCCTCCCAAACACCGATTACTCTTTCTTTACATACCTTTTACGCCCTTTATTTCTCCTATTGACTCTACCATAGATAATCATTCTATTTGCTTGCAATTTTTGTGATGAATTCTTGTCTATAATTCTCTTGATACCATACCTACAATTCACTCATTAACTTTAAGGGCTTTTTCTTTCAGATATTTCTTTTCTCATTCTCTTTGGTGTATCTTTTCCCACATTCAAAGCAGGTGTGTATCTCTAGTTTGAACCCTTTCTACTTTAAAGAAATATCCACTTATTGACTTTTATAAAGCTCTTCTCATATAAAATATACAACCATCCTCCTCATACAGAATATCCTTTTACCATCTGCATGTGCACCCACAGAATATCCTTTTACCATCTGCATGTGCACCCACAGAATATCCTTTTACCATCTGCATGTGCACCTTTAATCTATTTCACGACACAACAGAGACCAACTTGGTGCAATATTTCATACCATAGCTACCCCATCATGCTTGATATCATCACAAGACTCCTCCTGTTGGGATGGTTCTTTGACATCATCAGACACAGCAACTTCCCCAGGATTCTGATCAGGTGTTTCAGCTTCCCCTGATCCTACTGCAGATTCAGCCAGTTTTGTAAGATTGGCTAGGTCATCCTCCAACTTGGTCCGTGCATGTGCCAAAAAGTCATCACACAGTCCCTCAGCAGGCTCCCCCAATTGAAGGAGGAGGTCCACACACTCAGTCAAGTGACGGGCACTTCCCTGAATGGAGACATGAATATTTAACATATTTTGGAAGTAAATATCTCTACAATATAATAGTAATTTCCAAACTGTTCTGAGTAACTACTAAGCAGATGAAAGATCCTGCAGAGGTCTACTACAGAAGACAAAATGAAATATTTGAGGTAACAGAACTGTGAAAAACCATGGAACAAAACTTTCTACAAAATTTAGTTGTGCCTCACAAGTTAAAAACTTCATAAGGAGAAGAAAAGAACCTGGTGTGGTACTGCAAAAAGCTTCAATGAAGATAAAACCACATTTCATTGTCAATATATATGCTTCAAGAATATATTGATAGATAAGTAGGCTCAAGATGTACAATGCATCATCAAAACCTCTTTAAGTGCAAGCTGCTCCTTGAGGGCTTGGTTTAGACGACCAACAGCTGCTTCACAGTCATCATGGATAGCATTAAAGGATGGCATGTGACGGTACCGATGGAGGACTTCTGCTGTCTCAACATAGCTACGAACACCCTAGAAAGGATCAAACATGAATACAAGATCATCATAAAAGTCTCCTGTCAGTATTTTAATTTCAATTTGCTTGTTCATTTCAAAATATCCAAAGCAACATAAAGCTTGACATATATGGCCAAGACTCACCTCAGTAAAGTTCTTTTCAATAATACATTCATCAAGCTTCTGAGGGAGATGAAAAAGGAACTCCAGTTTTCTTAATGTCCCATGAACACCTAACAATCGACTCAGATGACCTCGACGTTCCTAAAATGAAACAGCACTTGAAGGAATGTCATGCCTGTAACATACTTTTTGGCAGTGTGGTGGTGGAGGAGTTAGAGTGCATAACTACAGAACTTAAGGTTGTAGGGCCAAATCCTGCACATGTTCTCCTTAGATGGGCTGCTCCAGTTCACCCAGTTTTCAACAGATACCTCAACCAAGTATCTAAATCGGAAGCATTTTATGCATTCCCAGCCACATTACTACCTTGTCTGCTGTCATCTGCAAAACCTTTTTGTTTCTTTCATACTTGTTTGTCATTTCCCCTAGCCACATAAAGCTGGATCATGAACTAGAATGATTTTTTGATAAATACAATAGGAGGTTATAATCAAGTTAGCTTAATTTACATTGTATGCATCCTCTCAGATATTGTTTCAGTCCAGTGCCTTAACATGACAGGGGGATAACCTATGAGTAACAAGGAAGACAAATCATGACATCCTTACTCTCATAGCATGTTACCTCTTCCACTAGGAAATACTACCCTCCTCAAGGACTACTATAGACAGCTGTCTAAATAAAATATTTTTGGAAAATCTACTCATAAAAGTAAATGAATATGTAGAAAAAGATATTTCTAATGTCTGGAGTAGATTATAGAAAAAAGTGTTCACCAATAATCAACATGTACCAGTGAAATACATGTTCAAAAATATAGCCAAAAGAATCCTTTTCATGTAAATGATATGTGATTTCAAAACTAAAGAAAGGAGAGAAGGCACAAGATAATTGCAGGACTATGAAGGCAATAACAAGAAAAACAAAAATAATGAAAAGATCTGGAAACAGAAAAAAATTATAAGATTTGTAGGGATTAAAAAACTGACTGTGATGACCGGAATTAGGTGTGTGGAATCTAAAATTGTGACAGAAAAAAAAAGACAGTACCTGAAAGAGACAGGTATGAGCCCTGGTAAGTGTTTAAAGTCTATGAACTGTGATATTTGAAAAAGGTTCTTATAAGGACCACAATGCTCCAAGATGAAGTATGAAGAATATCATTAACAGACAGCTTGAAAGTAAGGCATTATGCTGGAGCTCTCTAACTATACTCTTTACCTTAAACTTGTTACATCAGTAATGTTATCAAAGCACTGACCTGGAGAGCTGAAGTGATGCCTGTGGACGAGGCAGTAATCCTACCCATATTCTCCTGAAGACGTGTGATCTGGGCTTCCATCTTAACAGAGCCCTCCTTCATCTTAGGGAGGGGGAAGAAAAGTCCTCAATTGCTGAACAGATAATCTACAACAGACATCAAATCGCAATGCTCTGAAACTAATACAGGAAAAGCCTTATTATCTGGTATCTACCAGACTTAGGCAGTGCCAAATGTGAGATTATGCCTGTTCAAAGAATTTTCCCATTGGAAATTTTGATACAATATGAATGTTCTAAAGAACTACATTTCTGGAAGCATATAGAATAATAATAGTTTTAAACAAGAAAAAAGAATAAAGTATAAAAACTTCTTCAGGTAAAAGGAGATTCAAGAGGGAACAGTATGATGTGCCTTGCATAGTTAATTCCCACAAGATATTTGGTATGTCTTTGCATTTCGATTCAAATGTTTATTATCAATCAAATGATGCTGTTGAGCAACTTGCATTATGCTCTGCACAGTTTTAACATTTTAGAGGCATTTTTTAAGAGATTTCTAATGTCTACTTGTTTGGTGGATTTCTTTCCCAGAAAAGATGATTAGATAATATACAACTGGAGAAGACAGAAGCTTAAGCCCACTAAGTTTTTCCCCCCCCTCTTATGTCCAATCTTCAACATCCTTTTCAATTACTAATATTCTGAGATTTACAACACTACCTTTAATTTTAGCATTGGTTAAAACATGAGTCACCTCTTGTGATTAGATCTGAAAAAATGAGTCACCTCTTGTGATTAGATCTGAAAACATGAGTCACCTCTTGTGATTAGATATGTACACGGCCTTTCCTAAGTATCAACTTGAATATCAGTAACTGGAGTGGATAAAGGTGCATTTTTTACATCAAGAATATATCCAAACAGGTTTCCAAAGCCGAACACTAAAAAACTCAAAATCTCTCTCAAGTGACTCACTTTCAGACATACTACCAGCCAGTGCAATATTCTTAAAGTTTTCCGAAGTGTAACATTCTTTACAATCTTCCATACACAGACAACACCAAGGACGGCATCCTACACAGAATACCTCCATGATCGATTAGTTTTATAAGATAACCTCCTCTATAATAGCATTTAATATTCTCAGTAATACCTTGGTCCAGTGGTTGAATTTGAGAGTTAACATTCATAGGCAGGATCTAAGTGAGATTCATAGGAGTAACCTTAACAGTTGCCTAAGAAAAGCTTTGGTGCCTCCATCCATGCACTTTTCTTAAAATGCTCCTTGATCTCTGGTACAGTTACAGTGAAACTAGTCATGTAAGCACATATAAATCCAACCATGAATTATATTGTACACTATGACCAACAGGTTGATAAAAAATGCCTTAAAATGTTCAAGATTATCATAACTGCAAGTACCCAGTACTTTTAATCTCTCAGGACTTGCAGCATTTGTATAAGTTAAAACAGTAAGCCTCTCTTAGTTTTCTTTGAATCCTGCTGCACTAGATTCGTTTGAACCTGCTAAGGTTGAAATGAGTAAACAGTGCCAAAATAACCTTGATTTATTGGCCCTAGAAATCTACTTACCTGTTAAATCATGCTCTTAGTTCAAAGAATAAAAAATACTAACATTTTCTAGCACCCTCAAGATTGGCTGATTTCTGCTCACTAGATACACCAAGCTTTCTGATACCATGGAGACACTTACAGCAAGTCAGCTAACCATCAAAAAAAGCAATATTTATGTCATTTTATTATAGAACTCTTTAGCCCTTTCAATCAGAATTGGACCTGAAACATGTGCACCTTCCAATTGTTTTGGTTTGAACCATCCGTACTATGGTCTCAAGTTCCTCTAACTTAGGTTTTGGTGAGTTCTCTCAAGAAGCAGCAACTTTTCTAATTTTCAAAAACCTGACAGCTGCTCCTTTTGGCCTTTGTATCATAGCCATCAGAAGAACCAAAACTATTTATATTTTCTGATGCAGGAGTCATACAACTTGCTTAGTTTAATTCCTTTATTAGAAAGAAAGTCTGTCCATTGATATCTGGCTGGAATTAGATGCCATACGTATGGGACATAAAATTACCAAAGATGAAGTCAGTACACATATATTATGTCTCTTTAGTTTTGGGTAACAGCTGAAGCTTGGTGTGAAAAACTATAAATAATGCTGCCAAGTGGTGGTGTCAAGAGCTATTGTAGTTGTGCAAACTTTCAATAAGCTTTCAGAGTTGGGTAAAACATCTATCTCCTATCTATATCTCTGATGCTTGTTCCCACCTGGAACCCTCTCAAAAGAATGGCCGTGGTAACAGGTCTCCATTACTAGTGAACTCCAAGGTAAAACATACCAGGCAAAACTGTATTATAGTTAATACAACACACATGTAATGAGAGATATTTGAAATTCCAGATCCAAGAACTTTCTGGTTAGTTAAATGGATAATATAGCTTTTCCTGTATTTTCTATTTAAAGTGGTAGCCAAGTGTAAAATAATAAATGAAAGCTAAGAAATACTGCATATCCTGTGGCAAAATAATCATTAAAATTACAAGTAAATCAATTCTCTCATATAAAACATATTGTTAAGAATATCCAAATGAATTCAGAACTACAATCAGTGTTACCTTGCGGACAATGTCAGCTGCAGCGATGAACTTGTCATAATGATCATATACCAGTGTCTGACAGTCAGAGTCAAGAACCTGTATTTCTGAAACTAGCTGTGCCTCATGTTCCAACAGCTGCTTCAAACTACTCTCCTGTAAATTTCACTTTATATTAATTACACCTCTGTAGACAACAAACAATGAATTACCGTTAACAATGAACATTTCCAAATATTTCTGTATCATTATTTATAGCATCCCCGGTCTCCTTTCAGTATCTCCTACGAAGAATGAAGGTCACAATTAACTGAAGGCTAAAGCATGAAAATATTACAGAAAGTTGTATTGATATTCAAACTTTAACTTACTGCTAAATGAAATACCATATCTACCTAAGATGGCCTCACTTTTTTTTCAAAGAATATATATAAATAGTTTCATTTCTATTGTTCACAAGTTGATAATGTGAAGAAATTTTAATACACAAGATATACAGCATGAAGATATATAACATATATATATATTGAGGCTGTGGTTGTCTTACCTTGATGGTCTTCTGAACATACATGTCACGGTTGAAGTGCTTTGAATTAATATCGTATGGGGCTTCCTCACTTGATCCTCTGCCATAGAACTGCAGAAGTTCTGTTCGTCTTCTCCTTTCTTTTTTAGCTTCTGTAACACATGACAAGCTACTTTAGCTTATATTTTTCATATACCTAACATGCTCAAACTACGTGTTCTGTTCTACAAGAATTTGACCCCATAAAAATTTACATCATAGGAAACAGTCTTTCAATGACTAGTATTCAAGATAAATTCCCTCAGAATGTATGACCAATTCTAGGGTTTATTAACTGTTAGGGTTACTTAGCCATTTTTATTGCTTTGCTAAATTCCTAGGTGAAGACTATGGAACTGATCCTGAGTTGTTTTTCCAGTTACGATAAGCAAATGGTGTCCTTCTCCAATTCAGTGTAACAAGTGGTGGATGTTAACTGAAATGCCACTGGGGATTGTAAATATAAACAGCATTTGTACAGTGGAAAGATAGTATGCTATACACATGGAGGCCCCATCTCTTTACCTTTCTTTAACATAAAAAATATGTTTAAACTTTTGTGTAATGTCTATAGTCAAAGTTTCTTTGATTAGTTTATCCCATTCATACAGAATTCCAATTCTACAAAAGTACTCCTTTACAGCTTCAGCTTATGCTATACTCATATTTGTTTTTGTATTATATTTTACTATCTTTTATAATATAACTATGAATTTAATGTCTTTTTCCACCACGCAGCAAAGTGACTTATATAACAGCTGATATGCCATGGCCTGTTCCAGTCAGAAGTTTTTCAGTAGAAGGGGTGAAAGAAAAAGAATATTTAGAAAAAAAATATATGTGGGGATTAACTCAAAACTCCTCAGGTGCTTGTGGAACCAACTCCTTAGAGCGAGTTTCTCGGAAGGAGAAAATTTGCAAAAATTCCACCGCTATGCTGTGCATGGAAGGAAGGATTTATCAGAATGACTAATCCCAGTACAGTTGGTTTCCACAAACAAACTTTGAAAAGTAAAAACTATGTCACTTATAATAAATATAATATCAGCTGTTACGATAAATTTACATGGGTTCATTCTGTTGATTTTTCGGGCTTCACCTAGCTTTACATAACTTAACCCCACACTTTTCAGGCTTCACCTAGTTTTACGTAACTTAACCCCACATTTTTTGGGCTTCACCTAGTTTTACATAACTTAACCCCACATTTTTCCAGCTGTTCATAACCCTCACCACAATCCCTGTCATTCAGTATCACAGAATTTGAAAATGCTCCTGATTAAGATCCGTCACTTACTCTATATATTTCATCAAACACGACACCTCTAATGCAAAACAGAATCATTGAATTTCAAAAGCTCATAACTCGCTGTGGTTAAAGCTTTCCTTTACTAGGTCTTCTCAGTCACATCTATTTTAAGTGAAAGCTGTCCAGTAACATGCGTTTCTTCCAAATCCCCTAAGTCACGTCTGTGCTGCTCCTGTATTTCATAATGACCCTTTTTTTGTTACTATATGAAGTGTTGCGCAATGTAGTAATAAAAACAATAAAAGTATGAATTATTATGATAATTTACCCAACTCTGTCAATTTAGCGGCAAAATAGCCACTGCTTATAGCATATCTTGAATTAATATACGACCTCCATTAATGGATTACAGCATATATTTGGATCGGAATATCTATATCATCATGATCTTTTGGGAATATATGTAGATATATGTATATACCTTCACAGTATATGTATAACAACATACCTTGGGCAGCCATCTCGACATCCTTGTTTACACACAAGTGTCATCCATCCGTTTTTTTTGGCAACCAATCCGGATTGAGGATTCGCAAATGATGTCCTTTAGGTGCAATTTCGACTTGCTGAAAAATAATCGTCGTCCATTAATTTTCTAATGTAGAGAAGAATGAATAAAACAGCCAGCAATCTTGAATACGCATTATTGCAGGGAATTAATTTTTTTTATGATGGTGAGACCTCAAGTTTTAATATGGAGTGACGGATAAATGTCTGGTTGAGACCCCAGTCAATCCATTCACGAATTATGCAAATATATACCTTTTTAAATCTATACATGCACAAGCGAAGCTGTTTTAACACTATTTTGTCTTTATCTATCTATTTAACTTCAGACTGATAGATGGAAGGTATCCACGGAAGTTTGACAAGGATAGTTAGTTTAAGGTGGCTATGGACAGACATGAAACAGCAGGAAGAATGAATTAGACCAATATTGTGTCAGACTTTATCCTCAGTACACAACCAAGTCTTCATAATGCAGAAGGTCAGGTAAATGATAACTACATAGAGACACACACACACACACCCCTTAAACTGAGGAAGTTCACGTCAAACACAAGAAGAATTGTGAAACAGGACTACAAAGTGGAGATTTATAGATACAGCAACAACTGGGTATTGACATGACGCAAGCTCATGCCCAGGAAAATTTCCAATGTGAATAATTTATAAGCAAGAGATGGAAGTTCAGTCCACAAGCCTGAGAATTTCACCCAGTCAGTTCACAATATCAGCCATTAGGCAGCTGACTCAGGAATAGTAGTACTCCATTAATGTTTTCAAAGACTCTCCAGATATTGGGAAATGTCAATTAAATTGGCGGCTTATGACTGTGTTTGTAATGGCGCTGGTCATGCACTGGTCAGGCAAAAAAAGAGAAGTCTCGCGAATTATGGCCGCAGATAGGGCTGACCAAGCAATGGGTCAGGCAGCGATATACACCGATCTTCTCACTAGTGTACAGCCCACGGTATTTCACTGCCAATGGCGTAAATTAAAGAAAAAGAGAGATGGTTATTGCAAGTTGTCATAATATATTATGGTTGAATGTAATTTGTACTGGCTTCTGGCGAGTTAACAGTTAGAATTAGTATCCACTCAAAAAATCTTGGTCTAACTTGTTTGACGATGCGAAGGTGTGGGATAGAGTCACAAAAAATGCCTAGAATACCATATTTCTGCATTGGCAATGTAAAAAAAAAAAAAGGGATCAAACTACAGCGACGGGAAATACTACTAATGAATGCAGTTGCTGGAGAGCGGAAGTGTTGCCAAGGTTCCCGTTGCTGAGCATCAAACATGGCTTCGCTGGACGCTAAAATGGACGCCATCATCGTGTAGAGGCAAATATGATAACGAATGCCAAAATGTCAGTATCCATATCTTTTTGGTCAGTATTTATCAGGAGTGGTCCTATTAAAAAACCAACTGAACGTACGTTAAATATGACATGACCTTCCTCCCTCCCCCCAATCACTATACTGTGTGCTTTGTTGAAATAGGATATATTGACACGTACAAGAAACAATTATTTAACTCAAATTTCATAAATATTTTGATATCGGGAATCTGCATGAATAAGGTGGTGGTGATGCACGGCTGATGAACTCAATAAAATGTATGAATGGTCGAAAGTTTTTCAAATATGGCGGAATCCTTTTCTATTTCTTTTTGTTGCACGATATTTATGACCAAGTGTCATGTTGGGGGAATATGCTGCCAAACCTACTTGCATAAGACATCTTTTGTTTAGTGTATCAACAAAGTACAGTTCATTCCCCCACCTTAGAGGAAAATTGGATCCACACTGGAGTGTAGCCATCTGAATGTTTACATTTCTTAATAATTTGGATTTTTTTTAATGTGAGCAATTCCATCACAAATCGGGATATGACGTTCAAAGTTCAGAAATTATTGATATCGTGAAGGATAGAATTTAAATGTGTTATGACCTTAAGAAGAACGAGAGAGGATGGGGTTAAATTTATAATTTTTGATACATGACTTGAACGAGTCCTGAGATGGACGAGTCACGAGAGAGGTCGGTAGACACACAGTGTATTTATTAAGTGTGAAAGAAGTCAGTGGTTGGAGTCTGTGTAGCCTGGATTTTGTAGTTTTCCTGCATGGAACTGTGCCAAACGTGGGTGTAGACAGGACATTTATTACAGAGAAGCAAAGGGATAAATAGAGGTAAGGTGAAAATTGCTCAATATTGACGCAGTGTGACCACGAGAATACACCAGTTCTGGAATAACATACATACATATCTACATGTATCACATGCGCTGTTGTTCTAAATAAAGAATCTAATAGCATATGGTGGTATATCAAAGTTACTGCGAATTTTAGTCTTTGTCATTCATTTTTCATGATTTTAGGAGCTATGAGCTGATTTGACACAAGCCACCTTACATTCCACTCATAACATGGATTAAGATAAAGTAGGTATATGATTGATGAAATAAATAATTGTTGTTTTTCACTTTTCATATATATTTATTTGATTTTTTAATCGTATTGTTAATTTTTACATAAACAGTCCACTCTCGTCGGGGTTAGAAAGAATCCAGTTCATGAGCCTGAAACAAGAGATCTTCATCTGTAGAGTTGTTGTACTAAAGCAGTGCAGGAGTTCGAGTGAAATACCTGCAAACCATGAGTGACGACTGGGCTAAGGCGGCGGAGGAGCAGGAGGCCAGGGACCTGGCAACCCAGGTAGGTCCCATTTACAGTTATCTCACCCAACTCCCAAGGGTTCGTGGTGACAGTAGTGGTGGAGGAGAACCGCCTGGATCTCTCTCTCTCCCAGGTTCTTGGAGGGGATTCCTGCCTCCCAGTGCTGCTGGTTGTAGATGGTCCAACTACCTATTCTCTCCTCACTCTTCCCTGTCGGATTCTTATCCCTGAGATGGCATTGGCACTCTGCCTTGCTCATGCTGGAAGAATTTCACAGCCTGACATTCAGAGACCAAATACCTGGCTGATACATAACCTCGACTGGTATAGAAGATACTCTTTATCTCCATCTTTTTTCCCCCCCATCAGTTTTTCTTTCATTTCTTCTTCATTTCATGGTGAGTCCCAACCCACGCTTATCCCAATGGGAGTCCCAGGCACTCAGTGCACTGGCCCAGTGCTGGCTTCCTCTATACTTCCCTTTTGCTCATTTCGGTCGACCAAGATCACAAAGACTCATCTCAGGCACTTTTAACCTGTCATTTGTCTAACAGAGGTCAAAGAGCTGTTGTCATTATATGGCTAGTCCCAGGCAAATGTATCATGCAGTATATATTTACTGTGTACTTATGTGAATATTTCATACACATAAATACCTTTATCTAGTGCAGTCCTCGTACATTTGTAAGTATTTTATACACATAAATACCTTTATCTAGTGCGGTCCTCATAATACATTTACAATGACAGCACAAGGTAAAGAATAACAATAATTGGGTACAAAAGTATTATTGAAATAAGTTCACAATAGAATGATTTCAGAATGACTAAAAACTAATGATAAAGAATTTAACGCAGTTACCAGCGCCTTTGTTGAAGGATTGAAAGTTAGTTACGTACTGGATGAATTAAGATCATTGGCACATTGCATGGCAAATTGGATGTAGGAATTGCCCGATTGGTCTAATGTCACGTTACTTTTGTGTGTGTTGATACTAAAATGGCAAAACGGAAGTTGGTGTTACATTGAAATTAAAAGGAAGGTCTGAGGGTAGATGACATAGAACAGTGAAAATTAGGTAAGATTTTAGTTTAGGAGAACCAAAAGAATGAGAAATAAATGCTAGATATGTATATTGTTTCCTTATGGAAGCAATTTAAACTGGTTTTGCATGATTTAGAACATTAGTTCCTGTCATATGATAAAATATGTTGTAAATGATGGGGTTGAGCTATAAAGATTAGAGGAAATGTAGGGATAGTGTAAAAGTGAATGAAACTCTTTTAGAAATCGATGGAACATAGTAAAACCCAGGTAGAAGTCTAGTTTAGCTGTACAACCCCATTAACTTTGGATACTGAATGATTATACTTTGCAGTATCTAGAGAATTCAGTAACAGGTGTAGGGCATTGTATTTTGTTTAAATATTAGGTAAGGCAGTAGTAGTGAGGGTTATGTATTTTAAGGAAAATATTGATTTGAGTTATATTACAGTAGGTAGAATGTATAGAATGTTTGAAAACCATATGTAACTTCATCCAGTAGCCAAAATGCATAGTAGAATAAAATCAAAATCAAATTGATCCCTGGCTGTCACTTCATTCTGGGGATTTCTTTTCTTAGCACTTTATTTCTTCCACCTGTGCTTCAAGATCTTGGCTCTTACCTTTCTAAGGAGGAGAAAGCCTAAATTCTCACCTGGCAGCAAGAAAATAAGGGAAAATGTAAGATGTCTAGGCATACAGGGTGCTCAGAATGCACAGTTGGGTAGCTACTTCTTGGAAGACCCCATCAGTGCTTTTTGAGTTGATTTTTGTATGATAGTTTGGAAGCTGGTTAAATCTTCTATAGAAATTAGCTTTATGGCTCAAGAAACAGTTTATCTTAAAAGTGTGCATCATTTACAGGTTGAAACCCTAAAGCTACTCAAAACTGAAGAAGATGGAACACCCAATGCAAAAGAGAAAGACGAGACAAAAGAGGGAAATGATGCAAACGAGAACAAAGAGACCAATGATATTAAAGAAACCACAGGTGAGACTACATCAGAGGAGAATGTTACGCTGGCAGAGCTGTCACTGATGAGGAAGGTGATGAGAAAAGGTATTGTTGAGTCCAAGAACAATGTAGAGGTATATCGCAAAGACCCTAAGAATCCCCTCTATAGTGTCAAGACATTTGAGGCCCTCAACCTACGAAAGGAATTACTCGAGGGGATATATGATATGGGATTTAAGCTTCCATCAAAAATTCAGGAAATCTCACTTCCAACACTTTTAGCTGAGCCGTAAGTTTTTTCAAGACTTTTGTTAATGTAAATCCAGCAAGTTATTGTTTTAAACTGTACACTGGTTTTTACTAAATCTCTATAGAACATGTTCTCTGCTCATCTTTATGCAGTCTGAGTGCTCATCCAGTTGAATGAGGATGAGTGAAGCACATATTCTAAGAAAAACATGAAAGTTTATACATTTTATAGGCATTTTACATTGTATATGAGACATATTGTTTGTTTGTCAGTTGCATATGATAAGGATGATTTGATAATTGTAAGTAATGATGAACTTTCCACAGGCCTGCCAATATGATTGCCCAATCGCAGTCAGGTACAGGGAAGACTGCAGCATTTACATTGGCCATGTTGAGTCGCATTGACCCCAAGAAAAAGTGTTGCCAGGTATAGTATTTGGAGATAGATATTATTATTATTATTATAATTATTATTATTATTATTATTATTATTATTATTATTATTATTATTGATATTATTATTGTAAGGAAGAGGTAAGGGTAGCTTAATGTTACAATGATAGGTTGGCAGATGTGAGGTGTTTGGAATGCAGTAGTATACGGAGAGAGTCTTTTTGAATGGTTCATTGAAAAAGAGAGGAAGTCATCAACAAATACAGTGCAAGAATGGATATATTTGGAAGAAAACTGGAAACTATTGTACAGATTATATGGAGAAAAAATAGACTTTATCTTACAAAAGCTTACCTGGTGATCAGGGAGAAAAGCTTATAAGATTCAACTTTTTTGAGTTAGTGATACAGATGATATTTGATGTACTGTTTTAGAATAATTCCAGAAGTTACAAACTAAATGTTAAAGCTGTTGTGAAACAGTGATGATTTCCAGATCCATTTTTACTACTTACCCATGTACCACATTCCTCCTAGTCTGTTTTGTACCATTTCACTTATCCCTTGTGAAACTGATTTGCATTGTAATTTTCAGGCGTTGGTTTTGTCTCCAACAATGGAGTTGGCACTACAGACACTCCAGTGTGTGAAGCAGATGGGAAAAAAATGTACCGACATCACTGTTCGCTCTGCTGTAAAGGGAAATACAGGTGATTGTGATTTTGCTGAGTCCAGTGTTATATACATATTACCAGGGCATGTGAAGCATCTGGGGTAAACCATGGAAAGTTTTGTGGGGCCTAGATGTGGAAAGGGAGTGTGGTTTCAGTGCATTACACATGACAGCTAGAGACAGTGTCAACGAATGTGGCCTTTTGTCTTTTCCTAGCATTACCTCGCCGGGGAAGGGGATGCTATTTCATGTATGGCTAGGGTGGCGACTGGAATGAATAAAGGCAGCAAGTATGAATCATGTACATATGTATATATTTATATGTCTTGTGTATGTATATATATGTATACATTAAAATGTATAGGTATGTATATGTGCGTGTGTGGATGTGTATGTATATACATGTGTATGTGGGTGTGTTGGTCCATTTCTTTTGTCTGTTTCCTTGCGCTACCTTGCTAGCGCAGGAGACAGCGACAAGGTATGATAGATAAATAAATGTAGTGTCAGTGCATGTCAACTAATTTTAGAAAGTAATTTTTTATGTTGTTTTCTTTCCAGTTCCTCGAGGACACAAAATCACTGACCACATAGTCATTGGTACACCAGGGAAAGTGGTTGACTGGGTTACCAAATACAAAAGCCTTGACCTTCGTCAGTGTCGGGTGTTTGTCCTTGATGAAGCAGATGTTATGATTGCCACTCAGGGCCATCAGGTACAGCTTTTTTATTTTCTTTGCTTAATAGTGAACCATGGAGAGACATGCCCTTGTTCTAATTAAGTGATAGGCAGCATAGGCTTCATAGAAAGGGATGTCGTACTTTTGGTCATGGTGGTTACCACTTGCTCAATTGATTGCCACTGAGTCCTTGCTAATTGCCGGCTAAATCTACTATTCTAGCCTCACTTAGGCTTGGTCTGTCATCCTACCCCTACCTTGAGGAGATAAACATCCAACTGAAGGCAACAAACCAAGTGGCTCTTCATTTAGACCAGACAAGTAACTCGACTTTCAGGTGTGGAGAAGCAAACTGCTGTAGCTCCTAGTAAGTGCAGAATTTATCTCGTAATGTCCTGTTTTGTGCAGTAGAGAGACAGTCTCACACAGGCTTTGCTCAGAGCATCATGATTGTTTGTTTATCATCTTAATCGTTAGAATGAAGGAAACATTGGAAGATATTAAAAAAGTTACCTTTAGGCTCTTTGTCTTATATGTTTTATATGACTTGTAGTTTCTCCACGATTCATAAGCTTCTCAAGCTATATAAGGGTTTCAAGCTTTACAAACTCCTTATGTTACATGGCCTGTTCATGTTTCTTGATCTTTATAGGTTCATAAGAAGTACATATTTACAAGTTTTTTGGGGAGTTTAAGAAGTTGTTCAGTTTTTTCAAGCATTTGTGCTGAAGAACCCACAACTTTTGCCCTGAACTCTAGTAATGAGTGATTTATTTTCTCATTGAGGATTATAATACTTGTGACTCTCACTTTGCAAGTCTCCCTGACCTAATACCCTACACTTGCCACCGTATCATCAAACACATTCATTAATCCTTCAGAGCACTCACTCCATCCCCTCTTCCCCTCATTACTGCCTATTATCACTTTCCAATTTCCCACTTTCTCCAGTGTTCACATTTGTTCTCTTGTTTTCCTCACACTCGGTATCCTTCCAGAACATCTTATTCTCCCAGAGGTTTGGTTTACTCTCACCTTTTGCCATTCTATACTGATAGATAGATTGTCACTATTTTTTTTTTTTTTTTTTTTTTTTTTTTTTTTTTTTTTTTTTGTCACTGTCTCCCGCGTTTGCGAGGTAGCGCAAGGAAACAGACGAAAGAAATGGCCCAACCCACCCCCATACACATGTATATACATACGTCCACACACGCAAATATACATACCTACACAGCTTTCCATGGTTTACCCCAGACGCTTCACATGCCTTGATTCAATCCACTGACAGCACGTCAACCCCGGTATACCACATCGCTCCAATTCACTCTATTCCTTGCCCTCCTTTCACCCCCCCTGCATATTCAGGCCCCGATCACACAAAATCTTTTTCACTCCATCTTTCCACCTCCAATTTGGTCTCCCTCTTCTCCTCGTTCCCTCCACCTCCGACACATATATCCTCTTGGTCAATCTTTCCTCACTCATTCTCTCCATGTGGCCAAACCATTTCAAAACACCCTCTTCTGCTCTCTCAACCACGCTCTTTTTATTTCCACACATCTCTCTTACCCTTACGTTACTTACTCGATCAAACCACCTCACACCACACATTGTCCTCAAACATCTCATTTCCAGCACATCCATCCTCCTACGCACAACTCTATCCATAGCCCACGCCTCGCAACCATACAACATTGTTGGAACCACTATTCCTTCAAACATACCCATTTTTGCTTTCCGAGATAATGGTCTCGACTTCCACACATTCTTCAAGGCCCCCAGAATTTTCGCCCCCTCCCCCACCCTATGATCCACTTCCGTTTCCATGGTTCCATCCGCTGACAGATCCACTTCCAGATATCTAAAACACTTCACTTCCTCCAGTTTTTCTCCATTCAAACTCACCTCCCAATTGACTTGACCCTCAACCCTACTGTACCTAATAACTTTGCTCTTATTCACATTTACTCTTAACTTTCTTCTTTCACACACTTTACCAAACTCAGTCACCAGCTTCTGCAGTTTCTCACATGAATCAGCCACCAGCGCTGTATCATCAGCGAACAGCAACTGACTCACTTCCCAAGCTCTCTCATCCCCAACAGACTTCATACTTGCCCCTCTTTCCAAAACTCTTGCGTTCACCTCCCTAACAACCCCATCCATAAACAAATTAAACAACCATGGAGACATCACACACCCCTGCCGCAAACCTACATTCACTGAGAACCAATCACTTTCCTCTCTTCCTACACGTACACATGCCTTACATCCTCGATAAAAACTTTTCACTGCTTCTAACAACTTGCCTCCCACACCATATATTCTTAATACCTTCCACAGAGCATCTCTATCAACTCTATCATATGCCTTCTCCAGATCCATAAATGCTACATACAGATCCATTTGCTTTTCTAAGTATTTCTCACATACATTCTTCAAAGCAAACACCTGATCCACACATCCTCTACCACTTCTGAAACCACACTGCTCTTCCCCAATCTGATGCTCTGTACATGCCTTCACCCTCTCAATCAATACCCTCCCATATAATTTACCAGGAATACTCAACAAACTTATACCTCTGTAATTTGAGCACTCACTCTTATCCCCTTTGCCTTTGTACAATGGCACTATGCACGCATTCCGCCAATCCTCAGGCACCTCACCATTGTCACTATTACTATTATTATTCTTATTGTCATTATGTGTGATGCAAAAATAGATAGATTGTTACTATTACTATTATTGTTATTGTTATTGTCGTTATCTGTGATGGCAGAAATGGGTATGTTTGAAAGTATAGTAATCCCAACAATATTGTATGTATGTTAGGAATGGGCTATACTATGCTGAGGATTTGCAGAGGAGGGGTGATATGTAGGAAATGAAATGTTTGATGGCATTATGTGGTGTGAGTTAGATTGGTCGAGCAGGGAATAAAGGGATAAGAGAGAAAGGTTTGATACTAAAAATGTGGTTGAAAGAGCTGAGGAGGGTAGAGAGAGAGAATTAGTGAGGAGAGATTGACAAAGAGGATATTTGTGTCACAAATGTTTACATGAGTTTATATGAGAAAGGCAGGCAATGGGAGGCCTGATTGGCCCACAAGTGCGTTGTCTGAAAAAAAAGAGTTTAAGTTGACAAGGAAACGTAATCCCACTCAGCAGTTTTTTAATTGACCACCGACTCTCCGCTGCTCCACGTTAGCCTTCTACTGTCCCTGTCACCGCTGTCGTTTATACAGTTTATTTCTGGCGTTTTTCTCAGAGTATACTTGAATTTATAAGATGTTTGTCTAAATGACTTTTGAAGGCATTAATAGTCTTCGCATTCACTACATCTGACGATAACTTATTTCAGTGCTCAACACATCTATAGGAAAAGAAGCTTTTTCCCATGTCCATACTACATCTTTTAGTTTTGGGTTTTATTCCATTTGTCCTGATAACCATATTTTCTTGTATATCAAAAAGATGTTCATGATTTACACTATTGAACTTGTTCAGAATTTTGAACACTTGGATTAAGTTATTGCGAAGTTTACATTTTTTAAGGGAGAAGAGATCTAATCATTTTACACTCTTTTCGTGTGCCAGATTTCTACGGGTGGGATCAATTTTGTTGTGCATCTTTGTACTTGCTTGGGGACCAGAACTGGACTGCATATTCAAGGTGTGGTCCTACTAGAGAATTATAGGGTGAGAATTGTTTCTGGCTATGAAACCAAACATATGGTTGCCATTTTTACGTGCTGCTTGACACTGTTTAGTGTACTTTAGATTTTTTGTTTTAATGACAACTCCAGGGTCCTTTTCTTCCTTTAGTTTAGTAAGAGAGTTTCTGAATAGTTTGTATGTGTAACGTATATTCTTGTCTGCATATTGCACAACTTTACACTTGTCTACATTAAACTTCATTTGCCTTCTGTCTGACCACTCTGCTTGTAAGTTAAGGGGACAGATAGATGGGAGAGACCAGATTAAGAGATGGAAAGATTGAGTGAAAAAATATTTAGTGATTAGGGCATGAACATGCAAGGGGGTGAAAGGCATACATGGGGGAACTATCTCTGTTATGCAGGTGTTGACTTGCGGTGAATGGACTGAGCCAGGACATGTGAAGTGGCTGAAGGAAACCAAAGAAGGGTCTGTGGTTCTTGTTTATGAATAGGGGGCTGTGGTTTCAGTGTATTTCACATGACAGCTAGAGAATGAATGTGAGCAATTGTGGCCTTCCTTCATCTGTTTCTGGCTTTGCCTTGCTAACAAGGAAATGGCAATCAATGAAAAAATAATCATTATTGTCCTCCATCCTTGAGGATGGAGGAGAAAGAATATTACCTTCATATTCCCTGCATGTCATGGTAGGGTTAGGGGTTGGAAATTTTGTTATATTTCAATATTTAAAAGATGAAACAGAAGGAGCCAATCAAAGAGTACTTCTCTTCCTCAAAGGCTCAGAATGTGGTCTCTGAATAAGACTGGAGAGATTAGTAGTGTGTTTGGAGAAAGGTTCCTCAGTATGTTGAGGGTAGGGAGTCTTGGTAGGTGAATCAGATACTGTTTGCAGGTGATGCAGCTGTGTTGGCACACTCTGGATGATTGTTTCTGACTCTGGGAGAGTATGTGAAAGGGGGAAATTGAGAGTTAATGTGAGCACAGTAAAAGTATGGTGATGAGGTTTAGCATAGGATGAGACATGATGCATTGAGTATAAGTTTGCATGAGGAGAATCTGTAGGAAATGGTGTGCTTATGCACCTAGGAGTGGACATGGCAGCATATGGAACCATAGGAGCTGGAGTGAGGAGAGGATGCAATTGTCCTACCTGTATACAGTGAGGAGTTTGTGGAAGACATGACCATTGTTTATGAAGGCAAAGATGGGTATGTTTGAAAATATGATAATCTCAGTGGTCTTGTATGGATGCGAGTTGTGGGCTCTTGAATAAATGATGACTGAAGAGGGGGGATTTGTTGAAAATGAAGTGCTTGAGGCCAACATGTTGTTTGAGGAAGAGTGGTTGTGCATAGTTTAACATTGTAAGGGTGAGGTGTGGTAGGAAGTGAAGGCTTTTTGAGAGAGCTTATGAGGATATGTTGAAGTGGTTTGGACTTGCTGAAAAGATGAATGAAGAAACATGGACAAAGAGGATGTCAATGTCAGAAATGGAATTGTTAAGAGGGAATGGAGGACCAAGAAGGATGTGGAAGAATGATGTGAAAGAAGATTAGAGATTCCTAGGCCAGAACATTCATGAGGATGTGAAACATGATACGATTGGTGTAGAGTGAGCTGATGTGGGTTACAGGGAATATGCTGTCTCTCTTTTCTCTCATTTTACTTCCATATTTCAAGAAATACAAAAGATACCATTAGATACAGGAACAGAGCTTGATACTGCAATATTAGCTAGTTTATTTCAGTGATGTTTGCAAGTAGTAATGCAGCATGAACCTGATGGATATATATTAAACATATGTATATTTCACTCTAATTTGTAAATGAATCTTTTGTGAAATTGGTGGGCATGCCACCACTTTCAATAATCTTCAGCATCATTTACCCTGCTGGAATTATGGGGTGTTGGAATATTCAGGTAGCATATGGCTATTAGTGTCATACTTCATTGATGTATATTGTCCTTCAAAATTCCACTGAAAGATTAAAGAATTCTCTCTACTGGATATCACTTTTAAGTACAATCACCCTACTTGCATACTTGTTTGATTTTATTTCGCATCTTAATATAACTGACTGACATCTGAAACCCCTCTTGGTAATTGTCTTATACAAATCACATGACCTCACACATTCATCCCTCTTTTACATATCTTGGCTGTGCATTTCATATTTTAGGTAGCAGTGCCTAGGTATATTACCAGTACTACCCACCTGGGTATTAGGAGGGTTAGTGATGGCTGTGTAGTGAGCCAGCATTTCAGTGATTGTCAAGTTGCATTCCTCCTTTGACCCAGGTAGCTGTCTTTCTGCCTCACCCACACATGGACTGTTGGTATTCTGTCCACAAACATCCAGTCTCTCCTTATCATGCATAGTGCTTGACGACACTTAACGTACACAACTCATTCTTTGTAATTGTAGATTTTCCTGTGGTAAGTACCATGTGCTAGCCCTGCTTTTTAGCAAAACGGTAGGAGCAGTAGATAGAAGTATATGTGGGAACATTAGGCAGGAGCATTAGGTAGGAACATTGGGTAGAAGTAGTAGGTGGTAACATTTGGTGGGAGCATTAGGTAGAAGTAGTGGATTGGAACATTAGGTAAACAAATTAGGTAGAAGTAGTCGTTAAGAACATTAGGAAGGAGCCCCTGGAAATACTGCTAGTTTCCCCCCTGCCGGTGGCCTGTGAAGGGTGAGGCACTAAAAGCTAAGAAACAGCACTAGAGTTCAACAGTTATGAAGACTCTATTACTGTGGTCACTCCCTTGACAGAGTTTCTGGAGGAAGTGGGTGTCATATATATGAATAGATAGCAATTCTCATTACCTTTCTTCCCATATTTTCTCCAACTTTCTGCAGTATCATACCTTCATATTATTTCCATTGGGAGGCTGCTGTGACAAAAATTTTTTTTGGTTTCTATATTATTCTCTGAATCCACAAATCTAGCTCAATTTCCTGTTTCCAGGACCAGTCTGTGCGTATTCATAAACAGCTTCCACCAACCTGCCAGATGATGCTCTTTTCAGCCACTTACGTTGATGAGGTGGTTACTTTTGCTGAGGCAATCATTAAGGACCCAGTCACACTTCGTCTGCGAAGGGAAGAAGAAACGCTGACAAATATCCGACAGGTAGGGCTGTGGTATTTCCAATTCTTTGACATAGTTGCCCTGATTATCCATAACTGCACTTCACTTGTGTAAAAGAGATGTCAGTTCTCCTATTGAGAGGTCTTTTTGAATCCTTATACTAATTAAGAAACTTATGCAAAAGTTTTCTTTTCAGGTTTCATTTTGGACAACACGTTTTAGAAGGATCTGTGAAACTATTTTGTGAGGTTCTTTTCCTACAGAACAACATAAGTAGTTTTTTTTTTATATCTTCCAGAATAATTTTATGATGGAATTGAATTATTTTGTTCATGTTTATACCTTTATTCTTTTTCCAGATGTATGTTGAATGTAACAGTGAAGAAGAAAAGTACCAGGCAATTTCTAATATCTATTCCATTCCGGTGGGTAGTGCAATGTTTTTCTGCCACACGAAGCATAATGCTACTTGGCTGGCAAACCGACTTAAAGAAGATGGACACCAAGTTGGTTTACTCACAGGTGAGTTACCAAGAAAATTCCATATCCATATATGCAGGTAAAAAAAAAACAAACAATTAATTGATAGGTTTGTGTGCAAAACTAAAAGAAAATGGACAGAAAACTTTATGATTACCTTTCTGTTGGCTCATTGGAGTGCTTAGTTAGTGAAGAGAGGGGATGTGGATCACATATCAAAAGGATTAAGATAAGAGGGGGGACATTACGTTGATGTTTTACTCTTTGTCAACTTGGTTGCGCACAATACTCATATTTTATTCACAAGTAATTAATAACACCAATCTTGAAACTGTTCAAACCACCCGAGTCCCCCTCATTCCACCACCCTCTGTCACTTCTGTCCTCAGTATCCAAACTTTAAAGAAATTTATCCTCATCAAAAACAAAACATCCCACTTTCACCCACACAGCATGGCTTCAGACCAAAACACTACCACAAAGGTGTAGAGTAAGGGTAAGAGAGAGATTTGGTAATACCACAAAGGTGTAGAGTAAGGGTAAGAGAGAGATTTGGTAACACCACAAAGGTGTAGAGTAAGGGTGAGAGAGAGATTTGGTAATAAGAAGAGTGGTTGAGAGAGCTGAAGAGATAATGCTGAAACAGTTAGGACATATAGAGAGAATGAACGAGGAAAGATTGATGAAGAAAATATATGTGTCAGAAGTGGAGGGGACAAGGAGAAAGGGGAGACCAGATTGGAAATGAAAAGATTGAGTGGAAGAGATTTTGAGTGCTCAGAGTGAAAGTTGTGCAAGGGATAGTGTGAATTGGAGCATTGTGGTATACAAGGTGCACTGCATTGTCAATTGACTTTTTTTCCTCTAAAGCTCAATCTTATGTTCTTGATGGTACCTTAATCACGTGGGAAATGGCAAACATATATGGAAAAAGATATGAATATGTAACTATGTGAGCACAGACTGATATGGATAGAAATGAAATTGGATGGCAAGAGGTGGGTGATTATTATTGAGTGAGAAAAAGTTAGCATATAGGATATACGTGTCAGATGTGAAGAAATGAGGTGAAGGGGTATACAAAATTGGAGAGGAAAGGATGGAGTGAAAAAGATTTAGAATGATGGGGGACAGAACATGCAGGAAGGTGAAAGGCAGAAGTAGGAAAATTTTGGCTATGGCAGTAACATTTGCACAAACTGTGTGGAGCCTTTCTCACCACATACCTGGAGGATAGCTGCTTATATGTCCTGAAAGGCATTCAGCAACAATAAGAAAATAACCTCCCAACCCAACCCAGAACTGGTCCATGGAATTGTGACAGAAAATCTCAGTCAGTGTATATACAGGCAGAGAAGTTACTCAGGCTCCAGGTATATAAATATATAGAAGCTGTGAAAAGTTTTTATTTAAGATGGAAGGCTTGTGTATGAGTAGGAAGAGGGGTAAGTGGTTCTCAGTGAATGTTGGTTTGCGGCAGGGGTGCTTGATGTCTCCATGGTTGTTTAATTTGTTTATGGATGGGGTTGTTAGGGAGGTGAATGCAAGAGTTTTGGAAAGAGGGACAAGTATGCAGTCTGTTGTGGATAAGAGAGCTTGGGAAGTGAGTCAGTTGTTGTTCGCTGATGATACAGTGCTGGTGGCTGATTTGGGTGAGAAACTGCAGAAGCTGGTGACTGAGTTTGGTAAGATGTGTGAAAGAAGAAAGCTGAGACTAACTGTGAATAAGAGCAAGGTTATTAGGTACAGTAGGGTTGAGGGACAAGTCAATTTGGAGGTAAGTTTGAATGGAGAAAAACTGGAGGACGTGAAGTGTTTTAGATATCTGGGAGTGGATTTGGCAGTGGATGGAACCATGGAAGCAAAAGTGAATCATAGGGTGGGGGAGGGGGCGAAAGTTCTGGGAGCGTTGAAGAATGTGTGGAAGTCGAGAACGTTATCTTGGAAAGCAAATATGGGTATGTTTGAAGGAATAGTGGTTCCAATATGTTATATGGTTGCAAGGTGTGGGCTATAGATAAAGTTGTGCAGAGGAGGGTGTATGTGCTGGAAATGAGATGTGAGGTGGTTTGATCGAGTAAGTAATGAAAGGGTAAGAGATGTGTGATAATAAAAAGAGTGTGGTTGAGAGAGCAGAGGATGGTGTTTTAAAATGGTTTGATCACATGGAGAGAATGAGTAAGGAAAGATTGACAAAGAGGATATATGTGTCAAAGGAAGAGGAACGAGAAGTGGGAGACCAAATTGGAGGTGGAAAGATGGAGTGAAAAAGATTTTGAGTGACTGGGGCCTGAACATGCAGGAGGGTGAAAGGCGTGCAAGGAATAGAGTGATTTGGAACGATGTGGTATACCAGGGTCGACGTGCTGTCAATGGATTGAACCAGGGCATGTGAAGCGCCTGGGGTAAACCATGGAAAGTTTTATGGGGCCTGGATGTGGAAAGGGAGCTGTGGTTTCGGTGCATTATACACGACAGCTAGAGACTGAGTGTGAACGAATGTGGCCTTTGTTGTCTTTTCCTAGCGCTACCTCGCGCACATGAGGGGGTAGTGGGTTGTCATTTCATGTGTGGCAGGGTGGCGATGGGAATGAACAAAGGCAGACAGTATGAATTATGTACATGTATATATGTATATGTCTGTGTGTGTATATATATGTATATGTTGAAATGTATAGGTATGTATATGTGCGTGTGTGGGTTGGGCCATTCTTTCGTCTGTTTCCTTGCCCTACCTCACTAACGCGGGAGACAGTGACAAAGTAAAATAAAAATAGAATGAATGAATTTATATGGGTGGCGACGGGAATGAATAAAGGCAGCATGTATGAATTATGTACAAGTGTGTATATGTATATGTCTGTGTATGTATATATATGTATATGTTGAAATGTATAGGTCTGTATATGTGCGTGTGTGGACGTGTATGTATATACATGTGTATGTGGGTGGGTTGGGCCATTCTTTCGTCTGTTTCCTTGCGCTACCTCGCTAACTCGGGAGACAGCAACAAAGTATAATAAGATGAACGAATAGTTTTGTATGAGTACCAGAGTACTATAGATGAGGTATTAGGACTTTATTCAAGTGCACAATGTGTTTAAAGCGAACAAGCAAATGTGTTTCAACAAGCACAATGTGTTTAAAGTGAACAGTCAGGTGGATGTGTGGAGTACAGTGTGAATTAGTAAGAAAGATGGTCATGCAAGAAATGAATATTGATGCTGAATAGGAATGGATTATTGCTTGCCATAACTTTAGAAACCAGCAAATGGTATTGAGGTTTGTCAGGATAGTAAATGATTTTGGAATGAAAGTAAGTACTTTCATATCTGTGGTGGTTATAGCTCTGCATCCTTACTTGATAGAGTTTAGTTGAAAGTGGTCTGATTTATAAACTCTCCCAGGCAAACATCAGAACTTGTCCCGTTTGCTTTTCTATAGGTATTACTTTGGTTTATGCTCCTGAGAGCAGCTTGCAATACATGGCACGATGCTGCATCAATTGATTACTGTGTGTTTGTTGGCAACTTGGGTGGGCCTTTTCAATGGCTGCTACTTCCGCTACACCTTGAAGCTTTGGAATTATCTACCCTCTCATGTCTTTGCCAATAACTATGACGTGGCATATTGTAAAAGACAAAGTTTTTCACTTCCTCCAAAATTAGAAAATACTTTGTCTTTTTTTTTTCCCCTTTCATAATCCTTCTGTATTTCAGTGAAGACCTGTCCTTGGTGTGGACTTTTGTCTGTTACCAGATCCTTTAAGGTAAAAAAAAAAGAAGTGTGCCTATATTAAGATTAACAAGAATTGCAAAGAGAGAGGGTCCTGTAACTAGAAGTACTGAAAATCAAAACACTTTGTAAAACATTTATGATAGGTTTTAGTACTGATTTTTTTTAGGAGTTAAACACATGAAGGTTTTTATGTGATAGAGACTGCTGGTGCTAATTCTAATAACTGAACTTTATGGGATTGATATTTGTCTTTACCCAGGTGATCTAACAGCAGATGAAAGAGTACGAGTGCTGCTTCGGTTCCGTGAGGGAACTGAAAGGGTGCTCATCTGCACAAACGTCTTGGCTCGTGGCATTGATGTTGATACTGTAAGCATGATTATTTATAACTTTCCTGTATACTTTCATAAGTATGAGAAGTTTTATTTTTTCTATTACAGTGTAAACTCCAAAATCCAGCTTTACAAAGTTCACTGACTCCCAGATTGCACTTAACTTTCAGATTTTTAGGGAAGATATCAGATTTCATAATTTTTTTACTAAATGGTTTTAAGAATTCTTAAGAGTTCCAAATTTTTTATTCTGACAAGCCTCTGAAGTTTGGATGGGTTGCTGATATCTGAAGTTTCTCTGTCTCTAGTAAACAGTCTATACCATTTGTGCTGGTTATAGGCAATGTTTTTAACAATTTTTACCCCAGATGATTAGTTTCTTTACTCTTTTACTTATATATTTTTTTGTATTTCACTATAAGTTGTATCACTGTACAGTCTTCCATACTTATCATGCCAATATGGAGCTGTTTTTGAATGCAGAGTGGGAACTATACATTGTAGAATTTTCCAAATGTAAATTGTGGGGCATCTCTCCAGTCACCACTTTAGAGTCTATAACATCAGCACTTTCATCATGGGTACCAGCACATTAGATGTTTCCACTCTCTTTCCAGGTCAACTTAGTGGTTAATTATGACCTTCCTCAAATGTTTGGGTCACACAAGGCAGATTGTGAGACTTACTTGCATCGAATTGGACGCACTGGCCGCTTTGGCAAGACTGGAAATGCTATCAACATAGTGGATGGACAAGATGACCTTCGGCTTTTAAGGGAAATTGAGCAGCACTTCAGTGAGTATTATGGAGAGATTATTAGGATATTATTGTATATTTAAAGAGATTCTCTCTCTTCTGTCAGTACATACTATACACATTTACAGAAGCCCACGTAGTCAGTGTTTCCTTTGGCATGACTTAGGAGGCCCATAATTGTTTATACTCTTTTCCATATTTTTTTCCTTACAGATATCAAAATTGTCAAGCTGGACTACAACAACATTGATGAAATTGAGAAGCTGGGTGAGGATTAAAACTATGGGTAAAGGCAAGTCAGCTTCTACATTTAAGTTCTCTGTAATTCAGCCAGCCACAGTACTTATCATGAATGGTACACACAACCAACTTACATAATAAACAGGATGCTGGGCATTATATTAATGGTCTGAAAATCCAATGAAGGAAAGGCATAGTATAACAAAACAAGAACATCAGGCAGCACATAAGAAATAAAGAATAAAAGTAAGACATGCAAGGAATGCATAATTGCATAAAGTAAATAATGCTACTGAAATGATAAGTATGAAAAGTGGGCAGGAGTGAAATTGATAATGTTAGATGTTTGTGGTGATAATTTATACATTAGATATGTATAGTGATTATTTAATTCCTTATTATACGTAGCTATCGGTAAAGACATTGGTACCATTTCACCAAGGCTGATGTATCACATATTTTTTTGTTAATTTTATTGAAAATTTTGGAGCTTTATGAAAATATTTTTAAGATGAATGAGCTTTATTGTTGCTGAAATTGTCATTGTATACTTTCCTATAAGTGAACTCTTATTTAGCATTAGGAAATCATATAAAAACAGATCTTTTTAAGATACATTTATATTATATAAATTCAGTGTCTGTTGTGTTGATTATGGGTCTCAAAGTTATTTATGACATTCATCAGTAAAATGTTCCTGTTACGTGAAAAGATAAAGCTATTACTTTTCGCTTTGACGTAAGAATTATAGCATTAATGTAGAAAAATTTTTAGCATTATGGAAAGCGAAGCCCTTGTAGTTTTCAGTCTACTGTATGAATGATAGACACACATTAGTGTTGAATTAATGATAATTATTAAAGTAATTATGGCCTTCCAAAAAGGTGCAAAGATAAAGTTTAAGGATTAAGATAATTATGTCTATAAATGTTAAAGTATCAGTACTTGTAAATTTTTCATTGATAGTGTGAGAAAAGATGGCATATAAACATGGTTTATGTTTCTAACATGTACACTCTATGGGTGTACTAATAATAGTCATTATTTAGTATAATTTATGTCTGTTTACTTATAATTATGACCACAGGGCAGATAACTGCACCTTTAGTGGTACAAGGTCAGCAGGGAAGGGAATGGGGGGTTATAGAAATATATGTTGATAGGAATATAGATTATTAAGCAATAATGTACTACTCTTGACAGTTGTTTAATACATATAAGGTAACTTGATAATTACCTCAACATATACATTAGAGACTGCATATCTGCGGAGGGCTGTATAGCATAGTGTTTTTGTTTGCCCAGTCACAGTGGCCATTGTGGTGGAGAGACAAGATATTCAAAGTGCCCTTGAAAAAGAAAGCCTGGCATCTCAGGCTGTCCCCTAAACCACAACTGTTTTATTTTTCTGAGACATTATTAAATTGATGTGATATGTTCTTGTCCTTGGAACTCAAAAAAGTGTCACTAGTATTTTTAGTATTTATATATGGAAAATATTACCTCTATTTCATTTTAGCATCCAGCAGGGCCTTTAAGCTCCTCAGCCAATGAGGATCTATTTCATTACAGTGTAAGGATATGCTAAATATTGTACAATGAAGAAACAAACTGTGATAAGTATTATCAAAGTGGACATATTTCTGTGCTGTGCGCAACCTGTCCATGAACAGTTCATGGTGTACGAAGATTAGCTGCCAATTTCCTTGAAATGAAGTTTAATTGGGATTAACAAGAAGTGAGCATATACTAAGTATATATATATATATATATATATATATATATATATATATATATATATATATATATATGTAATGTATACATACAATGTGGAACTAAAGACAAAGTGCACAGAGAGGAACAACGTAAGGACAGATATTTGAAAAAAAATTTGAAAAAATGTCTTAGATTTTTTAAAGGAATTTGGCCTTAATCTTGCAGTCATGTTAGTATTCATTACATAGTCATATTGTTAAAAGTCATTGTTATGTAGTGTGACATGGGTCATTTTTAATTTTACACTTTTATAAGGTGTTCATCAGAATTGCCTTCGTGCATAGTTTTGAAATTTCATATAAAGGAAGATGTGTAGATTTATATGTACATTATGAAGAATGATACACAACTAATATATTCAAGGAGAAATGATATCTAGTGACATTGAAAATTAACACTGGTTAAACAGTTCTTGTACATTCCTTGTTCTAAGTGAATTATAAACTAAGGGAGTTAACTAATAGCCTACAGCTAAGGAGGCAACACATGTAAGGACTGATATTGAAGAACGTTAAAGTCATATAAGATTTTCCATAAAGTTATATCTTTGCATCACAGTAAGAGAAAACTGCTGTTGTGTTTTAAGCTTTTTAATTTTTTTTTTTCAGTTGCTCAAGGGTAAAGCACAAACCCCAAGTTAAAGAGAAAAAATAAGAGAATAAAAGAACAAATAAATTTACTTGTCTTATTCTTTCTCAGCAATATATTTGATTCTGCACACCAAATGTTTTTGAGAATAATCACTGAAAATATGAAGTTTGGAAGTAAGAATATATGGCACAAAAGTGAATGGAACTGGACTGGAGTTTATATAAGAGATTTTGAAAAGTGTTTTGACCTTCAATCTTTATTTGTCAGACACATGGCCATGGATGTGCAAGTAAGTTTGGGAGAGATAAAGGAGATTAAATTTTTATTCTCAAAAGAAATTAATCTGTGGATGTTAGCGGATTCTGTCCACAAGCAAAAAATGTAAGTGTGAAGTCATCTGCAGTGAAGTTGTATCTTTGTCAGCTAATGGGAAAGAGTATAGCACTGTTAAGGACTTTTTCACCCATAAGTTCACTATACCCTGCTCCAGCATGGAGTGTAGTCTCAAAACTGTAGAAACGTCATCAAAGGGGTCCTTTGAGTTATTTTTCTCATAAATATTCACTGTTTCCCACATGAGCAAGGCAGCATGAAGATCAGGTGATTGAGCCTTACAGGATAAAAGATCCCTATTTGGATCTTTCCTCCATTCTTTCTTATTAAAAGTCATATAAGTGGGAAAGATCTCCAACCCCTCACTCCTATCCCTCATAGTCACCTTTTACAAGATGCCGGAGATGTGTTGGCAGCATTCTCTTTCCCTCTCCTCAGGGATACCCTTGAGTTATTTGAAATATATTTTTCTTCATACGTGTTCATCATTTCCCAAATTGACAAGGTAGCTCTAGGAATAGATGAAAAAGGCCTTATTTTGCTCACATACACTCTAGCTCACATGTATTATTATTGTATGATGATAAACCATTGGGTAGGTATTATCATTATCATATTTACAATTTGTATTGTAAATAATGATGATATTTAACCAGTGGACTCTGTAAAAGTAGGTGATAACGTGGTTATATTGCTGGATCTAGCACAAATCGGTTATTATTATGACTGCCCTCATTAGGGTTGATTGAATCTTAGGAATATAGAATGGAATAAGTAGTGACTCAAGCATGGCTATGATCATAAGATTCAATAACATAAAAGACAATGAATCTTTGAAAGTTTGTCCTGAAACTGATATAATTGCCAACAAGTTACACTTTCAGCTGACTAGATGGCGCTTATTTTAGAAGACACTAAGCCTCCTAAAGTAGAATACAAGAATAGATATTGAAGTGTAGAATTTTCTGATTTTTTTTATGTATAGAACAGAACTTTGTGATCTTACTTTCTTTAAGAGAAGTAGACTGCCAACTAGCCAGTATTACCAGCAGTAAACATTCTGATAGCTAGGCTTTTGAGATTGGGTCATAAGTTAAGGATTCTAGGATGATCAACCTCTGTCTAAGCCTTGTTGGGCCCAATAGTGGGATGAATCTATCTGTGAATATCAGCATTGATACTGAAATACTAAATGGTTCTAACTTGATTCCAATTTTATATGCTCTAAACTTTTATTGGCAACAGCTAATTCCACTTTCAATTTCACATTATTACCATAAATAACAGCAGTAAGTAACAGTTATTTAACATTTGTTAACTTGTATCCTGTAAAAAGTGACAGGTCTGGAAATCCTATCATCATGTGTGAAAAAATGCATATTGAAAATAAGAGATGGTGTAGTAGTCCCTTCGGTCATGTATGGATGCAAGGCACAGGCCTCAGACAGAAATTTGAAGAATTTGGTGAATGTGTTGGATATGAAATGTTCGATTACAGTATGTTGTGTGAGGAGAGTTGATAGAATAAGAAATGATAGAGTAAAAGAGTGGTATGTTGTAGGAAGAAGGGTATGTATGAAAGAGCTGGAGGAATGAGTGGGGAGGATGAAGGCCCCACAGATCTTTCCATGATTTACCCCAGAGGCTTCACATTTCATGGTTCGCTGAAGATTAAAATGTCTTGGCATTGTGGCACTGATTTAGGTTGGCTATTGATGTTTAGACAAAAAAAAAGCTTTCAGTGTTTCAAATTATCCAATTTTCACCTGTGGTAGTGTCTTAGGGGACACCATTTTCCACCACTCATATCCCATAAGGTTTAATATTTAGGTAGTACAAGAGATAGGACTAAGTTTCTTAGATGTTCCCCTGTCATATGTCTTTAAAGTTTCTAAAATTGTAATATTTTGTGCATTTGGGAAAGTTTTGCTTTACCATTTTTATTGAATGTTTTTCATGTTCAGCACATAATTGCTTTTCCCACCTTATCGAGTTAGTGTCAGGAACAGATGAACAATGGCCTCATTTGTACACATCCACTCTTTACCCATTTTATGTAACACACTGAGAGCAGAACCTCCTATCTACAGTTGTGCCTCACAGAGAATTCCAAGGTTTACCTTGACTGCTTTGTATATCCTGGTTCAGCCCATTGATAGCATGTCAACCCTCTTTATGCCACATGAATGCAGTTTATGTATCCCATGTACACCTCACACCTGCTTGGATGTTCAGGCTCTGGTACTCCAAAGAACTCTTTCACTCCATCCTTTAATCTCTTTCTTAATTTCCCTCTACTTCTTCCCTCCACTACAGACACAGATCCTCTTCTGTTTTCTCTGCTAACCCTTTCCATCTCTCTCTACCATTTCAGCATGTCCTATTCAGTTGTAAATCATACAGCACTTGCCACACCATCTTACATTGTCATCACTTGCATAGTCATCCTGCCTAACAACACATATTGTTCTTAGGCGTTTCTTTTCGAACACAACCAACATTCTTCATTCTTTTGTAATCAGGGCCCAAGGCTTGCATCCATGCAACATGGTTAAGACTTTTATGCCTCCAAACATAAACATCCTTGCCCTCACTGAAAGTGACCTCTCCTTCCATACACTCCTCACTTCGTGCAGGATCTTATTCCCCACTCCCACCCTATGATTCACTTCAGCCCCATGGTTTGGTTCCACACTCTGCCAATTCTACTCCCAGCTATCTGAAGTAACCAGGTCCACCACATTCAGAATCACTCGCTGTTTCACCTCCCAGCTGCAACTCATTAGCTTACTTTTGTTCACATTAACTCAACTTATTTCACACACTTCCAAAAGTTGTCAAAAGCTTTTGGAGTCCCTTTGAGTTTACTGAGTCTACTGCTTGGTTTGTCATCTTCAAACAAAAAGTAATACACTTTTCATACTCCCCTGTCCCCCAGTATAGGACTCTTCTAAGACTCTTGCATTCACTCCTCTCCCCCAATCCATAAACAGTCAAAACAACTACAGTGACATCACACATCCTTGACAGACCCACCTTTACAAAGAACCATTCACCCTCCACCCTTTCTACTCACTGTAATTTTAATGATTGAATTTAACTGATTGTGTGGAAAAGTAAAGCTAGCAGTACAGTAGTCTAATTTAACATATGAATATTTGTAAGAAGTTATTCTAAATGGGCAATAGTTTTTTGCTTTCCGTCCAGACAAAAGAAAGAAAATGTGTGCTGTTTCAAGCCAGAACAAGGTGGCATCATTAGCAGATGACTGGGACTCGTAGCGAAAAACCCATACTTGCCTCTTGGTCGTTCCATTGGACAGAAATAATGCAAGAGGGGAGGATTTCCAACCCTAATTCTTGCCTCTTATTGTCATCTTCTACATCATGCTCAAGATACTAGATAATTTTCTTTCTCTCCTATCTCAGGATGATGATAATGATGTTATCAAGTTTCAGAGAGGCATTTGAATTTAAGGACACGGCAGGCCAAGGACATGCCTCCACTGATGAGTACTATCCTAAACATTTTAAGATTGAGCCTAGAGTCTAAGGCAATTTCTAAGATAGTGATGCAGTGATATCATATAGTTCACATGATATTTATGGATTGACAGCATAAGGACAGTCACTTATGGAGACAGTGAACACTGAACTGAAACTGATACCAACTTTAGTGTTAAGATTGGTGTTTATAGTTGAGTTTACCATGTTACATATTGCAATCAAAGTACAACCAGGCCAGGCTGGAGGTTGGTAGTCATAAGTTTTGTATTTTGCCTTAGTATTTAAAAAGAAAAAGGTATGTGCAGGGTCTAAATCCTCTTTTGTTTTATATGTCTATGATTTGACAAATATAAACCAAAATGCTGTTTCACATACCACAGTGAGAGTATAAGTACCAAATTTGCAAATTGAAAATCATGACATGAGGGAAACATTTTCTCACACAACAGTAATACAAGAAGCAGGCTGATTAATGCTAAGTGATAGAACTGTTTGACAGATGCTGTTAAGTAAGACGGACAAACCTAGTTTCAAAAGTGTCATGTTTGAACATAGGAATTGCTGTTGTTCATGGGATATAGGGTAATGGAAGCAAACACCGGTTGAAAAAGTATAAGTACCCTCCAGGAAAGAGGGAATACACTTACTGTACAGTTAATTGATGTTTTTATGTGCTTAACATGCTGCATGTATGTGCATTTATTGGAAATTAAAGCTCATATGAAAGCCTTCAAGCAGAAAAACTATACTCTATTGTTTATGTCGAGCTATTGTATGTAAGTATAGTTCTTGATAAAGTTTATAAAGTGTTTATAATGTAATTGAAATTATTCAGTGATCACATCTGCTTTTGATAATCATTACATGCTGCATGATTTTCAGTTAATGAGAATATAACTTGTAACTGCATGCTTGATTTTTGACAAATGCATAATTTTTCATTCTAACGTTAGTCAGAGTTGTAAAAGAACTTCAGTATTGTAGAAGTTTTATAAATATCTTCATGTCCAGCTGTTTAAGATCAAATCATACTCAGTAAGACTTAAATGTGTTGATAAATGAAGGTTTTGGAACTTCATTACAGCGAAGTTGCCTTCTTGATTGCTTGTAAGTAGGTAAGGAAATATGCCCTATATTTGAAAGGTATTGTGGATGATGAGTGCCTCTTACCCTTACTATGCGAACATATCTGTTTAGATGGTTCTCATTGTTGTTAAGTTTTATGATTATAATGCACTTGAAATTTTAAATGTGTGATGTATTGTAATGGAGCTGTCACATAAAATTCGTGTTAAAAATGAAGAAACAGTGGCTTGATTCAATTTTCAACCTAAGAACGGAGACCTTTGAGCTTGCGAGTAAGAGCAACCTATTTGATTGGGACTGAAAACACCATTTCATCCATCAAAAGAGGTGTTTCCACGAGGATTATCCTCCTTCAACCATCAAAAGACTCATGAGGCCAATAGATGTTTGTTTATAGGAAGTGATCATACATCATCCTTTCCAAGCATATGATGTTACAGTGCAGAGGTGAGGTGTGACTTAGCAACGTCTCTCCAAGGACCCCTTTCGGAAAGGGTTCTGATGTTACCCTAGGATACCTTTTTCAGGGAGTTCTTCCAGCTTCAAGGCAGTGTAACACTTGCAGTAGCAGTTACAGGTTGGGCTCCCTTAAAACAAGTTCATTGATGAAACTCCTTTGTTTCATTAGCTGACAATGATACTGTCTAACCAGAGATGACTTTACGCCTAAAGTGTAGTCTCAAGCAGGTGCAATCCAGACACACACACACACACACACACACACATATATATATATATATATATATAATTTTTTTTTTTTTTTTTTTTTTTTTTTTGCCGCTGTCTCCCGCGTTTGCGAGGTAGCGCAAGGAAACAGACGAAAGAAATGGCCCAACCCACCCCCATACACATGTATATACATACGTCCACACATGCAAATATACATACCTACACAGCTTTCCATGGTTTACCCCAGACGCTTCACATGCCCTGATTCAATCCACTGACAGCACGTCAACCCCGGTATACCACATCGCTCCAATTCACTCTATTCCTTGCCCTCCTTTCACCCTCCTGCATGTTCAGGCCCCGATCACACAAAATCTTTTTCACTCCATCTTTCCACCTCCAATTTGGTCTCCCTCTTCTCCTCGTTCCCTCCACCTCCGACACATATATCCTCTTGGTCAATCTTTCCTCACTCATTCTCTCCATGTGCCCAAACCATTTCAAAACACCCTCTTCTGCTCTCTCAACCACTCTCTTTTTATTTCCACACATCTCTCTTACCCTTACGTTACTTACTCGATCAAACCACCTCACACCACACATTGTCCTCAAACATCTCATTTCCAGCACATCCATCCTCCTGCGCACCACTCTATCCATAGCCCACGCCTCGCAACCATACAACATTGTTGGAACCACTATTCCTTCAAACATACTCATTTTTGCTTTCCGAGATAATGTTCTCGACTTCCACACATTCTTCAAGGCTCCCAGAATTTTCGCCCCCTCCCCCATCCTATGATCCACTTCCGCTTCCATGGTTCCATCCGCTGCCAGATCCACTCCCAGATATCTAAAACACTTTACTTCCTCCAGTTTTTCTCCATTCAAACTCACCTCCCAATTGACTTGACCCTCAACCCTACTGTACCTAATAACCTTGCTCTTATTCACATTTACTCTTAACTTTCTTCTTTCACACACTTTACCAAACTCAGGCACCAGCTTCTGCAGTTTCTCACATGAATCAGCCACCAGCGCTGTATCATCAGCGAACAACAACTGACTCACTTCCCAAGCTCTCTCATCCCCAACAGACTTCATACTTGCCCCTCTTTCCAAAACTCTTGCATTCACCTCCCTAACAACCCCATCCATAAACAAATTAAACAACCATGGAGACATCACACACCCCTGCCGCAAACCTACATTCACTGAGAACCAATACATATATTGTTTCCTGCATTAGTGAGGAAGCACCAAGAACAGATGAGGTAATTTCTGACTGCATTACTAGAGGCTACCAGGGAGAAGTAGGATGATGTAAAGTTTTCTGAAAAGCCAATTAAAGCTGGTGGATTGAAGATTACAGAAAGTTGGAGATGGGGAAACAAACTTTTGAAGCTAAGTTTACTTGGGGAATTAAAGTGTGAAATATGTTGTGAATTGAAAACTAAGATTGTATAAATAAATGAAATTAGATTCTTAAGAGAAAGACAAGAAGAAATTTAATTAAGAATTACAAGCTAAATTGGAAGGAGTTGAAGAAATGTATGTGTAAGATGGGAGAATGTATTATTAAGAAATGTGGATTCAGTATGCACTATCAGCCTTGTACACCTTATTTTGTTTGGGAAATAACGAAAACAATCCAAAGTAAAAGTCTCCTTGGTGTGATTGTATGTGGGTGTGCTAATGCTGCACTGCAGGTTGAATTAGGTAGAAACAAACCCGTACAAAAATTCTTTAGTCACGCTGTAGTTCCTGCCGATTACAATTGTATCCCCTTAATAAACTGGAAATGCATTTTCTCTGTCTACAGTCCTCCCAGCAAAAGAAAACGTGTCTTATGTACTATAACGACACTAATCAATTATACTTTCTGCAGGTGATGCAGCTGGTGCTGAGGATCACCAACTATATATGTAATACAGCGCATTTAAGGGACTGTTGTATATATGGTCCCATAGGCGGTGGTCTGGCGCTGCACACGAGCAAAACAAGAGTGTTCAAGGTCAGGGTTGCCCCAATTGCCATAAGGTTAATGATTGTTGACTGTCGAGTTCAGGTGTGTTCAAAGATGAGTGGAGACTTCAGATATCCATTGTACTATACGTAGTGGTGTATTATGGACAATATAAAGTAGTATTTGTAGTGGTATATCATGGTTAATTTGAAGTGTCAGTACAACACCTGAAGAATATCACTGATTTTGTTTTAGAGTGATAAGTGTACTGTAGTAAAGTGGAGTTTGTTGCATTTATCTTTCACAACAATGGGGAAGGGTAACGTATTTCGTGATTTTTGTGGGGCATTCACGCTAAAAATGCATATGAAAACCTTGCATAATCTTCCCTGATTGTTAAATGTATTTAGATATTTAATTTTACCGTCGAAATGCGCCAGACAATGATTACACCGTCACGCCAACTAAAAAAAAAAAAAGAAAAAAAGGTAAATAAACAGACGACATGCTGGTTGATGGTGCCCGCTGGCCAGTTGGTTAGTATTGCCCACCTTCCCCACAATTAACCCCAACACGCCGTCCCCAGCAGCTCACCACATCATTGTTAGTCTAATTTTTGTTAGCAATAATGTTTCACAAGTTTGGTTGATTATTGCAAGTATATTACCCACTTTAACGGCATTCAAGGCCACACATTCCCAAGTCTTCATGGCCCTCCCAACTTTCATTTTTAATTTATCATCGAGTAGATAATATATGTACTAAATCACGCTCCCCCTGTCTTCAGTTATATAAATGAGTCAGGCGGCGCCCATAAAGCACATAATTTATCAGTGACACCCTGAGAATAACTTGCAAAGACCTTGTAGAGACGCCTCTCCCCAGTGCAGGTACATGCCCTTTTCACCTGCAGTCTTGATGCACGGGGCTGTTGTCATGACAGCAACCAGAGGTGAAGGACCTGGCTGCTTGGCGAAGTCACACACGCACATGAGATTTCCTAGGGCTGGTCGATAGATGGGAACCAGGCTGGGTGTGGAGGTGTGCTTGTACGAATAAGGACTAAAAGGTGTATATATATATATATATATATATATATATATATATATATATATATATATAATGTGTCAGGTTGAATTTTACTCTTGAATATCAATGTTACATATCCTGTCTTCATTGTGAGTGAAATTAGACATACTTATCACATGATAAGGATATATATATATATATATATATATATATATATATATATATATATATATATATATATATATATTATAGAGCTGTGTAAAGTTGATTCTCATGTATATTGCCATGGAAATATGACTTTGTACTTTCTGTATCACTAAATCCCTTCCTATACTTAGTTTACTATTGTAGGATACCCCATATAATGTGCATAATATTGCTTTATACATTTACTGTTCCTGTCATCATACCCAGATGACTAACGGCTCCAGTTGCCCACAAAGTCGCCATGTGCTGGGCAGAAAGCACTTGTATGGAGTGGCCCAGCAAGTATCCCTGGTACTCGACCTTCACCTCTTCATTAAGATCGGGGACTTCGGAACTGCCTTCCTCAGCTGCAACACCACGGGACCAATGCAATGCCTCCTTCCTCTTGCAGCAAGCAGTGCTGTACCACAGGGCCCTGGCTGCTTCTTTGGCCCTTCTGCAGTAGCACCTCAGGAGGCCAGCCAGCCTCACCGCTCTTCCTCCTGTGTCATCATCAGTAAGCAGATAAGTGTCCTCTTAGTTGCTGTTTTTTAGACCCCTGTTGGGAGGTTATCATTACATAAATTGTCACAAATTTGGTCTATAAGTTACTAATAGTATGTTATAAAGTAAATATAACCACTAGTTACAAAAAGTGGTTAGAATTTTTAAGAATTTCAGTTATAATAATGTGTTGTGTGCCATTTCTTACTGCCTTTGTTTAGACCAATTTTTTTCTGGCTGAATTTTTTTGTCCAGATCTCTGGCTATAGACTTAATAATTCAAATGATTAATCTCTCAAGGTAGACCAAAACGCTATTAGTACTTATAGCCTAGCCATAATGTAGCAACACCATTGTGTAGTCTGTGATCTTACTACTTTTTTTATATACATGATTTACTTACATTTCATTTTGATGGACATCTTTTTGTACTAGATCCTGGTTGCATTCGTCTCTTTGCTTGATTGAGGTTTGTTAGATATTTGCTAGGTATAATGTTGAGACTTCAAAAGTTTCTTTACCGAGCGCAAATTTAGCAAAGCACCAACTTTAGGTAGTGCTCCCAGAAACTTAGGGTAAATCCATAAAGGTTTTACTTTGTATCGCTGACCGATAATGTTTGAATATCTGTGGCTTCAGAGCCCAGCATGTTACTTTGTGATCTCTCTTTGAGTTTAGAGGGCAAATAGTGAAGATCAAAAATCAGTCTGGGATGGTGACTGGTTATAGACTGAAGAGCGATGAGTATTGGCTCATAATTCAATTGGCAGGGTAGTTCCTCTTGTTTCATTAGATAAAAAAATCCAGTCTTACTTACCATTGGGCTGGGTCACAGTGAAAAATCGAACCATACCATTGGTTGAGTGGCAGAGTTGATATAGCCATAATTGTAGATGTACTGGGTTTTTGTTATTTTTAATCTGGATTTTTCTTTTTATAGTCAAAAGCATTGGTTTTCGGTAAGTCTTGAAAGTGTAGATTGTGAGACGTGAGTCATTAGTTTCCTAGGTAGATAAGTAGGTGTGGTGATGTCAGAAGGAGTTAAGGAAATTTTTGTACATTAATGTATGACCAAACGTGATAATGTAATTGGTTAATTAGATCCCTGTACATTCGCTTATGCTATGACGAATATGTTTTAACTTCTCTGCAAATTGTCTGAATCAATTCGTTGAAGTTTCAGTCTTATCATAAGGGGTAATTTTGAATATTTTTTGTTCTCATTGTTGGGATCCTAAGACTGGAGAAAGACAAAGATGAGCTATGGAAATAAGTTATTTTATTTATTACTTATACCAAAGGACGAAATAGAATTTGTTATTTATTTGACGACTTGCAGCAGGCGATGCTGTTTCGTAATGCGCCGTAATAATATTCATACTGGTGACAAGATTATTATATATGTCACATCACACGTCAGGTGGATGCATGACGAAGGCCGAAAGGAAGTACTCGAACAATTATGAAACAATTTAGGTTGTATAACATTATGGCATTTTAAATGTGTAATATAGTGGTCATTAAATACCCAAAGCCCAACTTATCAGTAACATCAACACGCATTAGATATAATAATCTGATATAGTGAATTATATGCGCAGAATTAATTGATGTAAAAGACGTTGAGTAAACGTTTTAGTTGTGGGTATTAAGAGAAATTGTATTCTGCTCGAAGATTACAGCGGTACAAAACAAAAATTATTTTCTATGTCTAAAATAGTTTAACTAAGAGAGAGAGAGAGAGAGAGAGAGAGAGAGAGAGAGAGAGAGAGAGAGAGAGAGAGAGAACCTAGAGCCAAAGATAAGAAAACTGAAAATCAAGGAAGATCATGTGAAACACTGGTAAGATTAGGCTATCTCATAATTCTCACACGATATTATGAATTAATGATAAAAGGAATATAGGACCGAAGCGTTGAATATGAGGAAATGAAAATGAAGACGTGAAAACATAAGATAAAAAAAGAAAGGTAAATCATGAACTTTAGAACAATTCGTAGATTGAAAGTTTACACAAAGAAGGGAAGACGTAAGAAGGAGGTGAAATTCCACAGCTTTGCTGTGTGAGAGAAGAAAAAAAAAAGTATCAAAGATA
The DNA here is from genome assembly GCF_036320965.1 of Panulirus ornatus. Lineage (NCBI taxonomy): Eukaryota > Metazoa > Arthropoda > Malacostraca > Decapoda > Palinuridae > Panulirus > Panulirus ornatus. The sequence continues at coordinate 9,164,114 of NC_092270.1, forward strand.
AATCCTTGTGTGTGTGTCTGGTCTTCACTCCTATTACCGTGGAGCAGCAGCCCGTCGCGTGATGCAGGTCCAAATCTTAGTCACTGGTTAACACGCAGACAACACACACACACACACACACACACACGAGACCCGGAGAAAAAATAAATACTTGGAATATTGTTTGTTTGAGTATTCCTGGGAAATTATATGGGAGGGTATTGATTGAGAGGGTAAAAGGTATGCACAGAGCATCAGACTGGGGAAGAGCAGTGTGGTTTCAAGTAGTGGCAGGGGATGTGCGATGGAGCTGAATTCAGTTAGGTCGATATGCTTTTATGCCTCCTTGTTTGTACCATAAACTGTCTTTAGCCTCAGTTCTCGTTTTCATCTCGAAAATAAAGTGCAGAACGCCTAAATAACTTCTGATAAATACAGAGCCGTTGCTCTTATGATTGATCAATAAATCGTTTGAGTAAATACCGACCGAATATCTGTGAAATGAAAATATATGAGATTGGTCAGTTTGCGTTGTATACTTACCCCCCACAGTTCCTTCTCATTTTATTCCATTTTATTGTTAATAGTTTATATGTGATTCAATATAGATGAGCGATCAATACTCTTCGCTGACTGTGGACGTAAATTATGCTCTTGATGCGATACATCGTAAACCTGGGAGTATATATACGTGGGAAGGTACGTACGTTTGTATAAGGGTGTCCTGGGAGTGTACGTGGGAAGGTACGTACGTTTGTATAGGGGTGTCCTGGGAGTATACGTGGGAAGGTACGTACGTTTGTATAGGGGTGTCCTGTGAGTATACGTGGGAAGGTACGTACGTTTGTATACGGGTGTATGGTCTTCATTGGGGAAGGTGCTCGGGTTAGATGAAAGGTAAAGGAGAGGCGAGGGAGGATATGGGATCATCAGCACTGTTTTTCTTAAGGTCATTTACGGCCAGAAGGCAGCTTGAGGAAAGTACCATCTTTCTATTTTAATTTCCTCGAGAATGCCCGTCGTCCATTTTGTGTCCATGTATCGCTCCTGATAATGGTCTAATGCTTGACGCTATAGAAATCGGTGTAGTGATTCGCGCGTGCATTCCTGAAGTTGGTTGATGGTTTTCTGCTAACTTCCATGAAATTTGTTGAAGACCTCAAGCTAACGCACTCGTATGTGGTTCATTTCTCCTGCGAAACCTTTGAGAACTGCTCTTGGTAATCCACACTTCACCAGAGGTTGGAATAACTAGGGAAGTTTTAAGGCTGAGGGGCTGCCGACGGTGGTGGAGGAGGGAGGAAGTAAGGCGCGGGCGTGGTGAGTGGAGGTGGTGTGTTGCCTCACCCAGGGCGGGAGCCTCCCGGTTTACCACGGAACCCAGCGGTTGGGGGTCCCAGGTGGCGCACACACCCACCCACAGGGATCTGAGGTGCGTTAATGTCATCACGCATTCCATGCAGTATGTGGCATCTCACTTCTGGGGACGGAGGGAGTGAGCGTCGGCTTCGTTCGTCAAAAAAAGAAAAAAAAAACGGGAGTTTCATTTTTTTCTGTCTACATCCCATCAAAGCCTTTTTTTTTTTTTCTCTCTCTTGAGGCTTATAATTTGTCTTTGTACCGCCATGTTCAGTTTTTTTCTCTGTCTACATCCCTTCAAAGCCTCTTTTCTCTATCGAGGCTTATTACTTGTCTTTGTACCGCCATGAACCCAAATAAAATCCACTGTAATCACAGTTCTGTATCATCTCTGGCGCATGAAGTTTTGGGTTACAGGATATTCCAGTATGTTTTGAATGTACAGTTTAATCTACAGGACTGCTCCGTCTACTCCGATCCACCTAGATTTCCTTTGTTGTGTCCGCCACCGGAAACAGGGTAGCGTCTGCTGACCTGCATGACATTTCCGCTGCTGGTGTTGTTAAGGGGGGGTTGGTACCGTTACTGCTTCTTTACTGCCTTATTTTAAATTCTTTGTGTCGATCTAGCGAATCCTTATTCTATGCTCTTTATCTGCTACGACCGTACGGCTTACGCACTCAGTAATTTACTTTCGTTCTTTTTTTTGTGATGTTGCTCGTATTTTAGTCTCATTGAGCAACGTAATTTACGTTCTTTTGTGATGTTGCTCGTATTTTAGTCTCATTGAGCAACGTAATTTACTTACGTTCTTCTTTTGTGATGTTGCTCGTATTTTAGTCTCATTGAGCTTCGTGGAACATTGCAAGGAGGAGGAGGAGGAAGAGGATTAACTTGGGTAACGTTAGAATCACTATAAATGTTCTTCCCCATCAAGACATCTTGTGACCAGTAAACCTATCAGGAGACTCACTACATCATCAGGGTTACCACACTTGGAGGAAGGTCTCTCACTACATCATCAGGGTTACCACACTTACAGGAAGGTCTCTTACTACATCATCAGGGTTACCACACTTACAGGAAGGTCTCTCTCTACATCATCAGGGTTACCACACTTACAGGAAGGTCTCTCTCTACATCATCAGGGTTACCGCACTTGGAGGAAGGTCTCTCACTACATCATCAGGGTTACCACACTTACAGGAAGGTCTCTTACTACATCATCAGGGTTACCACACTTACAGGAAGGTCTCTTACTACATCATCAGGGTTACCACACTTACAGGAAGGTCTCTCACTACATCACCAGGGTTACCACACTTGCAGGAAGGTCTCTCACTACATCACCAGGGTTACCACACTTGCAGGAAGGTCTCTCTCTACATCATCAGGGTTACCACACTTGCAGGAAGGTCTCTCATTACATCATCAGGGTTACCACACTTACTGGAAGGTCTCTCACTACATCATCAGGGTTACCACTCTTAGAGGAAGGTCTCTCACTACATCACCAGGGTTACCACACTTACAAAAAGGTCTCTTACTACATTATTAGCGTTACCACACTTACAGGAAGGTCTCTTTCTACGTCATTAGGGTCACCAAACCTCATCTCTCTTTATATCGCCAAAGGAAGTTTGATTGTAGGTCTCCCTTAGACGTAATTGGAGTACGTTGTGTCGGGGTTGAAATAGGGGTAAATTTTCTTTGAATTGTGCTTCATGTAATTGGCTTAGGATGCATAACAGGACAAAAGAACGAGCGTAAATTTGTCTCTATAAAGATGAAGGTGCTTATAACTTGGGTCTACCGACGTGTAAACAGAACTGGACTCTATTCTTTTGGCCCGAGACGAATGGAAATGAATACCAGTGGATCCATCTACTGTCATTCTCAAAGAACCCACATCTGGTTCCATAGATAGGATTAGTAGATAGTTTGACGTAGCCTAACGCAAACATGGTTATCCATTACCAGTGGCAGTTTGTTCGTTCCTCTCGTAGATATTGAACGGAGAAGAAGCAAACTTCGCCATTAGAATTACTCGCACATCCTCCAGTACAGAGTGTTGTGAAATCAGTGAATGTTAAAGACGAACACCCGCCATGTATTAGAAGTGGAAGCCCTACGTGCATATGGAATGATGTTTAGCTTTAGATCCTCGAATTGATACCCTAATTTTGCTTGTTGTAAACAGTTTATTTTATATGGAGCTCGTCTTGTGGATTAATCATTGTGAAGGAGTTCGTGGTGGACCTTTGGCACACTCAGTTCCTTTCCCCCTCCACTCCCCCCCCTTTTTTTTTTTCCACGCACCCTCCACAGGAAAGGTAGGAGTGCGCAATAAACTGGCTACTACTTTCCACAAAACTGACGCATCGTGTGTTGACTTAGAGCCTTGTAGGTATTCTTGATGTTTGTTTACCTTTGGTCCTTTTTTAATCTGGCGTTTAATCTACCTCTTGTTTAAGTTTAATCTACCTACCTCTTGTTTAAATTTAATCTACCTACCTCTTGGTCCCACTGAAAAAGAGATTCCATATGTTACTGGCTTATAGCCTAGCTTAGCAAAACCCATATAGAGTTGCATGTTTCACTGCATCATCAGCAACAGCTGTTAAGATAGATTTAAGTGCATCTGTAGGTGTTTTAGATAGGCTTGCAGGGAGATGGATTGAAAATAAAAAGTGTTTTTTTATCGTTGGTAGAGATAGCCTTGCTTAATCATCATACCAACGCGGGCTTTATCCACGCTGAGGCTCCAGCTGTTGGCTGAGACACTTGGAGCTGCCTTCGTAGGGACGTAGGGAATATCAGGACCAGACTTTTGGGGACTCCTCCAGCGTTTTTGTAATTTACTCTATCCTGCCAATGGAGCTTCGAGGGGGTCATGTAAGACATGGGCATCCAGTGACTCGGTCATGGTTTGATTATCATATCATGTTCAAGCTTTTGCCCTAAAAAGATAAGCATGAATTTATTAGACGAACATATTGTTGGAAATTACAGTATATATATATATATATATATATATATATATATATATATATATATATATATATATATATATGATAATGTAAATCTTGGAAGCATAGGGGAATTCATATCCCTTTGCGTCGTAGTTGCAGCATATATATATATATATATATATATATATATATATATATATATATATATATATATATATATATATATATATATATATTGGCGTTATGTGCATGACTTCATAATAGTGTGACTTCATCAATATTGTATTACCCAATGTTCCCATTTAACAGTACTGTCCACCGATCAGCTAACCTGGCATGGTAAGCAACACCGGACATACCTAGGCTGCTTACTGTCCGTCACACACCTGGAACCTTTTGTATTGATGGCGTTTGAGCCGCAAATTTCGTTATCACTACGGGCTCTTGCGTTGTCCATCGATCTAATGTAATTCGGTGTTTTCGGCCTGCATGTTTGCGAGTGTTTCATTAGGAAATGTAATCTTACGAGGTTTGGTTCCAATTGTGATTATCTAATCGAATGAGATTTAAAAAAATTCAGTGGTGGACGAGTCTCAGGTGTTGCTTCCCAGTGCGCGAAGGCATTGGTTAACTTATTTTACAGATGAGGTCGTCAGTGATGCAAGCCTAATTCTCATACCGGGATGCGTACAGAATGATCCTATGAGGAAGCCATGTTGGTTGAACTGGTGTCTGGCTGGCTTAGAACTCTCAAGTTTAATTCACTGGTTCAGCGAGGAGACCCGCATGGTCCCAGGAGCCTAAGCTGCTTACGTCGTCAAGTGGCCTATGAACGGAAGCTCAAAGTCCTATGTCGCCTGCGTAGCCCATATTATCACATACTCATCGCTATGTCCCTCGTCATCGTCCTCCGTCATTTTGAATCGCATCGTGGCGTAACGAAAATTGCGTTTGACGTAGGTGGCGTAAGGGTCATAGCTGTAGTCTGAATTTTCCCTGGGTTTTGTTCCTTTTAAAAATGGTTCGACTGGAAACTTTACATGGCTCAGCTCGAAGGATATTTCTCCTTTGCCTATGGAACTTATTATAGATTAGCTCAATATTTACCATGGAGTATTTCCCTTCATTCTTACCTCACTCCCAATCTCTTAAGCCTTAACGCAGGCGACAAGTTTGCCTTGGAAAGGCCTCCTTGTGTTTTCAGTCTTCCATCTCTTTCCACACATTTCGTTCCTGTTTCATATCCTCGTTACACATTGTCTTTTTATATATCCCTTGTTGTCCATTTCGTCCCTCTTCCATATCCTCTCGTTACACATGATCTTCGTATATCCTGTGTTTTACACATTTCGTTCCTTTTCCAACTCCACGTCACAGTTTTATTTCTTATACTTTCTGTATCACATCCTTCGTTCCTCTTCCATTCCCTCTTGTCCTTCAGTTATCTTCCGTGCATCCTCCTCACGTTTCGTTCCTCTTCCATAGCCGGCTCTGTTAAATTCTCGTGACAAGAGGTAATTGGTGAGAGGTTTATGTGCTGTCTCAAGCCTAGTAATTGTGTTACCAACATGCCTGGCTAACCTCGCTGAAGATTTAAAGAGCCACCCAAATTTCCTTATAAAGCTGGCATGCGATCCAGGTTGGAAGCCCCGCGTGCCGTCGCCCACTGACGAACTGCACCACTGCAACAACAGAAACAGCAGCAGCAGCACACATACGTCAGGGAGGCAATCATGAACAAGGTGATCGTGTTTTTAAATATCAGAACTGACATGTTGGGGAGTGCGGGATGTGGCGCGGACGACCTTGGCGAGGCAGTCTGTGCTGGTGGCACGCGGGGCGAGGCTACACACACACACACACACACACACTCACACACATCTCTCCTCCCTCGGTTGCTAATACATTTTCCCTGCACGAACAGCGACGGCAGGATTCCTCCCTGCACCTTGAATAGTCATGGTTCTATTACCACATTCATAGATTAGCCGCATTTACCTCGACCACAGTATTTGGTCTTGCAACTGGGACGCGTTCAGCATGCAGTAAATGTTAGTATCGTGGTTTGTTTACCATTATGCAACGTACTCCAGGCGTGTTAAATGGTCATCGAAGATTCCATTCATGTCCCCTCCTACCTTGCATGTCCTGCTTGTGGGATGAAGGGGTTGTCTCTCCTGCTTGTGGCATGAAGGGGTTTTTAAAGATGTCTCCTCCAGTTCCTGTTTTGTACGTCTCTGTATTGTGTGAAGAAATGTACCGGTATGTTTCAACATGGCGCTCTTTTGTATTTATAATCTCGATAATTGGACGAGGACTGTTTTATAGATAGCATCTGGCTGGGTTCATTGTGCGGGAATAGCTTGAAATAGGCACCTGTTAAAGAAAAAGGTATTTAATGTCAACGCATACACACATTATATATATATATATATATATATATATATATATATATATATATATATATATATATATATATATATATTTCCCTGGGGATAGGGGAAAAAGAATACTTCCCACGTATTTCCTGCGTGTCGTAGGCGACTAAAAGGGAAGGGAGCGGGGGGCTGGAAATCCTCCCCTTTTTTTTTTTTTAATTTTCCAAAAGAAGGAACAGAGAAGAGGGCCAGGTGAGGATATTCCCTCAAAGGCCCAGTCCTCTGTTCTTGACGCTACCTCGCTGTCGCGGGAAATGGCGAATAGTATGGAAAAAAAAATATGTATATATATATATATATATATATATATATATATATATATATATATATATATATATATATATTAGTTAAATGGTCAGGTAATTTAGTGGCATTTGTATTAAAGACACATAACAAGCTAATCAGGAACTTTTAAACGTGGATGAACTACACATAGTAACTTTAAAGTAAAATCTTGTCATGGCTGAAATAAGCAAACCTTAACAGGCCTTGGGAGCGAGTGCTGAGCAACCTTAATAGGTCTTGAGAGCGAATGGGTAAGCTTTAATAGGTCTTGGGAGCGAGTGGTGAACAAAACTTCAATAGATCTTGGGAGCGAGTTGAGTAAAACTTCAATAGGTCTTGGGAGCGAGTGGTGAGCAGAACTGAGGAGGACTTGGGAGCGAGTGGTGAACAAAACTTCAATAGGTCTTGGGAGCGAGTCGTAAGCAAAGCTTCAGTTGGTCTTGGGAGCGAGTCGTGAGGGAAGCTGATTTCTTGGGAGCGAATGGGGATTTAGTCATCTTAATATATCCCAGCCTCTTGTGATATTTCGTATTCATTTTCCTGGGGATAAATGTGACATCCCTCTTTCCACTTAATATTTGATTTTGTTGTCCTCTTGTTTGGCAACGTCAGGCTTGTCCATTGGTAGTTTCCGAGTGTCGTGAGGATCTGTTGTTTTTATATTAATCAAACGTTGCATAACGAATGTGTGCGTGCGCATGTGCAATAGGTTGTGTGTGTGTGTGTGTGTGGTTCGTGTGTGTGGTGTCGGGGGCAAGTGTCGGAAACTGTTCTCCCCCAAACCCCGTCGGGAGAGGAGGGTGGGTTTTAAAAACCGGATGTGGATGTACAAGGACACAGGGGCGTGATATCTACTTAGGCCTTGTTTGAAAAAAAAAAAAAAAAAAAAAAAAAAAAAAAAAAAAAAAAAAAAAAAAAAAAAAAAAAAAAAAAAAAAAAAAAAAAAAAAAAAAAAAAAAAAAAAAAAAAAAAAAAAAAAAAAAAAAAAAAAAAAAAAAAAAAAAAAAAAAAAAAAAAAAAAAAAAAAAAAAAAAAAAAAAAAAAAAAAAAAAAAAAAAAAAAAAAAAAAAAAAAAAAAAAAAAAAAAAAAAAAAAAAAAAAAAAAAAAAAAAAAAAAAAAAAAAAAAAAAAAAAAAAAAAAAAAAAAAAAAAAAAAAAAAAAAAAAAAAAAAAAAAAAAAAAAAAAAAAAAAAAAAAAAAAAAAAAAAAAAAAAAAAAAAAAAAAAAAAAAAAAAAAAAAAAAAAAAAAAAAAAAAAAAAAAAAAAAAAAAAAAAAAAAAAAAAAAAAAAAATGTTGTGTGTGTGTGTGTCGGGGGCAGTGTCGGCAAACTGTTCTTCCCCCACCCCCGTCGGCGGAAGAGGAGGGTGTGTAACACTCGGATGTGGATGTGACAAGGCATCCACAGGGGTCGCTGACCTTAATCTGATCTGGGTAGGCCTAATCGTTCGATACGCCATCATTGATCATTGAGCCTGTATTAACTTGACAGTGTGTGTGTGTGTGTGCAGGAGCCTAGCAATCCCTCTGTGATCTGGGCGAAGGCTGTAGATAAGGCGTGTTCCAGCTCAACCATGATGTCTGGTGGGCGAATGGGCGGCCGGCGGCGAGTGGGCGTGCACAAGGAGCCGCCCTCACCATCTGCCAATGGGGTTGCGGCCCCCAGACAGTATTCCCTCCACGACTTCGATATTGTTAAGACAATTGGTAAGTCCATATCTACCTCTGACTATTCTTTTTCTCTGACACTTGAAGGAAACTTATCTCTCGGGGAAGCGGTTAATAAAGCAATACAATATCATCATATGTACTAGATTATATATGTATTGATCAGATTTGGTTGGGTTTGTGTTTTACACTTAGTGGCTGATGTTTAATGTCGTTTCGTCCGATTTGATTGCGTCTGGTGGAGAAGTGGTTGACGACGCTCGATTTCTGTAGGAGTGGCGCCGATGTCAATCAAGTTTTGATAATTGCGCGTGTGGGGTTGGGTTTAGGATGATGTCCTTGCCGTACTTGCGTCTCTTTATATGGAGATATATCGACTTATCTGCAGTGCCATAACAGCTGGTGTGTTTGGTCGGTGCCACAAGTCCATGACGATGAGAGCCGCTAGCTAGCATCTTCATGCATATTAACGGGACCTAAAGGGTGTGAACCTGGGGATTTTTATGATATATATATATATATATATATATATATATATATATATGTGTGTGTGTGTGTGTGTGTGTGTGTGTTGTATTTGCTGTCTATGTATGTAATTATATGTATTGTACTGGTATGGATATTTTTTGTAACACTCGTTGAGCCCCATCTTTTGAACATTCTTTGCCATCGCCCACCCTTTCACACTTCTATGCTGGCCACATTTACCACAACCTCGTTTACACCTTATTCCATCACTCTTAGATGCTTCTGTATATATTTCTAAACAAGTTTGTTGTCTGATTCAATGGCAGTTCTGTCTCTACTTTTTTTTTTTTTTTGAAGAAGTGTTCACTCTACGACATAAATTTGGATTAAGAACCTAAAGCTACGTAGTGATCAGCCACCCGCTCACTTTTCTCTCTAACATGGTGGGCAGGTTTAAGACACCTAGCCTTTCCCTGTAGCTTAGTTCTCTTTAATATTCTGTGCTATCTTTGTTACACAATTCTTTGACCTCCTCTATAAGTTCTTTGTGCTTTAGGGGCAGGGACTAGACTTATGAAGTTTATTCTACGTTTGGTATTCTCTTAGAAACATGAACAACTTGCTAGTATTTCCGTATTCTGACACAAAAAAGCTGTTCTAATATTTTCCAGTAGACAGTTGGTTTCCCATACGAGTGGCAATGTGGGATTCTGGCGAAAGGTTAGGGACAAGGGTAGCTCAAGAGCCTATTTCACACTATGTCCCATCCTCATCACTATATTTACATATCGATGTGTGTGTGTGTGTGTGTGTGTGTGTGTGTGTGTGTAAGCGCAATAGCTGCATGATAACAGCTAGAAAGTTGAAACTTTTAGGTTTACTAAGGCGACCCCAAGGGTGTGCACCTGGGAATATATTTTTCGTAATATTTGGTGTGTGTGTGTGTGGGTGTCAGTGCCATAGGGATAAGGGGGAAGGGATAATGCAGAAGATTTATATGGAAAAAATAAATGATATCTGGTCGAGCAAAGCTAGTCATGAATATGAAAAAATTTAGCATTGAGTCGCGCAGGTATCTTTGATTATTCAAAAAAAAGTTTATAATTACCCGTATGGTTATATATTAGGTTATATATTAGTGCAGAGGTAACCAATTGAAGGTCTTAAGAATAATTACTGAACGAATTATGATATCAATGTTCACGGTGCCGATAAGCGCGTTGCTCGTTTTGAGTTAGTTTTGTACACCCGATTCGAGTCGACTTGCACCCGCTATCAATGGGCCGCTATGGGACTCGAACATTGATTAATATGAGAGGTAACGGGAAATACACTCTTCTTCACTCACCTCTAGCCTTGTATCCTTCACCCATGCTATCCGGTGAAAGGATTTGTTTGTGTACAATTGACAAGCTTGTGAAATTCTAATTGTGGGGACAGCGATGAAGTTAGATAGGGTTGGAAGTGATCTGGTGTGAGCTAGGAACTGAGGAGGTCGGTGTGGCCTTTTAAGATTTGGTTGGGACTTGTGGTTGGCAAGGGTATAGTTAGTGTGGACCTAGCCAAGCCAAACTATACCTAACCTTCGACATAAGTAACCAGGACTATAGAGTTGTATATATCCAAGTCATTATTTTATTCATTAACTTCATCACCTGACGTGTTATTCCACCGCTTGTGTCAAGCGAGAACAAAATTAGTTGCTGGTTATGAGTCTTGTTTCAGCGAGGCTCAGCTGCAAATTGCATTGCCGGCCGGCTGCAAGGGGCAGACCCGTCGAGTGGATTAGGGGGGTTGTTGTGGAGGCGGCGGCTTCCTGGGTGGAGGCCATGGATGACATGGGCTGGTATCCTGTCCCTTCTTGCGTCGCGCGGATTTCGCCCACGGGCGGAGGGAGGGAGTGAGGCAGTGGATGGCGTCAGGTGAATACGGTCGCAGGTTTTGACGGGGAGCTGCCGCGCATCCTAACTACCTCTCAGAGCGAATTCTCATGCCGAATCATGCCAGCAGCCTCGTAACTTAGATAGACTGTTAAAAGAGGAAGCGAATGTGTGGAAATTACCGTACGAGCTTGAGTGTGTGTGGAGGAATAAACTCGCGCTAGATTTCGATTGGGAAAGCATCGGTTAAGTATTGGACGAGACGCTCTCAACTACAACAAATATTAAAGCTGTTACACGAGGACAAATACCCTAAATATTATTAAGTATTCTGTTTAAACCTCATAAACCAGATGATGTCAAATATCATTACGTTCTGCTCTTTACTACCGTATATTTGCTGAAATCACTTGTCACAGTCATGTGTTATCCCTGCACTGTTATGTGCGTTAAAAGTAGGTGGACTCGTGTTTATGTTTAATTCTACTGGGTCTTTCTCAGTATTATCTTTATTGAATGATCTCATTGTTGTATCAGTTGTACATTAGCGTACTGCGCTACAATTGCTTCGTATCATTATTTGGTGTCTTTCTGTGTCGTGTGCTCCAGAGGTGAAGATGGAGGGGGTGAACCGTATTATGCCAGCTGTGGGCTCTGTCATCCGTCTCATATGTTTTCCTAACACGAAAGTTGTCTAGCGACGTCCCGCTAGATGTTTATACGTAAATCTCATAGCAGGAGTACGCTAAGACCTAGAAAACTACTATATATATATATATATATATATATATATATATATATATATATATATATATTATCGCTATTTCCGGCTTTGGCGAGGTAGCGTCAAGAACAGATAACTGAGCCTTAGAGGGAAAAATCCTCACCTGGCCCCCCTTTTCTGTTCTATCTTTTGGAAAAGTAAAAGAGAAGGGAAGGATTTCCAGCCCTCCGCTACCACCCCTTTTAATCGCCTTCTACGACGCGTAGGGAATACGTGGGAACCATTCTTTCTCCCCTGTCACCAGGGGGAATATATATATATATATATATATATTCGCTGAGACGATACGGGCAGCTGAATAGCCTAATCAAGGCCATCTCATTAACAATATCTATATACCTAGCTTAAGGTAGGTACCAACTTTATCGACTAACCCCTGGGAAAGAATGAGGAGCTGGATGTGGCAGCGAATGTAATGGAAAAGGGTTGAGTCACCGAGTAGGTGAGGGGGGGGGGGGAAGGTTCTGGAAGTGCTGAAGAATGTTTGGAAAGTGAGAGCATTACCTGGGAGGGTAAAAATGGGTATGTTGGAAGGTATATGTATGAGTCCCAACATTATCATACGGGCGCGAGGTAAGAGCTACAGTTAAGGACGTAAGGAGAAGGGTAGGTGTGTTGGAAATGAAATGTTTGAGGACAGTATGTGGTGTGAGGTGGTTTGAGCGAGTAAGTAATGGCAAAGTAAGAACTGAGAGAACTGAAGAGGTTTGCTGAGATATTTGGGCATAGGGAGAGAATGAGTGAGGAAAGATTGACCAAGAGGATATATATATATATATATATATATATATATATATATATATATATATATATATATATATATATATGTGTGTGTGTGTGTGTGTGTGTGTGTGTATGTATGTGTCTAAAATGGTGGGAACAAGCAGGATGGAAAGACCAAATTGGAGATGGATGGAATGGAAAAGATTTTGAGCGATCAGAGCCCAAACATGCTGGATGGTGAAAGGTGTGCACGGAATAGAGTGAATTGGAACAATGTGGTATGCAGGGGTCGACAGGCTGTCATTGAACTGAACCAGGGCATGTGGGGCGTCCGGGGTGAACCATGGAATAGTCTGTGGGAACCAGGTTATGGAGAGGGAGCTGTGGTTTCGGTGCATTCCACGTGACAGTTAGAGAATGGATGTAAGCGGATGCTTACTATATATATATATATATATATATATATATATATATATATATATATATATATATATATATATATAGCCCAGTTTACTGTAGCAGACTTTTATTATAAGCCTCATGACAGCAAGACTCGGGGCAGTGCCATGATGTTGGTGGCTGCCATACCATCACCATGGCACCATACCATCACCATGCCAGACTCCGGTATGTCGGTAGGGGTGCTAAGGTTAGCAGACAGCGCCGCACGGCCGTCACCGTTTCTGTCAGAATGGGCGTAAATCACACGTTTTAGAACCTATTGATAGACTTTCTACACATTAACGATACTTTCACTCCTGTCTACCAGTTGCCGGAGCCTCCCGCCAGGTGGTCGGCCCTACACACACACACACACACACACACACACACACGTGAGCACCCTTCCCCAGCCGTGCTGGCAGGGTGAGCGCCCTTCCTCAGCCCTACTGGTAGGGTGAGCGCCCTTCCCCAGCCCTACTGGTAGAGTGAGCGCCCTCCCCCAGCCCTACTGGTAGGGTGAGCGCCCTTACCCAGCCCTACTGGTAGGGTGAGCACCCTCCCCAGCCCTACTGGTAGGGTGAGCGCCCTTCCTCAGCCCTACTGGTAGGGTGAGCGCCCTTCCCCAGCCCTACTGGTAGAGTGAGCGCCCTCCCCCAGCCCTACTGGTAGGGTGAGCGCCCTTACCCAGCCCTACTGGTAGGGTGAGCGCCCTTCCCCAGCCCTACTGGTAGGGTGAGCGCCCTTCCCCAGCCCTACTGGTAGGGTGAGCGCCCTTCCCCAGCCCTACTGGTAGTGTGAGCGCCCTTCCCCAGCCCTACTGGTAGGGTGAGGAGCGCCCTTCCCCAGCCCTACTGGTAGGGTGATCACCCTTCTCAGCCCTATTGGTAGGGTGAGGAGCGCCCTTCCCCAGCCCTACTGGTAGGGTGATCACCCTTCTCAGCCCTATTGGTAGGGTGAGGAGCGCCCTTCCCCAGCCCTACTGGTAGGGTGAGGAGCGCCCTTCCCCAGCCCTACTGGTAGGGTGATCACCCTTCCCCAGCCCTACTGGTAGGGTGAGCGCCCTCCCCCAGCCCTACTGGTAGGGTGAACACCCTTCTCAGCCCTACTGGTAGTGTGAGCGTCCTCCTCAGCCCTACTGGAAGGGTGATCACCCTTCTCAGCCCTACTGGTAGGGTGAGCGCCCTCCCCCAGCCCTACTGGTAGGGTGAGCGCCTACAGAGTCACTGGGCCGTCTCAACCGTTCATTTGAGGTATCGTAGAAAGATTAGTGTGGACAGGTGTCTGGCGGCCCCACCTTGCCACTGACGTATATGCTGGTGGGTGTTACTGTACACACCAGGGATGGTGGTGGGTGTTACTGTACACACCAGGGATGGTGGTGGGTGTTACTGTACACACTGGTGTTGGGTGTTACTGTACACACCAGGGATGGTGGTTGGTGTTACTGTACGCTGTCGACTTTGGGGAGTGTGTGACGCGGGACGACACTGCCGACTGTGGGGGGTGAGAAGTATGTGTGACGCGGGACGACAGGTCACATGTACGATGGGGTGTGTAACGCAACCACAACCTCACCCAGGTGGGTGACGGGACCACAACCCACAACACCTCACCTCACCACAACAGCGTCACAACAGTGGGGAATGACGGCAAAAAATGAAGATAAATGATAAAAAAAAAATGAAATAAGCAGTGCTTGAGGGTTCACTCACCCATTCCCTCTCACCCATTCCCCCATTCACCCATTCCCCCATTCCCTTCCGCACAACACCCCTCCCTTCTCCTCCCGCACACACACCCCCCACTGAAGTCTGTATAATGCAGTGCAGACATGTGTGTGTGTGGGGCCGCCTGGACCTGGCGTGCTGTGGCCTTCCTTCTGACGCGGCGCTGGCCGAAGCCCTGGCCTTCCGAGGTCTGTCCTAGCCCTAGCCCTGGCCTCTTAGGTCTGTCCTAGCCCCTAGCCTCAGCCCTGGCCTCCTAGGTCTGACCCAGCCCCAGCCCTGGCCTCCTAGGTCTGACCCAGCCCTTAGCCTCAGCCCTGGCCTCCTAGGTCTGACCCAGCCCTAGCCTCAGCCCTGGCCTCCTAGGTGTGACCTAGCCCCTAGCCTCAGCCCTGGCCTCCTAGGTCTGACCCAGCCCTGGCCTCCTAGGTGTGACCTAGCCCCTAGCCCCAGTCCTGACCTCATAGGTCTGACCCAGCCCCTAGCCCAGCCCTGGCCCTGACCTCGTAGGTGTGACTCAACCCCTAGCCCCAGCCCTGGCCTCCTAGGTCTGACCCAGCCCTAGCCCTAGCCCTGGCCTCCTAAGTCTGTCCTAGCCCCAGGCTCCTCCTCCCAGGTCTGACTTAGCCCCAGCCCCGTCCTAGGCGTGACCCTGCCCCGTCCCTTCCCCGGTCTGGTCTGGGGTAACCCAAAATTGAGACGTCGAACTGCAACTCGGGGGACGAGGGATCTCTGGTGGAAGGAGTCGACGGTGGTGAGGTTGGTGCTGGTTACTTATTTCCGAATGGATAGATAAGCTCCACACATCGAAGTTCATAGACTGTGGTCTTACTTTGGTTGCTTCTGGTCGGTGGCCCGGATCTTGGAGGTTTCAATAGGTATTTTGGAGAAGTGTGTAATTTGGAGGATAATTGTCAAACCCTAACGGCAGTGGTGGAGTCATTAGCATAAACCCCAGTGGAGGAGTTGTGTCTAGTAACGGCTTCGTTACTGAGTGTGAGGAAGTAGAAGGGGCACCCCACCTCCGTGCCCCGTGCCCCGTGCACCGCCACAGGTGAGGGGAGTGGAAAGTGAGGATGGCCTCTCTGGTGTGTGTACAGCCATGGGATGAGACCTTCGCGCGACCTGATATTGATGGCATTGATGATTGATAGCGTTTACGGCCGTCTGGCTGGAAAGGTTCGGTGA
Organism: Panulirus ornatus; assembly: GCF_036320965.1. Lineage (NCBI taxonomy): Eukaryota > Metazoa > Arthropoda > Malacostraca > Decapoda > Palinuridae > Panulirus > Panulirus ornatus. The sequence continues at coordinate 9,180,021 of NC_092270.1, forward strand.
GATCTATGAAGGCGAGAGCCACGGAGGTCTCCAAGTCTCTGTCTCTCTCTCTAGGCCGTGAGAGACAATGGTAGGAAGAAGCTGAGGCAGTAGGATCTTTGAAGAGGTCTTCGTCCAAATTGCCAAACAGTAAGGAGGCTGTGGCGTGTGCTGAGGGTTTGAAGTGGTGGGTGATTGAGGACAAATGTGTTCGGAACTCATTCCGAAAATTAGGGACTTATTGACCTCGGTGTTGAAGGGAGGGAGACTTTGAGAAGTCTTTTATGATTCGTTCATTTCGACAGGTGGAGGGAAGCATTGGTCATGGAGAGCGCTCCGTTAGATTAGGGGAGCGAACTTCTCCTTCAATGTCACAGGTTCGCCAGTGGGTGTATGGGTGTAGCAGAGCACCGTACACATAGGCTTCGCAGCTCTTTGATGGTGACTGCTGATTCTTGTATTGACCCTCGGGTTTTTTTTGTTCGCTGGGGCAGGGAGGCAACGCTGGGAATCAGAGGCCGGGTTGGTTGAGTGTGTGGCTGATAAGATGGCAATGCGAAGCGATCGTTCAACAGTCGACGCTCCTCCGGAGACGGAGATGGGCAACAGCACCAGAGAAAGGCGGGGCGCTGGTTATTGAGCCACCTCGTCTCTCAATTCCCTGTTAGTTCAGAGGATGAGATTATATTTCACGAATTACGTAATTGCTTTGGAGAGATTAGTGTTGGGGTAGAAGGCCCAGCGTAGGTTCGCTGAGCCTAAAGCGGGTTATAAACTTAGCGTACGTCTTCTGGGCGTGGTCTGAACAGATGTTTTAAGGGATACGTGATAAAGGACGCGTGTGAATGGCACAGATGTAATGATCGCATTTATTTTCAAGGTCATTCAGGCTTCGCAAAACCCTCCCCCTCCCCGAGTTCAGGGACGCTGAGGAAGTGTTTACAAGCCCAGAGAGAAAAACGTATTGCTGGCCGATTCAGTTACCTCAGGCGACTGTGTGTGTTTTGAAGCTCTGCTTCCCTCCCGTTAGAATTACTGTGTAGGGGGTGTGTGTCGCCCCCTTTGGCGGGGCCCGTACAGCCCAATAGGTGTGCACTACAGCCCATGGGGTTTGTGGAAAGGTGGTACACCACGTAGGGACGTGGGTGGGTGTGTACCAATCAGCTACCTAAGCCTAGGTGTTAACCTTGCCATCTTGCGACAGCTGAAGTTGGTCAGGTCACGGAGTGAGTGAGGTCCAGATTGGGGGAGGATGGAAGGCGGAGGGAGCGCCCTCCCCGCCCCCCAAAGGAAGGTGGTACCTTATATGTACCACCTTCCATATGGGACGACCCAGACAGGTGGTACTTCCACGCCACTCCCTTCCATAACCAGCTGGCTTCGGCCACCACCCTCTACTACTAGTCCGTCCATATTTGATGGTGACATTTCTATACCCTTCCCCAACACCCCCTTCCCGTGCACTTGCTTAAGACATTATTAGACACGTTTAGCGTGTGGTTCCGTCTGTAGATTGTCTTGTGGTCAACCCCTGCTATGGGTACGGTGTTTTCTCTCGAGCCATAACAACTCTGTATTTTCGTGGGTTACAGTGTGGTCTTGAGCTCCGTATGTACCCGGAGATCTGTATCGACTGTATGGCGAGATGGAGGTACTGTAACGAGCCTGTATGTTGTTACTGTAGGCCAGCCTGGGTCTGTATGGTGTTACTGTCAGTGAGTCGTGACGGTGTGTGGGTGTGAGTCGTGACGGTGTGTGGGTGTGAGCCGTGACGGTGTGGGTATGAGCCGTGACGGTGTGGGTATGAGCCATGACGGTGTGTGGGTATGAGCCGTGACGGTGTGTGGGTGTAAGCCGTGACGGTGTGAGTATGAGCCGTGACGGTGTGTGGGTGTGAGCCTTGACGGTGTGGGTGTGAGCCATGACGGTGTGTGGGTATGAGCCGTGACGGTGTGTGGGTGTAAGCCGTGACTCTGTGGGTGTGAGCCGTGACGGTGTGTGGGTGTGAGCCTTGACGGTGTGGGTGTGAGCCGTGACGATGTGGGTATGAGCCGTGACGGTGTGGGAGTGAGTCGTGACGGTGTGGGTATGAGCCGTGACGGTGTGGGTGTGAGTCGTGACGGTGTGGGTGTGAGCCGTGACGATGTGGGTATGAGCCGTAACCGTATAGGTATGAGTCGTGACGGTGTGGGTGTGAGCCGTGACGGTGTGGGTGTGAGTCGTGACGGTGTGGGTGTGAGCCGTGACGGTGTGGGTGTGAGCCGTGACGGTGTGGGTGTGAGCCGGGACGGTATGTATCGTGAGCCGTGACGGTGTGTGAGGGATGAGCCGTACACGTGGAAACAACCACCCCCACACTCCCTCCTTCCTTCCCTCCTTCATCATCAGGGTACACAACATAGCAGGACTATATATATATATATATATATATATATATATATATATATATATATATATATATATATATATATATATATTGGACAATCACATGTTTACCAAATGGCGTCCTAGCTTCTTCGTCTCTTCGATGTATATCAACTGTTATATTTCTCTCTTGTGTCTCCCCTGATGATGTGATTATTACACGAAAGTGCACTTGGGAACTTTTCGTGTTTCATTTTCCCCGTGGACTCATAGGAATATATATATATATATATATATATATATATATATATATATATATATATATATATATATATATATATATATATATATATATATATATATTTATATTTATATAAATATATATTAACAGTGGTAACACAGCACACCATATTGCATGAACACGGCACACAACACAGCCTGGCTGTAACACGTACATTGTGGTGGCGTTATTTACCACGTGACGCATCACATCTGCCCCGTGTCATCCCTGATGGCAATCTCGTGACACACAAGACGCGCGCGCGCATGCGTGTGTGTGTGTGTGTGTGTGTGTGTGTGTGTGTGGTTGGGGTTGTAACGAAATCACAACCTCTACGCCGTGGCCTGAGCGACACCCGATCTATTGTCATAACATGGCATGGTAGTGGTCCATCCTCTCTCTCTCTCTCTCTCTCTCTCTCTCTCTCTCTCTCTCTCTCTCTCTCTCTCTCTCTCTCTCTCTCTCTCTCTCTCTCAACGGGAGGTCGTACGCCTGTTGACTCTCCCTCCTCCACCTTCGTGGTATACCCAAGGTGCCATGTAGTCATTCACCTGAGCTGCCTCCGTCGTGCCGTTCGTGGTGGTGTTGCGTGCCCCCCTTGGCAATCAGGCCAGTAAATTAATCCCCCAGGTCTTTAACGACGCCGAGGCGTCACCCGTATCAGGAAGCGACCATCGTGGGACCCCTGTCTCGTCACTCTCCGGCAGAGGGAGGTGGGTGTGTATATGACGCCTCTTTTCCCACGGGCTCCTCCGGCAGGAGGGTCGTGGGACGTTGTCGCAGCCCGGCTCCTGCAGCAGTGTGAGCTATGGGACCTTCGGCCTCCCTAGCCTCTAGCAGCAGAGAGCCCAAGTATCCACACACTAACTGAGGACCTAGGGTTAGCAAGTCCCTTCTACAGAAGCTCCACGAGACCCGGCATTCGTGCAGATTTCCTAAGGAACGCCTGCCTCACCACACCTCCCGTCTACACTGGCACCGTACATCAGCTTCGTCCTTTTTTTTTTTCGTCTCCAGCACCTCGAGATACCAGCCTCACCTCCTGCACCGGGAGGAACCTTCCCACGTCATCTCGCCTTACTTCAGCACGCCTTAGCTTTCTTACCTAATCCTGCACCCCTTGCAGCAGCGCGCCCTGAATTACACCACACCTCTTCGGTACTTACCCAAGAAAGCACCGGGCTGTTGCAGCGAGTTTCCGGGCCGCCTCCCTCCCTCCCAACCCCCTAAGTCCGGTCACTATCAGCGACCAAAGGAAGCCTCAGGTTGTAGTTTACCCGCGAAATATTCACACAGTCGGACCCTTGCACATCTCTGAGTGCCCTGCCGCTACAGTAGCACCATATCAAGGCTGTAGCACGTCCCTGTGAGTCCTGCCGATACAGTAGCACCATATCAAGGCTGTAGCACGTCCCTGAGTGCCCTGCCGCTACAGTAGCACCATACCAAGGCTGTAGCACGTCCCTGAGTGCCCTGCCGCTACAGTAGCACGTCCCTGAGTGCCCTGCCTCTACAGTAGCCCCATATCAAGGCTGTAGCACGTCCCTGAGTGCCCTGCCGCTACAGTAGCACCATACCAAGGCTGTAGCACGTCCCTGAGTGCCCTGCCGCTACAGTAACACCATACCAAGGCTGTAACACGTCCCTGAGTGCCCTGCCGCTACAGTAGCACCATACCAAGGCTGTAGCAGGTCCCTGAGTGCCCTGCCGCTACAGTAGCACCATACCAAGGCTGTAGCACGTCCCTGAGTGCCCTGCCGCTACAGTAGCACCATACCAAGGCTGTAGCAGGTCCCTGAGTGCCCTGCCGCTACAGTAGCACCATACCGAAGCTGTAGCACGTCCCTGAGTGCCCTGCCGCTACAGTAGCACCATACCAAGGCTGTAGCACGTCTCTGAGTGCCCTGCCGCTACAGTAGCACCATACCAAGGCTGTAGCACGTCCCTGAGTGCCCTGCCGCTACAGTAGCACCATACTTGTTGGACCGTCTCTTATCAGACATAATGAAAATATTAATATGATTTAGAATCTTGGTTTATATCAGTTAGATAACATATGATAACTTCATTGATGACGAAAAAGAGTAGATATGTTGACCTGCTTTTGTAACATGGTAGAGGTGTGTGTGTGTGTGTGTGTGTGTGTGTGTGTGTGTGTGTGTGTGTGTGTACCTTCTCTGGCAGGCCCCCATCACCCCTGGGCGGTAATGCCAGGTCGACCCACCCACACACCCACGCACCGACACACACACACACACACACACACCCGCCCCACAACTCCCCTGCCACTTTTTTCCCATCTGTAGGGTCGAGTGTCGCTATATATAGGGTAGGGCGCCCGTTTTGGCAATACCACAGGGTATGGTGGCCTTGTTGGCAATAACGCTAGGGTATGATGTCCTTGTTGGCCCTTCATATGAAGAAAAACGTGATTATGGTGTTCTGTGGTTCTGTAACATAATGTACTGTGCTCATATCCCTTTCTTGTTTGGTAGTGTATGGTGTCGTGGTCATAATGTACGTGGTTGGTTACATCAACATGTGACCTTTGATGTTAGACAGTGGATGGTGTCTTGGCTGTCTTGATGTGTGGTGTTTTCGATGGTTTCGGTATAAGGTATGGTGTCCTGGTTGGCTGTGGTATAAGGTATGGTGTGCTGGTTGGCTGTAATATAAGGCATGGTGTCCTGGTTGGCTGTAATATAAGGCATGGCGTCCTGGTTGGCTGTAATATAAGGTATGGTGTCCTGGTTGGCTGTGATATAAGGCATGGTGTCCTGGTTGGCTGTAATATAAGGCATGGCGTCCTGGTTGGCTGTAATATAAGGTATGGTGTCCTGGTTGGCTGTAATATAAGGTATGGTGTCCTGGTTGGCTGTAATATAAGGCATGGTGTCCTGGTTGGCTGTGATATAAGGCATGGTGTCCTGGTTGGCTGTAATATAAGGCATGGTGTCCTGGTTGGCTGTAATATAAGGCATGATGTCTTAGGAGGTGAGTGTTGGCTGGTGGTCAGTGGATGGCGTGAAGAGACCTCCTCGCCATTAATGGATTTGAAGCTGTCAAGTGTTGTGTGGGATTCTCTTATCCCTGGTTGTGGTTATGAGTTTGGCTGATTGGTTAATTTGCAGTCGTTGGTCGGCTGGTTGGGTATTGGCTGCTGGCATGTTGGTTGGGTCGTGGCTCGTTGTTGGTTGGATGGTTATCGGCTGGTTGGTCGATTGGCTGGTTAGTTATTGGTCGTTAGCTGGTTGATCAGTGGCTGGTTGGTTATTGGTCGTTAGCTGGTTGGTTATTGGTCGTTAATTCGTGGGTTATGGGTCGTTACTTGGTTGATCAGTGGCTGGTTGGTTATTGATCGTTAGCTGCTTGATCAGTGGCTGGTTGTTGGCTAGTGAAGTCAACATATATTGTGTACGATAAGCCAATGTTTTTTTAAGCCTATGTTAAGCAAAGAGGTTGGAGAGGGGAGGCGATGGGTCGGGTTCGTGACCCCACTGCTCTGGCCCCATAGGGGTGGCTTGGCCGCTTCTACCGCAGTGTTGACCCTTTTAATGACCTGACCTGGTCAGAGATTCCTTGGGGGGGTCAGGTTGGACCACGCCTTTACCCGCAGCTCTCATTAGGGTTCGGAAACTACCCCACACAGTTGCTAAGGCGACAAGAAATGCGTGCTTGGGACGCGTTTTAAAAAAAAGAATAGTTTTGAGAAACGGACAGTTTCTGTATGACTCTGTTCAGAGTTTAATGTCTTGGGCTGAATATGAGATGGCTGTCTGAGGCTGGATGGCGATATATGGGTGGCAGTTGGGTAAGACGTGTGTGTGTGTGTGTGTGTGTGTGTGAGTGAACCACCAGGAGCTGCTGGTGACATACAGGTGGTGAGGAGGGCAAGCAAGCACAGGCTAAAACTGAATATAGGTTAGAGATCACACGACTCTGGGGTGGGGGTGTTGGTGGGTGAGAAATGGAACCATTGGTAAGGGCGTCCTCCCTCCCCCGTGTTCTTGGCGGGCGGGTATGCCAGACGCGCTGACTGATACCCGAAGGTAAACAGAAGAGGGATAAAGGATTTGAAATAGTAATAAAAAAAGGAAATGCGTGAAATATAGAACGTTGTATAGAGTATGGGAAGAAAATATATATATATATATATATATATATATATATATATATATATATATATATATATATATATATATATATATATATATTATCCCTGGGGATAGGGGAGAAAGAATACTTCCCACGTATTCCCTGCGTGTCGTAGAAGGCGACTTTAAAAGGGAAGGGAGCGGGGGGCTGGAAATCCTCCCCTCTCGTTTTTTTTTTTTTTTAATTTTCCAAAAGAAGGAACAGAGAAGGGGGCCAGGTGAGGATATTCCCTCAAAGGTCCAGTCCTCTGTTCTTAGCGCTACCTTGCTAATGCGGGAAATGGCGAATAGTACGAAAAAAAAGAAAGATATATATATATATGTATTATGAATCGCCTGCCGGAAGGCTTTTGACGTCAGAGGTAAACAAAGGTAGCGCGTAATGGATGACCTCCGTGTGTTGATCAGCGAAATAATTTGTCTTTTTTCTGCCTCCCAGGCGAGTTGAAGATCGTCTGGATGTCACCGCTCGTTGAGAGTATACCCAGTAGGTCCAAGGACTTGGTAATAATCAGACCATATCTTTATTATCGGAGGCTTTCAACCCCATCATGTTTGGTATCAATTTGCTGTTTTTATAGTAGTAGTAGTGGTAGTAGAAGTAGTTGTAGTAGTAGTAGTAGTCTGTCTACTGGACTTTGGTGACATGGTGTTGATATACCTGATGTGGTGAAGCTATACGAAATATCACGGTTGAGCTTAAATGTGTAATTTATAGATTATTTAATATAGAGTGAACGCGAGCCTAGTCGAATCCATTTACCAGGTAACGAGTGGACACAAAAAAAATTATACGCAGACCCTCAGCCGCGGATGAAGAAAGCTAAGGTCTCGTCATCATACAAGGAGGTCGCCCTTTACCTTGAGGTAGCCAGGCCAGTGGACGCGCGTGTGTGTGTGTGGGGGCGCGGGGGCCTTTGACGTGCAAGCGCGACCCGTCATGGCCGCCGACCAAGACGCTGACAGCAGTGTCACCTCTTATATACGTCTTCCGGCGAGTGCTGGCCCGCGTGCCAAGCTGTGCAGCTGTTCTGTGCTGCACTGGCCCCCGTCGTCTGCCAAGGTGTGTGCAGCTGTTCCCTTGCGGCTCCGAAGGGTGAGGGCTAGAAGGTGGCTCGTTAATTGAACGCTTGCGCCCAACCCGCCCTCCTTATTACCCACCTCTCGCAACTCTTTGACATCGGACGCCTTCTCGGAAAAACACGAATACATAATTCTCCATGAACCCAAAAGACGGTTAAGAAGAAGAAGAAGAAGAAGAAGAAGAAGAAGAAGAAAAGAGTAGGTAAGTGATAAATTTGCAGACTTGGGCACTGGGTTACATCTCTACGCGGAAGTCTCAGTAATAGTGGGAAAAGTCGGGGGATGTGTGCGGTCGTCGGTATATCATCGGCTGGCAGTTGGCGGCGCCACTTGTACCATTTCTTCACTGTACTGTAGACTTGTCACCATGAGCTGCCGTTCACATCACTATATATATATATGTCTGTGTAAGATGTAATACACGAGAGCGCTCGGGAATTTTCATTTGACTATGTGGTTATTAGCATATATATATATATATATATATATATATATATATATATATATATATATATATATATATATATATATATATATACCATGCTGAAGAAGGGGGTAGCGATGCTGTTTCTTGTGGGGCGGGGTAGCGCCAGGAAAGGATGAAGGCAAGCAAGTATATGTACATGTGTATATATGCATGTATGGGCGTTTATGTATATATGCAAGTGTGTGAGTGGATGGCCCATTCTTCGTCTGTTTCCTGGCGCTACCTCGCTGACGTGGGCAACCGATCAAGTCCCATAGATTTATTGATATATTTATATAATGTCCACGTTATCTGTTGTAGACTATGCACCACTGTACCCTGAGAATCGAACCCTGGACCATCCGTGTAGCAAGCAGCTAGCCAGGTAGCCCAGCGCCACCCTCCCCAGGTCACGACGGGCTTAAAACAGCTTCCCTTCCGTAACTCACCCGCTGATTCACGGACCTGGCTGATGCGTCAACGCGTCCTTTACCGAGTGTAAAATACTCTGCCGCTCACGATCGTTGGACAGGCAAGGCACGAAGGCTCTTCTTTTTTTTGAATAGACTCCCGAGGCACTACGGTTATGTGCGCATACCTCAACCATGTCATGTGCACATGATAGCTGATGTACTAGTGCACTATTTTTTGGCCATCTGCCTGACACGGGGTTGGTCCGGGTTCGATTCTCGGGGTATAATAGTCTATATATATATATATATATATATATATATATATATATATATATATATATATTTATTTATTTATGTTGCTTTGTCGCTGTCTCACGCGTTAGCGATTTAGCGTAAGGAAACAGGCGAAAGAATGGCCCACCCCACCCACATACACATGTATATACACACACGTCCTCACAGGCACATATATATACACATGTACATAATTTATACCACTGTTGCCTTTATTCATTCCCGTCGCCACCCCGCCACACATGAAATGACAACTCCCTCTCCCCCATGTATTTCACTATTCCTGCGGCACACTTGTGGGGCTGCGCTACAAAAAGTACTTCGAGACATCTTTTTTTTTTTTTCTAAAACGTTTCGCATCGTAAGCTCTCGTTGTTGGACCTCATTCTGTCGGAAGCACAGGGATATTATTTACATCGTCCGTTGTGATCTGTAACTTTAAAAGGTTGTGATCAAGTCATTCATAACTTTTTTATTTATTTATTTACAGTGATGGACAGATATATACATAGCCTTAGTCTTCCCTCTCTAATTCAGATATCATAACTTTGGCCTCAATCTTTTTGCTATTCGTTGGGCCTTTTTTTCTGTCAGACTCCTCACAGTGTGTCCTAACCCCTCACAGTGTGTCCTAACCTCTCATAGTGTGTCCTAACCTCTCATAGTGTGTCCTAACCTCTCACAGTGTGTCCTAACCTCTCATAGTGTGTCCTAACCTCTCATAGTGTGTCCTAACCTCTCATAGTGTGTCCTGACCCCCTCACAGTGTGTCCTAGCCCCTCACAGTGTGTCCTGACCCCTCACAGCGTGTACTGACCCTTCAAAGTATGTTAAGTCCCTTCACAATGTGTTCTAACCCCTCACACTGTGTCCTGACCCCTCACACTGTTCCTTGACCCCTCGCACTGTCCTGCACTTCACACTGTGTACTGACCCGTCACACTATGTGTTCTAACCTCTCACAATATATCCCAATCATTAGCAGTGTTTCCTAACCCCTCGTAGGATGCCCTGACCCCTCACAGTTCACACCCAGTTTCCTGACACCCCATAGTGTGTCCTGACCTCTCACACTTGTGTTCTGACCTCACACTCTGTCTTGATCCCTCACACTGTGTCCTGACCCACTCACAGCATGTTTTCACTCCTCACAAATTGCTTTGACCCCAAACACTGTGTGTTGTGACCCTTCGCAATATTTCCTGACACCTAACAGTGTGTTCTGAGCCCTCACAGTGTGTTCTGACTCATTATAGTGAGTCTTAAGCCTTCATAATGTGTCCTGAGCCCTCAGTATGTTTTGAGCCAGTATGTCATAACCCCTCATAGTGTGTTCTGAGCCCTCATAGTGTGTCCTGAGTCCTCATAGTGTGGTGTGAGTCCTCATAGTGTGTCCTGAGCCCTCATAGTGTGTTCTGAGTTCTCATAGTGTGTCTTGAGCCCTCATAGTGTGTTCTGAGTTTTCATAGTGTGTCTTGAGCCCTCATAGTGTGTTCTGAGTCCACATAGTATGTCCTGAGCCCTCACAGTGTGTCCCGAGCCTTCCATAGTATGTCGAGAGCCCTCACAGTGTGTCCTTACCCCTCATAGTGTGTCCTGACCCCTCATGGTGTGTCCTAACCTTTCATAGTGTGTCCTAAGCCCTCATAGTGTGTTCTGAGCCCTTACAGTGCGTTCTGAGCCCTCATAGTGTGTCCTGAGCCCTCATAGTATGTTCTAAGCCCTCACAGTATGTCCTGACCCCTCATAGTAGGTCCTAAGCCCTCATAGTGTTTCCTGGCCCATCGTAGTGTGTCCTGAGCCGTCATGGTGTGTCCTGAGCCCGTTTAGTGTGCTCGGATCCCTCACAGTGTGTCCTGAGCCCTCACAGTGTGTTCTGACCCTTTATAATATGTCCTAGCCCCTCATAGTGTGTCATGAGCCCCCACAGTGTTTTCTCACCCCTTATAGTGAGTCTTAAGCCTTCACAGTATGTTTTGAGCCCTTATTGTGTGTCCTGAGCCCTCACAGTGTGTTCTGACCCCTCATAGCGTGTCCTGAGCCCTCACAATGTGTTCTGATCCATCATAGTGTGTCCTGAGCCTTCACACAGTGTTCTGACCCCTTATAGTGTGTCCAGAGCCCTCATAGTGTGCACTGGGGTCTCACAGTGTGTTCCCATCTCTTGTAATGTGTCCTGAACACTCATAGTGTGTCCTGAGCAATCACAGTGTGTACTGAGCCCTTAGAGTGTGTCTTATGCCCTCATAGTGGGTCCTGAACCCTCACATTGTGTCCTGACCCCTCACAGTGTGTCCTGAGCCCTCATAGTGTGTCCTGAGCCCTCACAGTGTATACTGAGCCCTTACAGTGTGTCTTATGCCCTCATAGTGTGTCCTGAGCCCTCACAATGTGTTCTGACCCCTCATAGTGTGTCCTGAACCCTCACGGTGTGTCCTGACCCCTCACAGTGTGTCCTGAGCCCTCATTGTGTGTTCTGATCCCTTATAGTTTGTCCTAGACACTCATAGTGTGTCCTGAGCCCTCACAGTGTGTTCTGATCCCTCATAGTATGTCCTGAGCCCTCACAGTGTGTTCCGATCCCTCATAGTGTGTTCTGACCACTCATAGTGCTCTCTGACCTCTTATAGTATGTCTTGAGCACTCATAGTGTGTCCTGAGCCCTCACACGGTGTTCTAACCCCTTATAGTGTGTCCTGAGCACTCACAGTGAATACTGAGCCCTCATAGTGTGTTCTGACTCCTCATAGCGTGTTCTGAGCCCTCACAGTGTGTTCTGAACTCTTATTGTGTGCCCTGAGCGTCCACACTGTGTTTGACCCTTTGAAGTGCGTCTAGAGCCCTCATAGTGTGTCCTGAGCCCTCACAGTGTGTTCTTATCCCTCATAGTATGTCTTGAGCCCTTACAGTGTGTCATAGTGTGACCTGAGCCCTCACAGTTTGTTCTGACCACTCATAGCGTGTCCTGAGCCCTCACAGTGTGTTCCGATCCCTCATAGTGTGTCATGACCCCTCATAGTGCTCTCTGACCTCATATAGTATGTCTTGAGCACTCATAGTGTGTCCTGAGCCCTCACACAGTGTTCTAACCCCTTATAGTGTGTCCTGAGCACTCACAGTGAATACTGAGCCCTCATAGTGTGTTCTGACTCTTCATAGTAAGTTCTGAGCCCTCACAGTGTGTTCTGACCCCTTATACTGTGTCCTGTGCCCTTACAGTGTGTTCTGATCCCTCATAGTGTGTCTTGAACCCTTACAGTGTGTCATGACCCCTCTTAGTGTGTACTGAGCTCTCACATTGTGTTCTGTCCATATCATAGCGTGATACGAGCCCTCACAGTGTGTTTTAATCCTTCATATTGCGTCCTGAGCCCTCACAGTGCGTTCTGACCTCATAGTGTGTCCTGAACACTCACAGTAAGTACTTAGCCCTTATAGTGTGTCCTGAGCCCTCACAGTGTGTCCTAAGCCCTCATATTGTGTCCTGACCCCTCATGGTGTGTCCTGAGCTCCCATAGTGTGTCCTGACCCATCATAGTGTGCCCTTAGCCCGCATAGTGTGTTCTGAGCCCTCACAGTGTGTTCTGAGCCCTTACAGTGTGTCTTATGCCCTCATAGGGTGCCATGATCCGTCACAGTGTGTCCTGAACCCTCACAGTGTGTCTTGAACCCTAAAAGTGTGTTCGGACCCCTTATAGTGTGTCCTAAACCCTCATAGTGTGTTCTGACGCCTTATGATATGTCCTGACCCCTCATAATGTGTCCTGAGCCCTCACAGTGTGTTCTGACCCCTTACAGTGAGTCTAGAGCCCTCACAGTGTGTTCTGAACCCTCATAGTGTGTCCTGAGCCCTCACAGTGTGTCCTGAGCCCTCATAGTGTGTTCTGAACCCTCATAGTGTGTCCTGAGCCCTCACAGTGTGTTCTGACCCCTTACAGTGAGTCTAGAGCCCTCACAGTGTGTTCTGAACCCTCATAGTGTGTACTGAGCCCTCACAGTGTGTCCTGAGCCCTCACGGTATGTTCTGAACCCTCATAGTGTGTCCTGAGCCCTCACAGTGTGTCCTGAGCCCTCACAGTGTGTTCGGACCCCTCACAATGTGTCCTGAGCCCTCACAGTGTGTTCTGACCCCTTACAGTGAGTCTAGAGCCCTCACAGTGTGTTCTGAACCCTCATAGTGTGTACTGAGCCCTCACAGTGTGTCCTGAGCCCTCACGGTATGTTCTGAACCCTCATAGTGTGTCCTGAGCCCTCACAGTGTGTCCTGAGCCCTCACAGTGTGTTCTGAGCCCTCACAGTGTGTTCTGACCCCTTACAGTGAGTCTTGAGCCCTCACAGTATGTTCTGAACCCTCATAGTGTGTCCTGAGCCCTCATAGTGTGTCCTGACCCCTCATAGTGTGTCCTGAGCCCTCACAGTGTGTTCTGATCCCTTACAGTGAGTCTTGAGCCCTCACAGTATGTTCTGAACCCTCATAGTGTGTCCTGAGCCCTCATAATGTGTCCTGAGCCCTCACAGTGTGTTCTGACCCCTTACAGTGAGTCTTGAGCCCTCACAGTATGTTCTGAACCCTCATAGTGTGTCCTGAGCCCTCATAATGTGTCCTGAGCCCTCACAGTGTGTTCTGACCCCTTACAGTGAGTCTTGAGCCCTCACAGTATGTTCTGAACCCTCATAGTGTGTCCTGAGCCCTCATAATGTGTCCTGAGCCCTCACAGTGTGTTCTGACCCCTTACAGTGAGTCTTGAGCCCTCACAGTATGTTCTGAACCCTCATAGTGTGTCCTGAGCCCTCATAGTGTGTCCTGAGCCCTCACAGTGTGTTCTAACCTCTTATAGTGTGGCCTGAGCCTTCATAGTGTGTTCTGGGCCCTCACAGTGTGTTCTGACCTCTTATAGTATGTTCTGACCTCTTATTGTGTATCCTGAGCCCTCATAGTGTGTCCTGAACCCTCACAGAGTGTTCTGGGCCCTCATAGTGTGGCCTGAGCCCTCATAGTGTGTCCTGAACCCTCACAGAGTGTCCTGAGCCCTCATAGTGTGTCCTGAGCCCTCATAGTGTGTCCTGAGCCCTCACAGTGTGTTCTAAGCCTTCACATTGTGTTCTGACCTCCTATAGTGTGTTCTGACCTCTTATAGTGTATCCTGAGCCCTCATAATGTGTCCTGGACCCTCATAGAGTGTTCTGACCCCTTATAGTGTGTCCTGAGCACTTACAGTGAGTCCTGAGCCCTCACAGTGTGTTCTGACCCCTTATAGTGTGTCCTGAGCACTCACAGTGAGTACTGAGCCCTCACAGTGTGTTCTGACCCCTTATAGTGTTTCCTTGGCATTCACAGCGAGTTCTGACCCCTCACTGTGTGTCTTGACTCTCTACAGCATGACCCAACCCTTTACAGTGCGTCTTGACCCCTCACAGTGTGTCAAACTCTTCACAGCATAACCAGACTCCACACATTGTGTCCTGGCCCCCCTTACACTGTGTCCTGACTCTTCACAGTGTACCCTCATTATAGAAGTATTGTAAACCCAGGCCTGGCTTGTAAAGAGACTTCTCAGGCCTGGGAGTGACAGTGACCATCCCTTTATTTTTCACCCAGCATTAACCAGCCTCTCCTGTCCCCAGGTACGGGCACATTTGGCCGGGTTTGTCTGTGTCGGGACAAGGTGACGTCTCAGTATCTAGCCATGAAGATCCTTGCCATCAGCGATGTCATCAGGCTGAAGCAGGTCGACCACGTCAAGAATGAGAAGAATATCCTCCGCCTCGTCACTCACCCCTTCATCATACAGATGTAAGTGTTGTATGGTAGGTAACTCATCTCTGCATATTACAGAGGTAAGATCATGTGGTCATTTGTGCCTATATTGTAAATTTTTGAGTTTTTTTTTATGGAAACATTGTAGTATTTTGGTATCTTTATGGAAACACATCGTTGTATTGAATATTTTATTGAAACTTCTGCATTTTACAGATCGGGGTATTAAATGGAAACACTCCTGTATTATACAGGGAAATATAGTGTTTGGAGAGTAAATCTTTTAATATACAGATATGGAAATTGTGCTCATTTATCCCTTCTTTATAGAATGTGAAAATATTCTATAATCACCATCTTTCATTATGCAGATGTCAGCACAGGTTCTGTTTGCTCACACCCCCAACATTGTGGTTATAATTATTCCATGGTCTCGATACCAGTGGAAGTATGGATGGTTACTTCATCATACAAATACAGTTATTATAGCCACTCCCTCATTATTAATATTTGAAAGGCTAGTCATGATGGTGCAGTGCTAGCATTAAAGCCTTTAATATTCCCCTTCCTAGGATGCACTTTTTTTCTACTTTATCTGCTTATGGGTTACTGGAATTCAGTTTGCAAATTCATTCTTGCAATTGTATAAATAACGCTTGGCAATGCATAACTAATACAGTTCTTCCTCAGTTCCAAATTTTTCATTCATGTATACAATGGATAGATACATGATAATTTTGCTCTGGTGCAGTTAGAATTGTGCCACCATTTAAGGGTCTGAATGGTACCAAGGGCGCCCTCTTGACCACCAAGGGACTAGGACCCATCCCTTCTCATTGCTCCTAGCCCTGGCTCTTTTTTGTCTACTTTTTTAAGTATTCATGGCAGCCCCAGATCCAGAATACAGGGTGGCCCCAAAAATGTACTCACTTTTTGACACCTTATAACAGATTTTTTTTTTTTTTCAGATCCAATTGGATGAAAAAAAAAAATCAGTGTTATAGGGTGTCAACAAGCGAGTACATTTCTTGGGGACACCCTGTATCTTTATTTAATTTGATCTCTGAAACCAGACTACCCAAAGTTGCCTCTCCTCTTCTGTATCATATTTCTAACTGTATGCTCTACTATCCTTCCTGCTTCTTAGGTACTGTGGTGCCTTGTACATAAGTATCTAGTACGTTACTGACAACATCATAGATATGATCAAAATTGGATCATGCCACTTAGGTCTGGTCACTGCACCTTAAGAAGCACAAAGATATGATTGAGAGCATCCAGAGAAGAAAGGGCTGCTATGTTGGTACCTAAATTAAGAATGCTGAAGATGAGAGAAAAAGAGTTGGCTTGAACCATTTGGATGACAGTGAACAGTTGTTCATGAAATGTAGTACTAGAATAACCAGAATCCATGAGAAGAAGTAGGGCAAGAAGCTTGTTAGAAGGGATGTGAAGAAGTACTGTTTCAGTTTAAGGATAGTCAGTTGTCAGAAAAGGCTGAATGTGGAAACTTTGAATGCCAGTAGTTTACAAAAGTTTAAGAGGCTACTCGATGGCAAAGAAAGTTCAAGAGATGAAATCCTATGAGTATACAACTCTGAGTTTCAATTGTAATAGGATTATCAATGAAAAGCTGAGCAAGTCTTTATTTACAGATTTGCCTTCGTAAAGAAGTCTTCCTTAGGTCTGTCAGTATTCCAACCATGCTTGGATGGTAGATCTGGAAATACTGTATAAAGATACCACAGTGACTTCTGACAACTGGAGATCCCAAGCTGCACATAGCCACATACTCTTGGTTTAGAAAACATCATCTTTTTCAGGTGGCCTCCTGTACCTTCCAACATGATCTGTAACAGAACACAAGAAATTTATCATTCTTGACAGTCTTTTCAACTAAAAGTAGTGTTTCATCATATTTTACATATATAGCACCACTCACCAACATGAAAACCAGGTCCCACATCAGCCTCTTTGTACATAAATGTCTGGTAAGCTACTACCTGCATGGAACAGACCAAAACTGGATCATGCCACTTGGATCTGGTCACTGCACCTTAAGAAACACAAAGATACGATTGAGAGCATCCAGAGAAGAGCAGCGATGTTGGTACTTAAATTGAGGATGAGAGGCTGAGTGCTACAATATTGTCCTCCATGGAGAGAAAAGAAAGAGTTGGCTTGAATCATTTGGATGATATTGACAGTGAAAAGCTGTTCATGAGATGCAGTACCAGAATAACCAGGGGCCAAGAAGCTTGTTAGAAAGGATGTAAAAAAGTAATGATGTTTAAGGGTAGTCAGTTGCTGGAATAGGCTGAAAGAGTAAACTGAATGCCAATAGTTTACAAAAGTTTAAAAGGTTACTTGATGGCAAAGCAAGTTCAAGGGATGAAATCCTATGAGTATACATCTCTTCCTCTTTTACATAGAGCTGCCTTTTTAAAGAAGTTTTTCTTAGGTTTTTCAGTATTCCAACCATGCTTGGATGGTAAATCTGGAAATATAAAGATACCACAGTGACTTCTGACAACTGGAGATTCCAAGCTGCACGTAACCACATACTCCTATTTTAGAAAATTTCATCATCTTTTTCCAGCTGCCTCCTGTACCTTCCAACATGATCTGTAACAAAACACAAGAAATTTATTATTCTTGACAGTCTTTACAACTCCTGGAAGTAGTGTCTCATCATATTTTACATATATATCACCTCTCACCAACATGAAAAGCAGATCCCACATCAGCCTCCAAAGTCTACAGTGTTTCATCATATTTTACATATATATCACCACTCACCAACATGAAAAGCATATCCCACATCAGCCTCCAAAGTCTATAGTGTTTCATCATATTTTACGTACATAGCACCACTCGCCAACATGAAAACCAGGTCCCACATCAGCCTCCAAAGTCTATGGTCGAACAGTCAGTCTTGCCGATAGTGCAAATACATTACTCTGACTGATGATATCGTTCACTATGGTTTCGTGACTGATGTTTCTGACTTCATTAATTTCCCACTTTGGGCTGCAATGGCAAATTGGAAAGAAAGTGTTTGAAATGTCATGTACCACTAGTTGGAGAAAAATTACTTGCATAATTGTAAGATCCTAGTTTTTGTGGAATAAAAAAGATGCTTGTTTTCATGACTGATCTTACAGTGCAGTAAGCTCCCAACCCTCTTGGATTTTATTACAGTATTAGGAGAGACAGGAAAAAAAGTTTTATGTAATATATCTTCTACATTAGTCTGAACCACCCTCCAGAAAAAGATACCTGAGACTATTGGGTGATACAAATGAAATACATTACATAAAAGCAGGAAGTCAACTGAAGGCTGCTGTACTGTGTGAAATGCAATACTGGTAAAACCAGAAGGAAAGAAACTTGGAAATAACATTATTGCTACCCTTTAACACGTTAACTTCCATATTAGATAGTTTTGACTATCTAGAGAAAACGAATTTTTTTTTCTTGTGTCTTCAATTGCATAGAGTTGCCCAGGAGTATTTCAATTGCAGGAGAGAGACAATGATGATGGAAGAGAGGGGTCTGACTAGTTCAGGAGAGAACTACTCGAAGAGTTTCATAGATACATCAGTGGGTTTAGTGGTGTGCTTTACCATGAGGATGCGTAACCATGTAGTGAATGCATAGTCTTCTATCAGGTCTAGAATTTGAAGTGCTTTGAAACAGGCAAGGAGACAGGCAGGGTCAAGATGAAGGAGTTTTTTATGATCGATGATAGCATAGAAGATGTTGATAAACTGACTTGCTTCAAAATTGTGGAGCTGATTTAAGCAGGAAAAGGTGGAAGGCAACTCTCAAATCATATATGTTTGTATGTAGGTTTATATGTAGATATTGATGTTACCTGAATCCATCGACGTGTTACATTACAAGTGGAAAGTCACCTTTAGCCAGGTTGTCATGAATGAGAGCGAGTACAAACCATATGCAAGAACTTCTCACTCCGAAGGATTATTCTATTTTCTTGCTTTTGATGTTTAGTGCAGTTTTTGAAGCTTCAGTAACACCATGAAAGGGGATCTGGAGGTATATAGAATATTAATATTAATAAAATGCATGTGTTTATAGGTGTTAATGGACTCTCTACAAGTGGAAATACAATGAGTGAGAAGTCAAATTTGATAAGGCTGTATCATCAGTGGATAGAAAATAGTACTGCATTGCTGAAATCCTTATCCTGCTCCTGTGTTGAGAAAAGCCTAAAAAGAAAAAAAAAAAAAAACACGTAGGAGTCCCCTAAAAGGGGTTTCAGGTTGATGACAATGATGTGTATCTATACATACCCATGCTTTTACCATGATACCATTTATTAACCATCCCTTTAGGAAGAATGAATAATTTGGTTGATTGTAAAATAAATGCTTTTTCTGGGACTCAGAAAAAGGTCCATGTGATTCATAAGTTCTGACACTAACTGCTATAATAATGTTTTATGTTTTACAGGTACTGGCACTACCGGGATGACCGCTTCCTCTACATGCTATTCGAGTATGTCTGTGGAGGGGAACTCTTTGCATACCTTAGGAATGCTGGCAAGTTTCCCCTGTCATCAGGTTAGTTCCTGGCTTTTAAGTGATGTATGTTTCATCTTGTTAATAGTTAGATTCAACGATAAGTTATAATGTATTAAATGATTCTGCAGTCTTGGAGGTGAGTTAGGGTATGCTGGAGGCCAGGGAGATGAAGCTGGTTTTTGAGTCTGGGAGAATGGGTGAAAGCAGGAATTTGAGTCGTTTTTATGTATTTTTTCATACTTGTTCACTGTTTCCTGCAAGAGGGAGTGCCAGGAACAGACAAAAAATTGATCTCATCCATTCTCCAGCTGTCATCTGTAATGTACCAAAACCACTGTCACCTGTCCTCAGTCAGGCCCTATAACCCTTTTCATAATTTTCCCAAGCCCTTTCATATGCCATGGTTCAGTCCACCATGCACACCTTACATCCTCCTTGTTCAGGCCCTAAGCACTCAAAACCCTTCCCACTCCAGCCTTGTGTGTCCAATTTGGTCTCCCTTTTCTCCTTTTTCCCTCCCTCTACTTCCGACACATATATCTCTTTGTCAACCTCTCCTCACTTTCTCTATATGTACAAATCCTCTCAGCACAATATCTCTTTGTCAGCCTCTCCTCACTTGTTCTCTCATATGTCCACACCCTTTCAGTACACCCTCTTCAGCTCTTTCGGCCTTACTATTCTTATTACCATACCTCTCTCACACCTTGTCATTACTTAATCACTCAACCCTCCTCACACCACATAATGTCCTCACACATTTCATTTTCAACACTTTCGCCCTGTTTCATACGTTCTATAGAGCCCATGCCTCACATAAATACAGTGCCATACAGACTACTACTCTTTAAACATGTCCATCTTTGCCCTTCCATCATATAATGACCTCTCTTTCCACAGAATCTTTAATGCTACCATGACCTTTGCTCCCTCATCAACCCTATGAATTAATTCATCTCCCATGGTTCATTGCCATATCCACTCCTGGGGATCTAAAACATTACACTCTAAATAACCTGTCTTTCTTCATTCCTAAACCAAGTGATCTTGCTTTAATTCATATTTGCCCTTGTTTCACACTTCAGCAATCTCTACTCATAGATCTCCTAACCCCAGCAAATGTAACATTGACAAAACACATACAATCAGAAATGACCCAACAAATGCTAAATAAGCATCCTTCCATCTCAAGTCTAAAATACAACCCTATCAGATATACATCCATCTTACACTACACTCTCCAAGCAAATATGAGTCATACTCTCCCTTCTATGCTCTGGACATCACCCATCTCTACATTGCTACAAACACCAATTCAGAACACCCGAGGACTCTTCATGCCCAAAATTCAACTACCATAGTGAAGACATAAAGCACTGACTGCTCAGTTGCCCTTAATTTTCCCCCATATAGACATACACAACTGGCCATGCCCAGTGCACATGACCAGCTTCCGGAGCACAGCAAAAGTTTCATAAATACAGAAGGAACTCCTATGGCAGGAAGTAAGTTCAGATACATATACCTGAAATTACTTTTTCATATGTAATTCATCATTTTGTGCATATCACAGTGCTAGGAACAGATGAAGAATACAACATTCCAAACAGCAATAGCCCTCTGGTTTTTTCTGAGGCTGTTTGTTTTAAAGGAAGACCAGAAACCCACCGATTAGTTAGGTAAAAGTTAGAAGACATAAAGATAATTCAGAGAAAATAACCTGCCAATTGTCAGTGTCACTAAAGAGGCACAAATATAAGTTGTATAATCAAAACAAAATATTTATCATTAATTTTTAAATAACTATAGTACTGCTTATAACCACTCTAATTGGTAAATCATTCCATATGTTACAATCCTACTGGAGAAAATTTACCTTGTTTCATTTGAGATAAAACATTTGCTCAAGAGTTTGTATCCATTAGTATGAGTGAAATCAGACAAATCAAGTCTTTTAAGTTACTTCTCAGATTCAGATTAACAAAGGCTTTGATAATTTTGAATACCTTTATTTAATCCCCTCTTAACTTGTCACCCTATTGTCTAACACGTATACTGTCTTTCAAAATATTCACTTTATCTCTTTACCTCTTCCTTACCTGTCACCACTTCCCATCTGCTCCCCTTATGGAAGCCGTCACTGGTCCATGTCACCATTTCCTGCCACAGTCAGTTAGTGTCAGGAACTTGCATACATTAACAGTCTAGCTTTCATAAACAAGGTGCTGAAACCAGAGCCTCCATCAACAGCCAAGCCCCTCAGACCATTTAGTGGTTTCCACTTCATATGCCCTGGATCAGTTTATTGGTACGTTTCTTTTCCATTTCAATAATATTTCTGTAATTGAAAAAAAATGTTTTTAATAGGCAGTGAAGTGAAAAGGAATTCCTTTGGTAAACAAGTGTCAGATACTTAAGTTATATGTTATTTTACATTTTAAGAACTGGCTGTAGATACGTGATTCAACTCATGCAGGATGTTGCTTGTTCGTTTTACCAGCAGTTGTAGATATCACTATGATATCACTGTAGCTGATGATGGCTAAAGGAAGTATCAGCATACAAGATGCAGATTGATATGTTGAATTATTATTCATCCTTCATATCATTCTCTCTTCCTCAGCATCTTTCTATGCCTCAGAGATTGTAAGTGCTCTGGAGTACCTTCACTCTCTCTCTGTTGTGTATCGAGATCTCAAGCCAGAGAACCTGCTGCTGGATCGAGATGGACATCTTAAAATCACAGATTTTGGTTTTGCTAAGAAGCTCACTGACAGGTGCGTGATTCTGATGTTATGTGTGAATATTTTGATATCTTTACATATTTTTATAAGAAAACTGGCCAGGATATTGAATTACAGATGAATTTTTGAGTACTTACAAGGGGCATGTATTTGTGACTCGTACAACTATTAGTCTCATACCACGTTTTATCACCATGTGAGTCAGTGTGAGATGGGGTTGCATCCTTTCCCTGTCTGGATAGAGGAAGTTGTGAAAGTTTTGCACATCAGTAAGAGAAATAGCACAAACCAGTGAGCTAGACACTTTCCTTACAGTTTTTGATACTTGTTTATAAAAATCCTGTGTCCTTTCATCTCTTGTAAT
Source organism: Panulirus ornatus (assembly GCF_036320965.1). Classification (NCBI taxonomy): domain Eukaryota; kingdom Metazoa; phylum Arthropoda; class Malacostraca; order Decapoda; family Palinuridae; genus Panulirus; species Panulirus ornatus. The sequence continues at coordinate 9,202,467 of NC_092270.1, forward strand.
TTGGGTGTATCAGGCAATCCGAATGGAAATGCACATTTCGGTTATTACTTCAGGTGCATGTCTATGAAGAAAATTAATCTTACAGTATGGGACCTGCAGATATACATTTAGCTGCGGGAAAAAATTTTGTTACAAATTAATTAATTAACAAAAGTAATTAGATTTACCTTACAAAGTGAATGTCAGTGGATGGTTGATTCATTGTAAAATGAATTCAAGCAACTAGATTATTTTATAGAGTACAGGAAAAGTGTGTAAGTTATATTAACTGAGTTAACCTAAAGAATTATGAAAATGATTGCAAAAATTTCAGTGCCTCTGTAGATTTAAAGAAATTAAAAAAAATCAACACTAATTATTTTTATCTGTCTTCACCATTCATATGTTCTTTCCACTCCTTAAACAAAGCGACTTATGCAGCTTATCTACACACTAGGTATAAAAATTCTTAGCAGTTTGTGTATCGTCTGCATGTAGCTTTCCCATGTAAGGGAAGCACTGGATTTCTGCCTCTTGTCTTTGAATGATTAAGCTGTGAAGTTATTAAGAGACTGGGTGTTCCAAGCCTCTAAGATTTTTAGGCAGCAAATGGAACCATGGGAGCTGAAGTGAGCTGTATGTTGGATGAAAGGGTAAATGTCCTAGGAGCACTGAGAAATATGTGGAAAGAGGTCACTATCTAGGAGGGCTAAGATGGGTATGATTGATGGTATAGTGATCCCAGCAGTGTGGCATAGATGCAAGGCATGTGCTATAGATGAGAGAGTCCCGATTAGGGTTAAGTGTGTTGGAAATGAAATGTTTGTGGGCAGTATGAGGTGCAAGGAGGGTTCATTCAGTAAGAAATGTTAGGGTGAGAGAGGTGTTGTAATAAAGGTATGGATGATCAAGAGCTACCTGAAGAGGATGTGCTGAGATGGTTTAGACTTATGGAGAGATTGGGCATGGAGTGGTTAACAAAGAGGGTATATGTGTGAGAAGTGGAGGGGACAAGGAGAAGGGACTGACTGAAATAGAGATGGAAGGATGAAGTGAAAAACGTTTGAGTGCTTCGAGTCTGAACATGCAGGATGGCAGATACACTAAGTATGGAGAGATATGTTGGATTTTATATGAAGTTTACATTCTTTAGTGGGTCACAGAAGCAGGAGCATGGGCAGAGGCTTAATTTTCATTGACTTATAAACAGAAAAGAATTAATAGTTCATGGGCCAGAGTAAACTGGAGCACTGTGGTATACATGGGACAATGTACTGTCAGTGGACGCTCTGAATAAGGGCATATGAAATGGTTAGAGGAACAACGGAAAGGTCTGTGTGGCCTGGTTCTGGATAGGGGGTTTTGGTTGCATATGCATTACTGCTTAGAGAGTGGATTTGAGCAAATTAGGCAGTGTCTTCATTTGTTCCTGATGCTGCCTCACTGATGTGGGAGATGGCAGATGAGTATGAAAAAATAATTACATGCATGACAAAAGTAAGACTGATTTCCATTGTGGTTCTTAAAATTTAAACTTGAATGACATAACACAAAGTGCTAGTGGCTGATAATTTGACTGTGACAATGAAAACATTGACTAGAAAGAATGAGACATTGAGATCTTTGATTGACAAAAGCGTGACAGACAGAATGTGACAATGATTATTGACTAATAACATATAATATTTTGAGTAAAGAGAACTAGAATTGTACAGAAAAAATCTAATGTTGACAACACATGACTGATAAAAATGTGACTGAAGATAATGCAACAGGTAGTACAGAATACTTACCATTAAAACCTTCCTCTGGTTGGTTGATAAGTGGGTACCAACTATGGTTGGGTAAAGCACCACTGCTGTGATAAACTTAGCCATCCTACAGTTTGTACCGTGGCTTGAGTTTACCGAAGGTATCTCACCGACAGGCCAGTAAGCCTACCAGGGGTTGGTACTGATTAAAAAGCACTAGGAAGAATCAAGAGCTGCAAATTTTTTTTTAGAGAACTATACATAAATCATATGAAATTAGATAAGACTGAGTAAAAGTACCATGGAGAGCAGGAACTGGAAAAAAAATTAGAAAATTTAGATTTATGATTAGAACTGCATGAAATTAGATTGTATGGTAGAAAATTTGGATTTGCTAGTATAAAGTTATATGAAAATTGGTAATTGCTAAACAAAACAGGACTGACATTTGATTAAGAATACTACCAAGTAACAAATATACGAAGTTTAAAAGCACCAATGAGTTTGTCCAGGTTCCCCTGTAAGCTGAAACAATCATCATTATTCTTTATTGCTCTCGTGACTTTGTAAGAGTCCAGTGTATCAGACAAGTCATTTACATATACCATGAATGGCATTGGGCCTAAGACCGAGTCTTGGGACGCACCATTGGTGACCCCTGCCCATTTTGAGAATGCTCCTTTAACTTGCCTCGTTTGCTTCCTTCCCTGCTTGTAGATGTAGCTGTAGCTTCTCATTCAGCATTTGTTGTGGTATAGTTTCAAAAGCTTCATGGTCATCCAAGAAATATACAATCTACCCTTTCATCTGTTTGATTTAGGATGGAGCTCATTCCGTCAGAAGTCTAGGAGATTTGTAATGCATGACCTTTCCTTGGATCTGTATTCTCTAGGTAGGTAGGTTTTCCTTTTTAAGTAGTCATCCATTTGCTTTGTGATTATCTTTTCCATTGTTTCACAAAATGAACTTGTTGGGTAGACTGGTTTGAAGATCAGCTTGATTTTCTGATCACCTTTCTTAAATACTGGCATGACATTTGCCATCTTCCACACCTCTGGAACTATGCCTTCCTATATAGTCACCTGTTGAATAAATATTTTGAGTTGCCTGTTAAATTTCTCCACACTTTCCTTTAGCATTTGGAGGGACTTCATCAGGACCATGAGCCAAATATAGGTCAATTTTCTTTAAAGCCCTCAACCAATAAGTGTGTCACCAGCTGCAAGAAAAAGTTTATACTAATGTAAAGGCAGACAATGCAGGCAATGAACCAAGGATTGGTAATTAATATAATGAACATGGTGGCAGAAACATTATTGGGTGAAAAGAGCTAGGAATTTATTCTTTTTAACTAGTTTTGACAAAGACTTCTTCTGGAGAGTAATGATACATCATAACAGGTACACAAGCTTATATACAAAACTGGTGGATCAAGGAACTGGACACTGAGAAACATCACTTCCTGATTGGTCCGTTACTGGCATTCACCTGTCGTAAACTGGCCATTCACAGAGCGCCATTTCTCCTGCTGCTTTAGCCCAGGTGAAGTTGCCTGCTTTGGTGTTATTGTTTCTTTTAATGGCAATATGGGATGCTTACAGTGCTTACCTTGTCTTCTTGTCTACTACCTGGTGTAAAACCTTTGGATCCTTCTATCTTAGCAAGTGTCCCTCTGTGTCCACATAAACCACCTAAGTATTAGTGGTGTGATGATGTATGACATCAGCTTTTTGCTCATGTAGCCTTACCTGTAGGCCCTGCCAGTCTTGCTGTAATAATTCCTTTCATACTTGTTGCATGGGATCTCATATACTATACTGCTTTTGTTGTTCTGTGTCCCTTTCTTGGTCCTAATGATTGTCTCCTTACTTCACTCCTGATGTGGTCGCTAAGTCCACAGATGTTATTTGTAAAATTTTGTTGATGTATGTTGCTTGCAGTTGGTTGGGTATCACCAGATGTTTCTTTCTCCCATTGTTATTCCTATCATTGCTACATCTTCTGTCCAAAGTTCCAATTTGACCTTTCCTTTAACCCTTATGTAGCAGCCAACATCAGTTGTTCTGTTTGGCTCATCATAAGTCTCTGTATCCATATGCCTCATTAGATAAGTATATGGATAATACATCATTTAGATTTTTATAAAACATTGTACTGTACGTTTCTCATCATTTCATTCACATTATTGTGTGAAATTTAGGTAGTAAGTTGGGATTTCCAGGAATGTATCCCCAACATTTAAGTGGGACCAGAATATCCTTCAAATTTTGCTTTATATAACCCTTATCATGGCTTTGAAAAAAAGTGATCAGAAGCATAAGTAGGATTTCCTTAGAATGACAAAGAAAGTTGAAGTGTTGAAGAAACAAGGGAAGGGAATGTCAGGATGTGGTCTGTGTGAAGAGCATGATGTCCGAAACTATCATTTACCGCATTAAAAAGCAATTTAATGATATCTTCAAGCTTTATGCTGAATGTGATTAAGCAAAATCAGTGGTGTGTTGCACAAATACTTTAAGGCTTGCTGTTTCTGACCCAGTGCCTATTGCTAAGGCTATAGTGTACCAGGTAGCATTAAACTCGACTTAAACTGTTCATTCTCACTAGTTTGGTTTAAAAAATTTAAGATTAGTTATGGTATCTTTGTTCACAGATACTGGTTTAACACCTCAGTGAGAAACTTTCTCCTTTGTCCAGAATAGATCATCATTGCAGATGAGACTGGTGTGTATTGTGAGTGTTGGGAGATGTTCACCTTCTAAAACACTTCTTACAGTCTTTCCCTGTATAAACCAGAATTATTACAAGCAAAAATGCAAGTTGCTTGTGATGGGAAAAGTGCAAAATTTTACACTTGGGTTTAAGATTCTTATTCTGATTTACAAGGCAAAGAAATGAGCTTGGATTACTCATGATATAACTTTAGAATGTTTTAACCAACATTTTGTACCCTTAGCTCATATCCTTTGTCATAAGATCAGGCTGCCAGCTGATTGTAAATTTGCCCTCCTCGCAGATAACTGCTCACCAATTCTGCGAGTCCTAGTTGATCAGAATTTTAAAGGTCGGTCTGTGCTAACATTAGTAGTATAAACAAAGAAAGCATATTGATATTCAGTTGAATCAGGAACCAATTCATGGAGAAGGCAAACTTCACGTTCAGTGGCATAAACAGCTAAGAAAATATGGCAGGTTGACTTTATGGATTGGGCACAGTAGTATTGCTGAAGCAGGTGCTTTCAGCAGAATTTTTGAATAATTCTGTCCCACCACATTTCAGACACATTATAATTACTTGCGAGCAGTATGAATTACTAAGACATCTTTTTGTGTTTGCTTGTCTTGCCAACCTCAGCCATATGGCTTTGATGGCTTTATAAGAAAATTACATGGCTAAAGGGCATGCTGTGGGCTTAAAAAAAAGAAAAAAAAAGACTTTCGTAACATCAAATTGTAGATTAAACTTGGATATAAGCATCTGTGTTCCCATTTAAGGAGCTACTTTCTCACCATAAGAATAGGAACTACTACTAGCACTATTCCTTGAGGCAGCCAAAAACTTTAGATATTAACGACTGTATGCAAAATGCCACATATAAATTTTTAAGTTTTAAAATTTTCAGGACATGGACCCTTTGTGGTACACCGGAATACCTGGCACCAGAGATCATCCAGAGCAAAGGTCACAACAAAGCTGTGGATTGGTGGGCTTTGGGTTAGTAGCTACTACATCATTTGTAAATGATAGATGAGTGAGAAGAGTGATATCCTTACTGAATGATCATGCAGTTAACTGAATAAACTTTTATGATCTCAGTTTTACAGTGAAGTTTTGATAAACTTATTTGGGCAAGGCTTGGGTTAGATTATTGTATAATCAGAGTTAGGAGAGTGCCCTTGTCATGAGACCTTACCAATATTTGGATTGATAGATGTATGTTACTGTAGCATACTATTGATACGATTAATGTTGGCACGAGAAATTGAAGTCATGAGCATGCAAGTAATTTAAAGTTCCTTTTGAAACTGATATTCTTAATATGAATAAGAAAACTCCACATTGGAAAACACAGAATTATTTGATAAGAACTGTAGAATGTTGTGAGATTATATTAGGGTGAGGAAAGTGCTGTAAGCATTCATGTAATTATGTAAAGATGTCATGAACGCTTGTGAATGAAGGATTGGTGTGATATTGAAATTTGTGTAAGTAAAGGATGTGTTATGTTACCCCTGCTCTTCCCCTTTTATTAGATGGAATGAGGGAAGAATTAGTAGAAGAGAGGCTGGGAAAAATATCAGATAATGGTGATCAGATTACAGTACCAGAGATAGAGAAGGGATTTGATGTTGAATATGAAAGATAACAAAACTATGGTTGTTATGTTTGAGAGTATGTTGCCTGAATATGAAAATATATTAGAGAAAGGGTGACAGCATTTAAGAATTATGAAAATTTATTTACTTTATTAAGTAAACTGAAGTTAGTTTAACTTACCTGAATGTTGAAGGCCATTGGAATACTAGATGTTTGAAAATATTGTTGATGGCTGAAGGCTGCTGGAAGGCATGAAGAAGCCCATTCGAGCAGAAAAAAGGTGGAACATAGGTCTGTTAAAGAAAAAAGATGAATGTAAAATATAGGTTGAGGGTTCACTGTTTTCTCATTCATTACCTGCCACTGGATTTTAAATTGCCTTGAGAAATATATGTTTTAATGATATTAAGATGCATGTATTACATGTTTCTCTCTATGACAGGTATTCTCATATATGAAATGTTGGCGGGCTACCCACCATTTTTTGATGACAACCCTTTTGGTATCTATGAGAAAATCTTAGGCGGGCGTGTAGAGTGGCCTAGGCATTTGGATGCTACAGCAAAGGATCTTATCAAGAAACTCCTTACTCAGGATCGAACTAAACGTCTTGGGAACATGAAGGTAACATCTGCTTTTCTCTATTTTTGATTATTTCTATCATACCTAATTGCCTCTCCTTCCTTAGTGAAGTACTATCAGAAACAGAGTGATGTCATTGACACATCTGCTCATAAGCTTTTGTTTATAATGTAGCAAAACCAAAGCTCATCACCCAAAGCCAAGTCCAACAGACTACTTCATGTTTTACTTAAACTGCCTTATGTGCCTTGGTCCATTCCATTCATGGCTTGTTCCTCACCATCTACCACTTCCACCTAGTTTGTTTTATCCCATGCATGCCTGTCACCCTCCTGAATGTTCAGGCTCCAGTAGCCCAGAACATCTTTCATTCAGTACATTATTCCATCTCATTTGCTCTTTCCCTTTGCTCCCTCCACTTCTGATGCATTAATTCTCTTAGTTCATCTTCCTTCACTCATTCTCTCCATATGTCCAAACCATTTCAGCACACCCTGGTCAACCCCCTTCATTTAGACCACCAACAACCACACCTCTTTTTAACACCAACTTTCCGTATAGGAACAACCCACCTCACAGTGTTTATTTTCCTCATGTATTTCATTTCCATGTCCACCCATTACATTTATTTTGTATTATGGGCCCAAAACTAACATCCATACAACACTCAAGATACTGTACAGCCAAAGCTAACATCCATACAACACTCGAGATACTGTGCCTCCATACAGACCCATCTTTGCTCTGACAGACAGACCTGTCTTTCCACGTTACTACTTTATGCCCCTTCTTCTACCTTATGACTCAGGAAAGTGGTTGTGTGCCTAAGTTTCTGGTTTATATTCCTTACAGAATGGAGCTGATGATGTTAAAAGGCACCGATTCTTCAAAAATGTTGATTGGGAAGATGTGTACCAGAGGAAAATAAAGGTAGGTTGGGACTTAAAGGTACAAGAATTCAGATTAAAGAAAATTATAAAAGTCATTGCACAGGTGATGCCTGCAAAATGACAGTTCAGAGCGATGTTTCACAATAGTGACAAATTTGAAGATAATTCATATTTTATTTCTAATATTCTATCTACCTATATCACTGACACCTGTTCCAGTTGGAACTCCCTTAAGGCGGTGGCCATGGCAGTAGAGTCTCCATAACTAGAGAACTCCAATGCTGCTTCTTAGCCCTAAATGCCTCACCCTTAACAGGCCACTGGCAGAGGGCAACTCTAGTGCTGTGTTTGCAGAAGGTCCTACCTAATGTTCCTACTGACTACTTCTATCTAATGCTCCTACCCACTACTTGTGCCTAATATTTCTAACTCATGCTCCTGCCTAGATGTTCCTACCTGCTACTTAATCTTCTGCTCCTACCATTTTGCCAAAGTGCAGGGCTAGCCCATAGTGCTCACCGTAGAAAAATATACTTACAAAGAATGAGCTGTGCGAGTTAGTGTTGTCATGTATTTACATATAAAGAGAGCATGTATGCTTATTGACAGTATGTCAGCAGTCCACATATGAGTGAAGCAGAAGGAAAAGACAACTACCTGGATCAGAGGTGTGCAACGTGACAACCACTGAAGCGCTGGCTTACTAAGCAGCAGTCACTAACCCTCCCAATACTTCTAATGTTCTTTTCAACTAACTAAAATATGTATTTAAAGATATGGTAAGGTTTTTGAATTATAATGCCTTTTATAATATCAAAGCAAAATAAATTCATATCACTCTTTGTATATGTATATATTTCTTTTACAGCCTCCCATCATCCCAAAAGTAAGTTACGAAGGTGACACGCGGAACTTCGATGATTACCCAGAGAATAACTGGCGATCAGCACAAGGTGTATCTGACATTGAGCTTGCTATTTTTAGTGACTTCTGAATTGGTACATTACAATATTCAAGCCCTTGTACATACCAAGTTGTTAACCTGTAGTTAATATCACCAACAGATACGTCACAAGTTACTATTTGAATAATTTTCTCCTTATGGATAGAAGAAATGGGGAAATTACTGAATAACCAGATTGTAAACTTGTTCAATATGTAAAAAAGTTGTTGAATATATTGAGATACTTGTACAGGTTAATATATTTTTTATTGCTCTCACTTTATTCCTAACATTATATGAAGGCATTAATAACTGTCTTAATTTGTGAAATTCATGTATTTCTCTGTGGATATTATGCTGTTTGGTCTGTGCATTATACAGTGTATAATACACAGTCTCATATTTTTTTTATTATTCAGTAAGCTACAGTGTGGTCCATGTATTTTACAATTGGTAATCTACAGATTGGACTATATTTACACTGCATAATCTGGAGTCTGATCTCAGTATTTCACAGTGGTAATACACAGTTGTAATATATTTCAGAGTGGATCAGCTGCAGTCTAGTCTGTGATTTCTGAGTGGATAAGTTACAGTTTTATTAATGTATCATAGTGAGTAACATGCTGTTTGTTCCGCATATTTCACAGTGGATACTACAGTTTTATTCATGTATTTTACAGTGAATATTCTGCGGTCTGGCCCTTATTTCTCAATTGATAAGCTACAAATTTGTCAATGTAGTTTACATCAAATAATCTGCATTTATTTTATTTGATGTCAGAGGCTTCTGTTACCAACAGAAGGTCTTATTTAGGCCAGGTCTTAAGTGAAATATATAAAGGGCTTAAAAGACTGAGGAGTAAGAAGATACAAGTAAAAACAATAAGTTTTGGAGTAGTGGAAATCCTGTCTTTTAAAAAGGTGTATATCATGGCTGTTAGGAAATGTATCAAAAGTTAGTTTCAAAGCTTAGCAGTGTACAGAAAATACAGACACCACAGGAGCCCACCTTTGAGGTGCTATAAGCCACGAAGTAATTTTGAGATGTTATGGCTTAGTGAGCATTACATGGTCAGGTTAATTTTGGAAGAACAAAAGCATATAGTTCTGGGAGCAGAAACCAAATAAATATCTAAAAAAAATAGGGAAAGATAACCTACATAACAGAAAATGTTAAAATGTACTTTCAGAGAAAGACCAAAAGACTTTATCAGAGGAAGAAGAGAGGTTGTCACACTAAATCTAAATAAAAGAACACTTCACCTTTTAAATATCATATCTGCAACGATTTTAGGACATGATAGTCTTTCTATGTCTGCCCAAAAGGTCTTACAATGGGAATAGTTGAATCATGGAGTAGAGTAGTAGTTTCGGAGGAAGACTGCTATACATGTAGCAAAGATGAAAACAACACCTAAGCAGAGGTAGTAATCTTTCTTGGTACAGTTGAAAAATATTTTTTTGTAAGTTAGTTCAGTGCCAATATTGATGTTTCAAGGAAATGGTGTGGTTAGTCACGAGACATTTTCAAGTGTGGGGTCAGATGAACCTGTTAGGGATGTTGTCCAGCCACTGTATAAAGGATTGGATGTGAAAAACTTATCCATAGTGTTGGTAGAGTAGTCATAACTGTCAGGAATTTGGGTAAGGTGGTTGATAATTTGCTACACATCATGAAGACTTGGAAAACAATAAGAATGTGAGGACTTGAAAGTCCCTACCTCCCTCCTCAACCATCACCATCTATTAAGGAGGATTTCCGCCTTTTTCGGATGGTTTATATTGTAATCCCCATAGCAGATCCTAGCCGGAGGGTCAGAGGACTACATTTCATTAAGAAAGCAATGAATTTTGTAGAGTTACAAGAGCAGTAGGTGAAATGGGAAAACAGAAATAATTGGGAGATACAAAACTAAACAACATCAAAATCTGGAGCTTTACGGTCCATGTATTTCACTGTACATCAAGCTGCGGGTTTGTTCATGTATTTTACAGTGGATAATTTGTAGCGTAGTACATATATTTCACAGTGGAGAATTTGCAGTCTGGCTCATGTTTTACGTTGGATAAGCTACAGTTTTGTTCTTGCATTATACAGTGCAGAAGCTGCAGTCTGGTCCATGTTTCATGGAATATATTTCTTCTCTTGTAATCTGCAGTATCATTCATAATTTAATTCTTTTTTAATTTTCATCTAAAGAAGCTGTTTGTATATTTTCCTTTTATCTCATTTTTTTGTGATTTACTATAAACCTAGGACTTACATATTGTTTGTTTATCCTTGAAGCTTGCTGATTTTATTGACCTTATATAATAGTCAAAGCTGAACATCAAGCTTGGTAAGTTATGTCAAGTTATTTTACTGAAGTGGTAGTCTATATTCAGTAACAAATAAGTTTGTCTCTGGTAAGAATTACTAAATCTTTCTCATATTGAAGAATAATGCTTTTATGCTGAAAGTGTCATATGGTACTGCTATGGGACTCTCCCAGGCAACCCCATCTGGTTAGTCCTTGTCGTACTACAACTCTCGTTTGGTCCCTCCAAGCTACAGGCACATGATTTCTATCGCTCCTCGTCTTCAACACATCATCCATGCTTTCATCATGCATCTTTTCAATGATTAGCAAAGATGTGTTTATTTCCTGGATCTATATCAACATGAGACGAATCCTTTTACTTTTAAAAGGCTATAGTGGAATTTTTGCAATGGTTTGAATGCAAAAGCATTTCTGTGAAGCTTTCATACAGCTATTGTTGTGTTAATTTGCTTTCCTTCTTTTTACTCAGTGTCCTTCAAAGTGACCAACCACCAGTACATGAAATTCTTCTTAAAGTTTTGAAAATTCTTGCTAAAATAAGTAGTAAACCCAAATTATGGTTATGCTGTTTATGCCATGTCAATGCCTGCTTTCTGAAAAAGCAACTGGATCAACTAGTTCTGCTGTGCTTATTCCAGCAGCAATACACTTTTCCTCTGTTTTCCCAATTGTTCCCCTAAGGCTACAAATGTTTTCTCTCTTTGATTATCTAAAGTCCTGCCATGAGACTGTGGCACCCACTCATCCACATCACATGATTACCGTGCAGCCATTGGCAACTCAAGGGTGGGCTGGTTTGATAACCGTTTCTTTCCCTATATTTCGAAGCTTTGGAACTCTCAACATTCTCATGTCTTTCCAGTAACTATGACATAGCACATTTTGAAAGACAGGTTTTTCACTTCCTAAAAATTCATAAATACTGTCCCTTGTCTCTTCTTTTTCCCTTTCACAGTCCTTTCTACATTTCAATTAAGCCCTGGCCTTGATGTGGACTTTAGCCCATGACTGGAGCCTTGAAAAAAAAAAAAATGGAGGGCAGGAAAACTTACAAAGACTCACAAGTCACATGAGCTGCATTTCTACCTTTCATTCCCAATAACAGGGTTTAACCCTCACACAGTGGACAACATCAATGCCATTCACAAGGGTGGCAGTACTACACTATTCTTGGTTTCAAAAGAAGCTTTGACCCAGAAAAATACCAAGATCTGGAGGCTACATTAAGAAAGGAAATAAAACAATAAAAAAGGAAACTACACAGTCTTCTACCTAGACCAAGATGTGAGGCTTCCAGTGGTCACTTGACTTCTGATAAGTAAGTGGGCAGGTAAATAAAAGTAGCACTCAAGAATAGCTGCATAAACTGCCTGAAGGAGGTGCCAATAACAAAAATATGCTCGTAACAAGGAACAGCTTCTGCCCATGTACCTACAAGACAGCTGATAAATGATACAGAACCTGATCTTTGAAACAGTAAAAATGATTTCCTAGATAATAAATACCTTTAAATATCGTCCGTAGGTTAGTAAGTCCATGGTACTGGGGGAAGTTGGTTTATCGCCATACCCTATATAGATTTACTTCATTTATAATTACCCAGGACCCCATTTTAAAAATGGCCCTGTTATTACCCCAGGATCCTTTTTCCAGGCCTCCAGTTCCAAAGCAGCACTATACTTGGTAGCAGGGACAGGATGGACTTTTTTTTGAAGTGAAAAGTTCTTTGATGAGACTCTATCATCAACTGATGATACATCCTCATTAAAGGTGTCTTTATATTTGTAGTATAAGCCCAAGCAAGTAGAATCTTATAAACTCACTCTCCATCCCCCAAAATGACTCAAGGAAGCTGAGTGATCTTGTGATATGAACTTACTTGAAAGGGCATATGAGTGATCTTAACATGTGAACTCTGAAGACAAGATCCCATCAGTGCACCATAATATTGTGCTGATGGCTTAAAAAACACTGGCATTTTGATAATAAGATGAAAAAGGCATGTACCTGACGTGAGTGAAAGTTTAATAGCATATAATCAGTGTACCAGCCAAAGCAAGGGGATTTTTTTTTTACTTACATGTGAGGTTTATCTATATATTTTTTCCCCTATAATAGACCACCTTTTCCCACATTAGTGAGGTAGTGCCAGGAACAGACAAAGAAAGGCTGCATCCACTCACATCCATTCTCTGGATGTCATGGGTGATGCACTGTTACCACAGATACCTATCTTATGTAGAGCTATCATTTTTCTCGAATTCCCTAACAGTAACTCAGGATCAAGATATCTTGCTTCAGCAAGATGTTTGTGGTGCATAAGTTGCTCCAGGTACATGCACCAGGGCTACTTTACAAGGTCAAAGCTGAAGACAAGAGACAAACCTCACAAGGGACAAACAAACTCTTATGAGTGGGCTGGAATCAAAAGAGTTAACTTGTGTTCAACAGCTAGGGCTGGACTTCAACTACTTTTTGACTTGGTTCCTCCCTTGTGTTTTTGACAAGCCATAGAACAGAGAGAGAAAATCTTGATTTGTGCATTGAGAAACACCAGAATAGTACAAAAATCACAAGCAAATGTGCTCTTTAAAAAATTCTCTATAAATCCTGGCTCTAACCCTTAAACTGCAGCTAAAGAAAAACCTGGTACTGCTGTTTGTGCAAAAAACATGAAAAATCTTAAAACATACTATGTTCTTATAAAACTGAATATAAACATGCTGATGTATGAAAAACACAACAAAATAAATCCTTTTACCTACCTTTGTTTGTCCACTGAGGGGGGTTGAACTGAGCATCTAGGAGCTGCCAAGCCAAGAGCCTTGATGCATAGCAGGTGATGAGAGAGAGCTGAGCCATTTGTGACATTGGTGGAGTACTGACCATTAAAGGCTGATCTATTCACTTGTTTCTATTGTTTACACTATGCATTTCAGTTCTAATTCATTCTTCACAGCATCATTTCATTTGATGCTATCTTGCTATCTTATTTCCTATTGTCTGCCCAATCAACACAAAAATTACTTTCAGGAGCAAGAGTTCACTTACAGTAACTTGTTTCTAATATTTTCACCTCGTACAGATGACCCCCGACTTATGATTTTTCGACTTTACGATGGTGAGATATTCAACACTCATAAAATAGGCTTTGTGTTAGACGAGTATGTCCAACTGTAAAGCAACTTCAATGTTCTGAGAATGTTTAAGTTAGGCTAGGCTAAGCTATGACATGCAGTAGGTTAGATGTAAAGTATTATATGTATTTCTGACATGATATTTTCAACTTACAATGGGTTTCTCGGAACGTAACCCCATGTTAATTGAGGAGCATCTGTACATGTTTACATCAGTAGTTTATAATTTCAATAATCATTCACAAGTGCTTAATCCTTGAAAAGGCACTCACACCACATTCCTTGCACCAAGGACTGAATACTTTCCTGAATACTGATTGTTATCTTCCAAACATAGCACTACACCTGTTTCTTGTGTCTGATTTTTTGTTATGATAAACTCCAAAAAGTGCTGAATGACAAAGACTTTGCCTGAGAGTCTGTCAAGGTCATACCTTTGACAGAGTCCTAAGTTTGAGAAAGTGTGCCATAATTTTCAAGGATTTGGAACACAAAATATTTTCATTTTATCATGTCCATTCCTCTTCAAGTTTTTGATGTAGGTAATGAGGAAGGTCACATCGATTACATGCAGAAACAACTTGTTATACCATTCAACAGGTTTCAAACAATTTGCATGTCACCTCCTAAAGCACTCAACTGAACCAATTTGCACATCACTATCGTTTTAATAAGATGCTTGTTTTCTCAAGTCTATAACTGCATCTTTTGTTCTACAGTGCTCCTTATCACTGTCCTTTCTTTCACCTTGGTTAATGGGACTCAACATGACCACAGTCGAGTTTATCATGCCAAACGATAGCCAATATATTTTTTTTCTTCAATGACCACATTTGGAGTGCATTATTCATAAAATTTTGGCATGTTCCAGTGTTCTGTTCATACATGAACCAACACAATTTTGGACTTGTATTTCAATTGTCCATGTAAAGGATATGACCATTCCCATATACTTTGCCATTACTTCCTTTACTGCATCACCAGAAATTTCCAGGGAATCGCTTTTGGGAATATCTACATCACTGGCACTGTAAACAATCATATCCAACACTATTCCAGTCTCATAATCACATAGTACAGGGAAAATTATTCTGAACCTGTGGCTTTAGATGGTATGTATTGTTTAAAGACAAGTCTGTCCTTGAACAATACAATATTAAGGACTCATTAATAATCACTTTATGAAATGGGTAAAAAGGTTATAATGCCTCAAAGCGCTTATTTTCCACAGTATCAGCACCATAAGGCCAGTCATCAGTCACCAGGACAATATCTTCACTCAAAACCATGAAAGTCTGGCTGGAAATATTTCCCATCAATCCTAACAAACAGTGAGGCACCGTAAAGGAGGGAGCTCTACCGCTTCCTCTGTCTCTTCCACCATCAACTCACTATCTTCCACTACATCCTCACCATCACTTTCAGGGTCCCAATCCTTGCCTTCAGCATTTATTAATGATAAATCATCCTCATCACTTGCAAATATCACTCACAAAAATTAGGAAGGAGTCTTAAAATTTGCTATATTTAGCTTGCTTAGCTAGTGGTGGATAGGGGTGTGGGGTGGCAAGGCAGCTGCCATTGCCATGTGATGAACAAAGATTAGAATCATCTACATTTTCTTCCTCACTACAGCAAGTATAATTTTTTCAAGCTTACACTTCACTGACACATTCATTTACACAAGACTTTTTACACCACCTGTACCATGGGAGGTGCTTGGTAATGGATCACTAGATGACATGTGAGTCCTCCATGCCATGTTGACAGAAATGCAACTGAGTACAGGGTACAGGGAAATGTGACTTGGTTGATGAATGCTACATTTGGCACACAATTTAAAACAATGGCATGGAGTTTTTGTCTTATATGATGTATGATGCAGTTTACAGTACAATGACACCAAATGAAGTCACAGAATATTCAAACAATAAAAAGGGTAACCAACACTGAGCAAACATATTTAAAAAGCATTACAATAAAGCTTTCACTTAATGGTTTTCTTTGCTCTAGGCATCCCTTATGCATCACCCTTACCCAGGAAATACATGGTACAGTACTAAGTCAGAAATACAAGACCTCAATGTTGACAAATGCAATTGAGGACCTGAATGATGTATGGGTAGTATGACAAGGCCTACTGGGACATGTTGACATAGTTTAAGGATGTACAATGTAATACAGAGATGCACATATCTTGTGTTCACATGATGTTAGTTGCAGTTGACTGATAACATACAAATGAAGTATTTTTTTCAAGTTCTCATGAGATAGAATGGGCATTTGTGGCCTTAACTGAGGCCTCAGTCTCTAGTTTTCATGTGTAATGCACTGAAACCATAGCTCCCTATCCACATCCAGGCCCCAAAGACCTTTCCATGATTTATCCCAGATGTTTCCCATGCCCTGGTACAGTCCAGTGACAGCATGTCAACTCCATACCACATCATTCCAATTAATTCTATTCCATACACGCCTTTCACCTCCTGCATGTTCAGGCCCCGATCACTCAAAATCTTTTTCACTCCATCCTTCAACCTCTTTTTTTTTTCCACACATCTCTCTTACTCTTTCATTACTTACTTGATCAAACCACCTCACACCACACATTGTCCTCAAACATTTCATATCCAACCTCCTCTGTACAAAAAAAAGGAAAAGAGAAGGGGGCCAAGTGAGGATATTCCCTCTAGGTCTCAGTCCTCTGTTCTTAATGCCACCTAGCTAACACAGAAAATGGTGAATATGTATGAAGCAGGGGGTAACAATGCTACTTCCTGTAGGGTGGGGTAGCGACAGGAATGGATGAAGGCATATAGGTATATGTCTGTGTGTGTGTATGTATATGTTGATATGTATATGTATGTATATATGCGTGTATGGGCGTTTACGTATATATATGTGTATACGAGTGGATGGACCATTCTTCGTCTGTTTCTTGGCAGTACCTCACTGACAAGGGAAATGGTGATCAAGTAAAACAAATCAATAAAAATATAAATATAGTGAAGAAAGAATATTTTCCACGTATATATATGCTGATAACCATGAGGAAAATGAAACACAATAAGTTCCCAAGTGCACTTTCATGTAATGATCACATCATCAGGAGATACAAGAACGAGAGAGAAAACATAGAACAGTCAGTTGATATACAAGGAGGAGATGTAGCTAAGATACCATTGGTAAACAAGTGTTACCAGATGGTGGTGTTTGGGTTTGGAAACATGCCAGTCATAAAACTTTTCTTATATGGAGCCTATATGTGGATTAGAAGCTGTGGTTTCAGTGCATTGCACATGACAGCTAGAGATTGAGTGTGAATGAATGTAGCCTTTTTTGTCTGTTTTCCTGGGGCTACCTCAATGACTCAGAGGGTGGCAATGCTGTTTCCTGTGGGGCAGAGTGGCACTGGGAATGGATGAAGACAAGCAAGTATGAATATGTGCATGTGTATATATATATTTGTCTGTGAGGGTGAAAGGCGTTCAAGGAATAGAATGAATTGGAACGATGTGGTATAACGGAGTCGACGTGCTGTCAATGGATTGAACCAGGGCATGTGAAGCATCTAGGGTAAACCATGGAAAGTTTTGTGGGGCCTGGATGTGGATAGAGAGTTGTGGTTTCGGTGCATTATACATGACAGCTAGAGACTGACTGTGAACGAATGTGGCCTTTGTTGTCTTTTCCTTACACTACCTCACACGCATGTGAAGGGAGGGGGTTGTCATTTCATGTGTGGTGGGGTGGTGACGGGAATGAATAAAGGCAGCAATTATGAATTATATACATGTGTATATATGTATATGTCTGTGTATGTATATATATGCATACGTTGAAATGTTTTTTTATTTTTTTTTTCAAACTATTCGCCATTTACCGCATTAGCGAGGTAGCGTTAAGAACAGAGGACTGGGCCTTTGAGGGAATACCCTCACCTGGCCCAATTCTCTGTTCCTTCTTTTGGAAAATTAAAAAAAAAAAAAACGAGAGGGGAGGATTTCCAGCTCCCGCTCCCTCCCCTTTTAGTCGCCTTCTACGACACGCAGGGAATACGTGGGAAGTATTCTTTCTCCCCTATCCCCAGGGATAACGTTGAAATGTATAGGTATGTATATGTGCGTGTGTGGATGCGTATGTATATACATGTGTATGTGGGTGGGTTGGGCCATTCTTTCGTCTGTTTCCTTGCGCTACCTTGCTGATGCGGGAAACAGCAACAAAGTATAATAAATAAAAATAAATGTGTATGTATATGTTGACATGTAATGTATAAACATATATGTATATGACTGGATGGGTCTTTCTTTGTCTGTTTCCTGGCACAACCTTACTGACACGGGATACAGAAATCAAGTATAATAATGAAAAAATATATAAATATATACCCATTTTATCAACCAACTTCCACATATACCCTCTTAGTCAGCTTCTCCTCATTCATCCTCTCCATATCTCCAAACTATTTCAGCACACTCACTTAAACTCTCTCATACATACTCTTCTTACTATCACACCCCTCTCTTAGCCTGTCATTTCTTACACAATCAACCTCCTCATATTGCATATTGTCCTCAAACATTCCATCTCCATAAAATCCACCTACACTCTTACTTTTTTACTCTTGGGCCCATATCTAATGTGTATGCAACACTATCATGACTACTGTACAATCAAACATACCCAGCTTTGCCCTCAAAGAAAAAGACCTCTCTTTCCATATATTTCTTAACACACTCAGGACTTTAGCCCCCCAACTTACCCTATGGCTTACTTCAGTTCCCATAGTTCCATCCGCAGCCATATCTACTCCCAGGTATCTAAAACACTCCACTTCCTCTGGGTTCTTGCTATTCGATATCACACCCCAACCAACCTCTCTCTCTCTCTCTCTCTCTCCACCAATACACTTAATAAACTGACTTCTATTCACATTAACTCATACCTTCTCCTTTCACAGTTCACACTCTTCCAAACCCAAAATCCACCTGCAGTTTCTTACTCAAATATGCTACCACCATTGTGTCATCAGCAAACTATGCGTTTCCCCTCCCAAGCACCTGCAATCCCAATAAATTGCAAAGCTGCACTTCTCTATGACCCTTTCACTAACTTCCATCACCACCCCTTCCATAAACAGGTTATACATGTCTCCATTTAAAGCATATGCAGTTCCCTATTACCAATATCATGGTTAAATTAGTTTTCTTTTGTTCTCAATGGCCCACACAAAACAAGGTCATAACTGATTCTACATTCCCTAAATGAAATATTGATGACATGAAAGTCTGAAAAAATATTAAACTGTGAAGATTTGAAAAAACTTTAGACTGATCATGTTGTTGGTAAAGTATAAGTTTATCACATAAGCCTCCAAATTGAGAGAAGAGTAAAAGTCATTCTCAAAATAATACTCACTTGCTATTTTACATATCTACCACTGTAAAATTAAAAAACTGAAAATTTTAAATATGCAATAAGATAAATTCTACATATCTGGTAAATCAAAAACATCAGCTTTTTCAGAAAGTACAGTAATTTATATGAATAAACAGTTTACACTGAAAGATGTGTTAGCTATACTCTACAACTAAGACAATGTACAAGAGGCATTTTTCTCCATGAAATACAGAAGGAGTTGCAAAACATTTGGATTGGATTTTAGCTTTGAATAAGGCTGAACCTGTGGTCGGTGTGGCAGCTTAGTGAGCTGGTCCAGTAGCAAGTCTGGAGAGTATAACACTACATCTAAAGCAGCCATAACTTGTTCTTTCGAGAAGCCATGTTGCATCAGGTTTACAAGGTTCTTTCTTACACTTACAACTGTTGTTTGAGGCCCCCAACACTGTAAATGAAGTTTGTCTCTGATCACACTGGCCTTTACATTCAAGAATTTTGCCAAACAATTGATGACATCTCGCTTGTTCTGCCTAAGTTCACCTACAGATATATACTTATGAAATGCACTTCTGGTGCCTGACAGTGTGTTCAGACTTGGTATAGCATTGGTGTTCTTCACTTGCTGTAGGAAATCCAAACGTGATCTGACTGTATGATAGTAACATATCAGTCGCAACATGCGGGGATGTGAGTGAAGGGCCTTAAACTCTGGATCTTGCTGGAGATGAGTGATGCGTTCCTGGATTGTATCTGGATTTAGTGTACATATCCTAGGAACAGTTTTCAATGATCCCTGTAAAAGATTATTGTGAAAGCAATACATTCAAAAAAAGTAGGAGCTGTTCAACTTAGACAATAAATGTTCAACTAATCTATAATAATGACTTGAGTCTGAAAATAGCTTGTATGTGCACTGGACATAGTAAGATGTGGACTACCAACATATATCTTGGTGCCAAGTTTGTTTACAGTAAATTTTCATCATCATTACAACAAATTAGTTTTTAATTCTGTTATTAACAGTGATTATACCATCCAAATAACTTGAAAAGATACTTGTCAGACACTGTTCTGGAAAGAAGAGGAATATCAAAGACCTCTAATGCTGATCTATTTCAAGGAATGGTTCCTTATAAAGGCCAAAGTGAAGGCTATCTTCCCAAAAGCTAGGGATCTTCAACACATTGGCCAGATGAGGCCAGCCTATTGAGTTTCTAAGTCGGAAAAGAAAGGTTTACTGTTGAAAGAGATTTTCAGCTTTCTGGATACAAATAGACAGTAACTGTTACAGTCTCTGACAAGCTAAATCACTTCTTTCACAGATTTAAATGGACATAAGGAATGACATGCTCTTGCTGCTATTTTTCAAGAATAAATCAAAATAGTCAAAGACATGGTCAACCAATTTATGTCCCAGCCAAAAGCATCTTTGGTGAAAGAAATTAAGTGAGAAAAAAGAAAATTAATTGGCTCTGTAGACGGATATAGACCTGAGTCTCAAAGGTAGAAGTGTTACAGGTAGAGGGAAATACAAAAGGAGGTAGAGCATTCCAAGCTTAGTTATCTGACAGAAAGAGGAGGTATCATAAGGGTCAATCCTCCAGTTACTGGTCTACACACACAAACTGTGGGAAGCAGCAGCTAGACATGTGCCTTGAGTCCAAGCCCTGGGTTTAGGAACAATTACAGATAAGATGACAAATAAGGACATCAGTGAAGGGGGCAAAAGGAGAAGTGATGAATGTGAAAACAGTAGTGATGAAATGTGGAAAATATGAAGGGAGTACTTTGAAGGACTCTTCAATGCATTTGATGACAGGGTGGCAGATGTAGCATGTTTTGGTCAGCGTGGTATGTGAATTGGGAGAGTCATGGAGAGTGGTTTGGTGAAGGGAGAAGAGGTGGTGAAAGCCTTGCATAAGATGAAATGTGGCAAGGCAAAATGTGTTGAAATGGTTTGGACATATGGAGAGAATGAGTTAGAAAAGGTTGATGAAGAGGATATATGAGTCAGAAGTGGAAGGAACGAGGAGCACTGGGAGACCAAGTTGGAGATGGAAGGAGATGCAGGAGGGTGAAAGGCATGCACAGAATAGAATGAACTGGAACGATGTGGTATACTGGGATCAACATGCCCTCAATACACACAAGTATGAATATGTACATGTGTATATACATGTCTGTGTAAGTATTTGTGGATATGATGATATTTATATGTATTCCTATGAATCCACGGGGAAATGAAACATGATAATTTCCCAAGTGTACTTTCATGTAATAATCACATCATCAGGGGAGACACAAGAAAGAAATATGACAGTTGATATACAATGAAGAGACGTAGCTAGGATGCCATTTTGTAAACAAGTGACTATCCATATGTATATGTATGTATATATGCGTGTATGAAAGTTTATGTATATATATATATATGTGTATAAGAATGGATGGGCCATTCTTCGTCTGTTTCCTGGGGGCTACCTGGCTGACACGGGAAATGGCGATTAAGTATAATAAATAAAAAAACAATTTCTTTACAGATGTTACTTACAAAGGATATGTATTTATCATAGTGAATATAGTAGATTAGTAGGAAAAACAAATCATTCCATCAATATATATGACAGAAAAAAAATCACGATACAAAAGCCTGGTGGCAACACTGTTCTCTGTTACCTAAAATAATAATGGCACAATTACTTATATATGGACTTTACTTGACTAAATGTACTTCATATATTGAATATTTCTCATTCTGTGAGGATAAATATGCTTATATGTACCTTGAAAGAAAGGGTTCATAGTGCAATTGACAGAAAACTCTATCTTGAGGTTTAAAAAAGAAAAAATACAGATGGAAAGGTCTTACCGGTGTAACCCCAAGTTTCACGAGTATAGAGCTTAAGTACTGCAGCTGTTGGTATGGGATGGTGAGAATACGAGGAGTGAAGGTAACTAAAGACTTGGTATCTGTTCCTGCAATAAGCTTCACTTCTGTTTCAATAAAAGAAATGTTGACAGGGCTGCATGCGAGTAAGTAACCATTCTGTACCACCTGCCAACAAAAGGTCCTGCATCAGAAATACAGTGAGCTTTAATCCCATACATCAAATCCATTTGATTTTCTCTTAAAAATTCTGCATTGAATGTACACTGTAAAAAAAAAAGTACAGTTACAATCGTAATTGTAACCACACCAAATGAGCTAACTGGTCTCACCTTATCACAGCTAATATTCCAGTGATGATTAAGCTGATGCAAAACTTGATCCTGGAGTCTCATGCTCTTGGTAATACTGTAAATCCGACGTATTCTGTCAATGTCATTTTTGCTACAGTCTAGACGCCAAGACAAGTATACATTACTTAACTCCCTGTGCACCTGCAGGTAACAATACATTTTGTAGTACTAATCTGCATTTGTTTCAGTCTTTTGAAGTTCTCTATATATCTAATTTCATACATTAAAATGGTTTGTAAACCAATAATATTTGTCAGAGTGTAAACTTACCACCAGGATTTTTCTAAGTCCATACAGGGTAAAGATGAGGATGTGCTCCTTGTAAATAACCGAGAATTTTTGAGGTAAAATTGAACAGCAAATATAAAAAGAAGAGTATTTTGGTTCCAAACCAAGTAATGAATGAATACTAGTAATTTATACAATTAATTATCCACTTGCTCTGTTTCACCACTAGATTATAGCACCCCTAAAGTCAGTTTCCCATGACGAGCAAAATGTAGTTATCTCAAACATGCAGGCTAATACGGTAAGTAGTATAATAATGTACACACTCTGTTCCTTCCATTTTACATACACAAACCAGTTTCTCAGCCTAAAGATACAGTTCCCATCAGCTGGTCCATAATGAATCATATCAACTCCCCTAATACCTAGCATGAACTCACAATGGATTCATTTTCATGGCTGCATCTTTGGTGATAATCCTTTAACTACCTTTCACAAGATAACCCTTACAATCCATTAAAAAGTCTGCAAAACTTACAAATCCTAGTCAGCAACTGCAACTTAACTGAAAGGCTATGGGAACCACAGGGTAGCTATATAGATTTAAGAAAAGACTGTAGAAGAAACACAAGGTGGACAAGGATAGGGCATGATCTTACAACCTTCAGGGTCTGGTCCAGAAGATCCCTCCTACAAGGGTACTGAAGGTTTCTGTGTTTTATGCACAGATTCATCCTGAATGAAAAAACGGTCATTGTTCATACTTGAGATCATAAGATGCCATTCTCTTTTAAGCCACCTGAGAAGAAAATATATGCTTCGTAATGTGAAGATTTGAACAAAAGTTAGACAAGAAGGGGTCACATCACATTCCAGCTTGGCTCCCCATCTCATTTTGTCACAGGTGAACGATGCCCCTCCCCTTTCCTGTGTCTGTAATTGACGAACAAACCCTTACACTTGGATGACTCTGGGAGAGTGGCCTCCTAGAGAGAGGGATACTTTCAATTCAGGCACAAGGAAATAAAGTTGAATAAAGCATGCTGGTTCTCACCCCAAATTCTGACACAAAAAACAAAAACAAGGGATCACCCTGAGTTGACTATAAAAGATATTGCTGGCTAATGAAACTACTTATCCCTGGGGATAGGGAAGAAAGAATACTTCCCACATATTCCCACCATGTCATAGAAAGTGACTAAAAGGGGAGGAAGCCGAGGGCTGGAAATCCTCCCCTCCCGTTTTTTTTAATTTTCCAAAAGAAGGAACAGAGAAGGGGGCCAAGTGAGGATACTCCCTCCAAGGCTCAGTCCTCTGTTCTTAACACTACCTCACTAATGCAGGAAATGGCGAATAGGTATGGGAAAAATGAAACCATTATAAATGGTTTAAAAGAACTGATACAATCACAAAATGAATTGCATATTTTCTCTCCTACGGATGCATGGTCAAAAGATCACACATCTGGAGGATAAGAAATCATGTCTACACAAATCTGAGTAGTTTAAAATAGTTCCTGTTATTTTCTAACTTTAATAGACTGGAGGTTTCCATTTTGATTACAAAAAAAAAAAAAGTGGTGGTAAAGAATATTCTGAATCCTGGTATGCAAAATGACCTCACTGTAAGGTTTTACCATGTAGTGTTGGAATTCAGCAACAAAGTAAATCTTTATTGATCCAGTGTGTAAATGGCTAACTAATGGTGAACAATTCTTTCTATCACTGTAGTTTGGCATGCGTTACACTACTGGCTTTGTATAAACTATGGTACTAAATAATGGCTGAGCTAGAAAGTAAGGCCACTATCTATACGACATCTCTTGGGCTTAAAAGATTGATCTCTTATCCAAAAAGATACAACACACCTGAGCTAAAGTGAAATGGGTTATATCTGAGGGAAGTTCAGCAGTCATGACCTGATCTTCTGGGACACCTAGAGCAGCCAAAACCTGCTCATGAGGTTCATAGTTCTCAGGCAACAGTCCCCATCTCTTGATCACTGAAATACTG
Organism: Panulirus ornatus; assembly: GCF_036320965.1. NCBI lineage: Eukaryota > Metazoa > Arthropoda > Malacostraca > Decapoda > Palinuridae > Panulirus > Panulirus ornatus. The sequence goes on from NC_092270.1 coordinate 9,227,274, forward strand.
CTCTTGAATATTTTTTTGAATCTGTAAAAAATTTGGCAATCAGTTTTTAAAACATATCAAACTTTAACTTTTTTCAGAATATAACAATGTTCTGCCTTCTTATCAACAAGACTTAAAGTTGTTTCAATTTTTGTATTCTATTGATCTGAATAATAAAAGCAATTCATATATTTTTCATGTAAAGTATCTATCTTTAAAAACCTGGCACAAAAAGATAAGACAGCAATTCAAATCTGTGCTATGGTGAAAAATCCTGAGGTTACAAGTCAGAAGCACAAAACTGAAAGCTTTTATCATTATTATTTTGCTTTGTCGCTGTCTCCCGCGTTAGCGAGGTAGCGCAAGGAAACAGACGTAAGAATGGCCCAACCCACCCACATACACATGTATATACATACACGTCCACACACAGCACATATACATACCTATATATCTCAATGTATACATATATATATATATATCCCCCCTTCTCGTTTTTTTTTTTTTTTTTTTTTTTCCAAAGGAAGGAACAGAGAAGGGGGCCAGGTGGGGATATTCCCTCAAAGGCCCAGTCCTCTGTTCTTAACGCTACCTTGCTAACACGGGAAATGGCGAATAGTATAAAAAAAAAAAAATATATATATATACACACAGACATATACATATATACCCATGTACATAATTGATAGTCTGCCTTTATTCATTCCCATCGCCACCTCGCCACAAATGGAACAACAACATCCTCCCCCCTCATGTGTGCGAGGTAGCGCTAGGAAAAGACAACAAAGGCCACATTCGTTCACACTCAGTCTCTAGCTGTCACATAATAATGCACTAAAACCACAGCTCCCCTTCCACATCCAGGCCCCACACAACTTTCCATGGTTTACCCCAGACGCTTCACATGCCCTGGTTCAATCCAATGACAGCACGTTGACCCTGGTATACCACATCGTTCCAATTCACTCTATTCCTTGCACGCCTTTCATCCTCCTGCATGTTCAGGCCCCGATCACTCAATCTTTTTCACTCCATCTTTCCACCTCCAATTTGGTCTCCCACTTCTCGTTCCCTCCACCTCTGACACATATATTCTCTTGGTCAATCTTTCCTCACTCATTCTCTCCATGTGACCATCTATTTTTCTAAGTATTTCTCACACATTCTTCAAAGCAAACATATGATCCACACATCCTCTACCACTTCTGAAACCACACTGCTCCCCCACAATCTTATGCTCTGTACATGCCTTCACTCTCTCAACCAATATCCCCTCATACAATTTACTAGGTATACTCATCAAACTTATTCATCTGTAGTTTGAACACTTACTTTTATCTCCTTTGCCTTTGTGAAATGGCACTATACATGCATTCCGCCAATCCTCAGGCACTTCACCATGATCCATACCAACCAATCAATGATACATTCGCCCCATGTTTGGGGCTTAAGCATAAGATGATTTCTTTCTTTCTTTTAAACTATTCGCCATTTCCCGCGTTAGCGAGGTAGCGTTAAGAACAGAGGACTGGGCCTTTTTTGGAATATCCTCACCTGGCCCCCTCTGTTCCTTCTTTTGGAAAATTAGAAAAAAAAAAAAAAAAACGAGAGGGGAGGATTTCCAGCCCCCCGCTCCCTCCCCTTTTTGTCGCCTTCTACGACACGCAGGGAATACGTGGGAAGTATTCTTAATCCCCTATCCCCAGGGATTTCATAAGTTCAAATTCTACATGGAGTGTAACACACAGTGAAAACACCTGGCTTCTGCTCATACAAACTTTTTCTGTTATCATGAAGGCAGTACTTACTTCATTAAGTGTTCAGCAGTGACACTGCTGAAACCTAATTCTTTCAAGATAGCTGCATTATGTTCCATAGTTAAGGGGCAACGACATAACAGGGGTAAAAAATTTCTCACGTCATCTGGTTTTATTCCATATTCCTGAAACGTAAAGTAAAATTAGAAAATATAACTTAAATAATACTAAGTATCATAACTTCTATCCATTCATGTATAATTAAGGAAATTAGCATAGTTGTCCCCTTCAAAGGTAAGTGCATCTTCACACATCTGTGAGAGGGAAATCCAACAACAGCACAAGGAAACTGATTTTCTTAGTCAGTTAAACTATCATACAAGTGAAGCACTACTCTTAGTAATGCAAACAGTGAACTACTTACAAAATGTGAGAAAGAGAACACATAAAGTAAAAGACAAAGTCTATATAAAGGTGAAAGGAGTACATGAACATGAAAAGGCAATAATAGCAGTGTTTGTATGACTGTACTGGCAACAAACTAAAAGTGGGAATGTAGTCTAAAGTATAGATATGATGAAAGAATGTAATCATCAACATGAAAAAAGGCCAAGAAAAGGATTCCATTTTCATCCAGTTTACAAGTCTACAAAAATCATGATTAAATGGCAAAGAAAAAGCATCAGTAAAAACAAAAATTAGAAAAAAAAAAATCAGAGCACTGACCAAAAGTAAAATACTATGGTAAGTTGCAAAGTACATGATATGTAAGCTGATTGAAGAATACACATAAAATGAAAGAAAAAAGCTGACCACAGATCAATGCACGGTTAAAGACATTGTTACCGAGAACAGAAAAGCTCCCTGCAGGAATAGTGTGTTTATAGAGGATGATAAGGGATTCTTTGTCTTGTCTAAATCTAGTAACAGTTAGTGTCATGAGGGAATGTAATTTGTGTTGATTTTGTGGTGATGTTTTTGCTATGAGGAGTGAATGTCAAGTGTGCACTGCATATGATACCTAGAATGCTTGGTGTTTTGTTCAGCAGAAGTAACTGTCCATTCAAGGCTACTGGAAGGTGTAGGAGTGTGTCTGGGAGTAAAATTAAAGTCTTCTGTGGAGGTGCAGACATTCTGTTCTGAGAGAGCCGTGGTTCCAATTATGCAACATGGTGCTACTATGTGTCAAGGTGTTCTGATGTATGACAGTCTCATTATATAAGTGACGTTCTTCATACTGTGGTTTGCTGTTGGTACTGGGATTATATAACCCCAAGACCCCCTTTCTGGGGCTCATACAGCTTCAAGGCTGTGATAAAATCAGCAGCGTGAAAATGATGGGCTCCTTTGAAGCTGTGGTCCTGAATTCTCATTATCAATAGTTGGTCTATGCCATTCCAATGTCAGCTTCTTCTATCTCAATATCCACGATGGCATTCTCATTATAATGAATAAACAGTTCTTCATTAGTAGTTTTTCTTTTTTAGTTATGCTGAATACTGATGAAAGCATCATGCACATTTCCTTAAAGTCACTTTCATATTTCTTTCCCACTTTATATAGACCAATATTACAGGTTTCGCTCTCTCCTCTGCTCACACATGAGCATAATACTTTCGAATTCTCATTCATGCTATTCTGCCTTTTCTTCTAAGGGGCTTCATTATTTCCTTCTCAGTATCTCATATTTTTTTCATCAAGTTCTTTTCTCCTTTCTGTGAATAATGCTAATCTTTTAATTTTCATTCTCTTCTATTCATTTAATATTTTCTATGACAAGATGTTTGTCAAAAGGCCAGGGGTAATGTGTTCCACTCATTATAAATATTGCTGGATGAATATACAGGGATCAACAAGCCATCAAAGGACTAAACTAGGCCATATTAAACCATGGAAAGGTCTGTCAGGCCTGGATGTGGATAGGAAGCTGTGGTTTAGATACATTACACATGACAGGTACAGAATGGATGTGAGTGGATGTGGCCTTTCCTTGTATGTGTCCTGGCTTTACCTCCCTGTCGCAAGGGGTTGAGATGCTGTCTCCTGTGGGGCATGTATACAGGTAGGAAGAGAGGAGAGTGATTGGTTCCCAGTGAAGGTCAGTTTGTGGCAGGGATGTGTAATGTCCCCATGGTTGTTTAATTTGTTTATGGATGGGGAGGTTAGGGCAGTATATGCAAGAGTTTTGGAGAGAGGGACAAGTAAGCAGTCTCTTGGGAATGAGAGGGCTTGGGAAGTGACTCAGTTGTTATTCACTGATGATACAGCACTGGTGGCTGATTTGAATAAGAAACTGCAGAAGTGGGTGACTGAGTTTGAAAAAGTGTGTGAAAGGAGAAAGTTGAGAGTAAATATGAATAAAAGCAAGGTTGTTACGTTCAGCAGGGTAGAGGGACAAGTCACATGGAATGCGAGTTTGAATGGAGAAAAATGAAGTGTTTTAGATATCTGAGAATGGATTTAGCAGTGAATGGAACCATGGAAGTGGAAGTGAGTCATAGGGTGGGGGAGGGGGCAAAGGTTCTGGGAGTGATAAAAAATGTGTGGAAAGAGAAAACATTATCTTGGAGTGCAAAAATGGGTATGTTTGGAGGAATAGTAGTTCCAACAATATCACATGGTTGTGAGGCATGGGCTATAGATAAGGTTATACGGGAAAGGGTGAATGTGTTGGAAATGAAATGTTTGAGGACAATATGTGGTGTGAGGTGGTTTGATCGAGTAAGTAACGAAAGGGTAAGAGAGAAGCGTGGTAAAAAAAAAAAAGAGCGTGATTGAGAGAGCAAAAGAGTGTGTTGAAATGGTTCGGATATAAGGAGAGAATGAGTGTGGAAAGGTTGCCAAAGAGGATATATGTGTCAGAGATGCAGAGAACAAGGAGAAGCGGGAGACCAATTTGGAGGTGGAAGGATGAAGTGAAAAAGATTTTGAGCAATCAGAGCCTGAATATGCAGGAAGGTGAGAAGCAAGCAAGGAACAGAGTGGATTGCAATAATGTGGTATACCATGGTTGATGTGCTGTCAATGGACTGAATCAGGGCATCTGAAATGTGAGTTAATATGTATATATGTGTATGAGGGTAAATAAGTTTTTCTTCGTCTTTTTCCTGGTGCACCTCGCTAATGTGGGAAACAGTAATCATGCATGCTAATAAAAATTGAATAATACTGTTTCTCTGTTGCCATATTCACTCCATAACTATCAATCCTAGTAGTCAGTAGGTACATTAGGCAGGAGTCTCTGCAAACACTGCACTAGACTTGCCCTCTGCCAGTGGCCTGTAAAAGGGTGAAGCACTAAAGGGTAAGATGCACACTAGAGTTCACTAGGTGTGGAGACTCTATTGCCGTGGCTACATCCTTGAGGGAGTTCCAGATTGGAACAGGTGTCAGAGACATAGATAGATAGATAGATAGTTCATCTGGGACTGATGAACCATATATCAAGTCTTCTAAATGTTTCTGTAGATATTTCATGGATATTCTTGTTTTTCTTGCTATTTGTATTTGGGAAAGACATGGAGATTTTTTTTTACCAACCTGAAGGGTATTCATATTACGAGCCAAATTGTGAAGATCAATATTCTTAAGGCGTGGCTCACTGCCTGCAATTCTGCTGGCAGTTGTCTTTGATACATCTGAAAATGAGAAGGCAAGTCACTGAAAGAACAAAATGATTATACATTTACAGTCACCTCATTCTATTAGAATTGTAACTAGGAGTTATTTCAGCTAAGAATTCTAGTCTTTTCCCATAAACAGATTGAACCCATGAGGGAGCCCTTCTATATACTGTAGTTACTGCACATCCCTTGTCTCTACTCCATCTTGATTCACTTCTCATAAAAATGCTCCCTTCCCCAATTACTCTATCTTCTCTTAATCCCTTGTTACCCTGATATCCTGTTCCCACCGATCTTAATAATTTTCATTCTTTCAACCTACCTTTCCAACTTTCTGTATATTCATAATGCTTCAGCGCATCATCTGTTACTCAGATGACCACTCTTAACATGATATCGGTAGATCTACAGTAAATCCATAGCCCAAAAATTCAAAACTTGAGCAGGTGTGGTTTTAGGATTCCTGTCAAATAGCACAGGAGTTCCAGAAGGAAGCAACTATTTTCTGAGTTGTCACAAAATACACCACCAATTTGACATCATTCTCCCAATGTGAATTTGAGGTGGTACTGTACCAAGCTCCAGCAAGTGATACTACTGTTTAGGACATGAACGTACATAAACAAATCACTCTTTAATTCTAACTAGACTAATAAGTATCTAACAAATATGCAACTGCATCAATTCATTATGAGCCAAGGAAGATTCTGATTGGGAATCAAGAAAGGATATTCCTGGCTGATAATTAATATTTTCAAGAAGGTTCTGAGCTCTTAATTCTAGACTAGCACATATGTCAACTGATCTTAAGATGGCTGGAACTTAGGCCTCCACAGAAGATTGGTTTTGTGAGCAGAAAGGCTACGATTTGTAAAATACTTGTGAAGCTATGTACATCATATACAGTGATCCTATGTACATAATCATATACAGCATCACTGCAAAATTTGGTTTACTATCTCAAAGGGCAAAAATCTAGAAATTTTATTTCCCTTACTTCATATCATATGTCTTTAAAGAAAATAACCCAGAAATAATATTCTTTCCTCTATATTGGTGTGGGAGGATTGTGTGGATGCTGGAGGGCCTGGCTGATGGCATATATGCTCCTTATTTACGTAAGTATATGATGATTATGGGTTTTATCCAAGTGTGGTTTCATTCTACATACACCTAAACACACAACACACTAAGTTTTACCAAAGGATGATTTCACTCATCCTAAACATATCATGTAAAAATTTTTCATCTATCATTACTCACAATATATGAAACTGACTTGCCTGAAGGCATGCATGCCTACCTGAATACATTTGCAAGACATAAAAGTAATGAGGGAAATGCAAAAAGAGGGCTCCATCAACTTACAAGGGAACCAAACATGACTCCAAGCTTGTCTAATACATGGTTGAGAGAATTCAACTAAGCAAATATAAAGTAATGAGGACAGAGCAGAGTGAAAGATGGATTCAATACAATTATTATCTAAAAGGAAATAAGCTTCAGGATTCTGTATATGAAAAGGACTTGGGAGCTGACATTGCCCCTAACCTGTCACCAGAGCCCCATATCAGGAGAATAACTAAGGAGACAAAATTTTGGCAAATATCATAACAGCTTTCAAGTGTATGAATAAAAAACAATTTTGCCAAAACTAGAATATACTCCTCAAGTTTGGTCACCATACTTAGAGAAGCAGAGAAAGGTAATAGAAAAAGGTCAAGAGGAGGGCAGCAAAGATGATACCAGAATACAGAACACAGTTCTTTGAGTCATAAGAATAGAGTAAGCAAAGGACATAACACGAATTAAGCAAGAAACTCACTTGAATATTACTAAACAAGTTCTTTCAACAGTGTGAGTCATGAATGAAAGGAATAAAATCATTGAGAACATAGTTAATGCTGACAGCATACATATTTTTAAGAAACTGTATGATAGCAGAGAATGTTCAAGAGATGAGGCCCCATGAATGTAAAACTACCTCCCTGTAAAATTCAAATTAATTAAAAACATGATGGACTGAAACAGTGCCGTGCTGTCTTTTATCTTTACATGAGACACTTAATAAAATTTCTCACGTCTTGTAATAGATCCTATCAAACTTTAAATTGCCACTTAACAGATGATCACTTACTAAAGTAGTCTGAAATCATTTTTAATCTGGGTCCTGGCCCTATATAAGCGGGAGTTATCTCATGTTCAACTGATGATTCCCCAGCTACATTATACTCGGGAAGTGATGCACCAGACAAAATTCTTGATTTCTGCTTCAACCAACTTGTATCAAAAGGGACACAAATCTTAGGTACCTGCAAAAATTATAAGCATTCAGACATATTATTAAACCTTATAATATTTAGAGTTCAGTACTATGATAGTGTGATCACACAATGCACACAGCCCTGCTGTATGTGGAAAGAAGAAGGTATCATTTTGGTTAATCCCTGTGTTGTTGGTCTATACACAAAAGCTTAAGAAAGCAGCAGCCAGATGAGTGCCACCAGTCTAAGTCCTGGTGGTGGGATAGATCATGAGAGGAATGGCTGAAATCATACTGGAAGAACACAAATGGCAGCAACATCATGAAAGACAGAAAGGATGACCTGGACAGAATTAATGAGACCAATGGTGATTGATCCATGCTGGACAACAGACAGGTGGCAGATGAACCATTCCAGATATGCAAACAGTACTGGAGTGAAAAAAAGCCCCTGAAGATATGAAATGGCTGCTTGAAACAAATATTTTCACAATATCTATACAATAACCCAAATTTTGTAGGATACATTTTGTGATGTTGACTTCAAGATGTTTCTAGGTTAAAGGGGAGGATGTGGTAATGCCCAACACGTTTATGATATTACAGGGTATTGCCCAACATGCTCATGATACTACAGGGTATTGCCCAACATGTTTATGATATCACAAAGTTGACCTGAAATTGGGAAGAAGGAAATGAGTGACATTTAGATACATTTATAGATAAATATGGCATTTCAATATGAGTGAATTTAACCAAGTTACTGCTTACTCATTCCATGGAGCTGTGCAGGTGTAAATCAAGAAAGGAGATACTTTCAGTATGAGAAACAGAATAAGTATTACAGTGAGGATGGGAGGAATAATGAGTAAATAGAGTCCAAGTTAGAGAAAAATCATTATTTTTGGAGAGAAAAAAGAGAATAGGTGACAAAATGGAGCCTCAACAACACCAAAGTTGATGACTGCAATGGACTAATTAGATAGGGAGCTATGTATCAGAAGACCAAGAAAAGCAAAAAAGGCAAAAGGAAGAAGTTTACAAAGAAAACTTATGCTATAACCTGTCAAATGCTTTAGAAATGTCATAGGACTTAGCAAAAAGATTCACAAATTCCTCAAGTGGGATAAGCTGCACTAAGACATGCCTCTAAGAGGAATGAAGTTTGGGTTTTTAGACATAGGCAATAAAGGTAGGCAAGAACTGGACCTAGCTTAGAGGCAATTCACTACGGGCTCAAAAAGGTATGCCATTTTGGCCACATGCCTTGCCGACTAGAAGATGGGAAAGTATTCAAAATTCCTGAATGACGAAAATATGAGAGCACAGGTTAAGAAAAAGGAAAAGGACTCACTATGGTCAATCTTACATGAGCCTACATGAGAAAGACAGACAATAGGAGGCATGATTGGCCCATGACTAGGTTGTCGAGAGAGAGAGAGAGAGTGTGTGTATCAGGACTTCAGTGGAGGATTATCATATCACATAAAAAAGGCTACTGAGAGATGAAGTGTCCACAATATTGGGAAAAATCATTTCCCAATTGCTAAAAAAAATCAATATTCATCAAAACATAAATCATACACTAGAAAGTAACAAAGATATTATGAATAAATGCACTTTCAGGCATGTTACACAGATAGTGAAAAAATGCATATCTTTCATGAAATTTCAAACTAGAAGAATGTGCTGTCATGCTGATAATCCTAAAATGTTTCAAGTAACCGTAAAATACAGCTATTTCACTTTTATTCAGGAAGCTAGACGAACAGATGACTTACTACTTGTGGACTGGAAGCATGATTTGTGAGACAGTGGTTAGATGATGTCAAACTGCAGAATCTCCTACTGTTCAAGTTACACCACTCTACTACAGTAGCATTAGTGATGCTCATCCAGCTGTGAACCCAGCTGGATTTCACTGTCAACAGTATCTTTGCACGTCTCATCCTTTATTCTAAGTCAGAGAAGAAATATAATGTTAGGTAAGATTCTTAGACTGTAATTATGTTTCTGAGATGTATTACCTACTTTTACATTAATAAATCCCAAATCTTCCCTCATATACATAGCCCTTACTAGTTTATTCAACAGCATTTGACTGAAATAAAGCTAATACTCAAATTCATGCTCCTGTACTGATAATATACATTCCTAGGGATAGGGAAAAACGAATACTTCCCAAGTATTCCCTGTGTGTTGTAAAAGGCAACTAAAAGGGGAGGGAGTTGGGGGGCTGGAAATACTCCCTTTCAGGTTTTATTTCTCCAAAAGAAGGAACAAAGAAGAGGGGCCAAGTGAGGATTTTCTCTTTTAGGCTCAGTCATCTGTTCTTAATATCTTGCTTGTGCAGGAAATGGATGTGCTGGAAATGATATGTTTGAGGACAATATGTGGTGTGTGGTGGTTTGATCGGGTAAGTAATGAAAGGGTAAGAGAGATGTGTGGTAATAAAAAGAGTGTGGCTGAGAGAGCAGAAGAGGGTATTTTGAAATGGTTTGGTCACATGGAGAGAATGAGTGAGGAAAGATTGACAAAGAGGATATATGTGTCAGAGGTGGAGGGAACGAGGAGAAGTGGGAGACCAAATTGGAGGTGGAAAGATGGAGTGAAAAAGATTTTGAATGATCGGGGCCTAAACATGCAGGTGGGTGAAAGGCATGCAAGAAATAGAGTGAATTGGAACAATGTGGTATACCGGGGTCAACATGCTGTCAGTGGATTGAACCAGGGCATGTGAAGCGTCTGGGCTAAACCATGGAAAGTTTTGTGGGGCCTGGATGTGGAAAGGGAGCTGTGGTTTCGGTGTATTATACATGTCAACTTGAGACTGAGTGTGAACGAATGTGGCCTTTGTTGTCTTTTCCTAGCAATACCTCACGCACATGCGGGGGGAGAGGGTTGTTATTTCATGTGTGGCGGGGTGGCTACGGGAATGAATAAGGGCAGACAGTATGAATTATGTACATGTGTATATATGTATACGTCTGTGTGTGTATATATACGTATACGTTGAGATGTATAGGTATGTATATGTGCGTGTGTGGACGTGTATGTATATACATGAGTATGTGGGTGGGTTGGGCCATTCTTTCATCTGTTTCCTTGCACTACCTCGCTAACGCGGGACAAAGCGACAAAGTATAATAATAAAATCATATATATATATATATATATATATATATATATATATATATATATATATATATTATTTATTTTATTTTTATTATACTTTGTCGCTGTCTCCCGCGTTTGCGAGGTAGCGCAAGGAAACAGACGAAAGAAATGGCCCAACCCACCCCCCACATACACATGTATATACATACGTCCACACACGCAAATATACATACCTACACAGCTTTCCATGGTTTACCCCAGACGCTTCACATGCCTTGATTCAATCCACTGACAGCACGTCAACCCCGGTATACCACATCGCTCCAATTCACTCTATTCCTTGCCCTCCTTTCACCCTCCTGCATGTTCAGGCCCCGATCACACAAAATCTTTTTCACTCCATCTTTCCACCTCCAATTTGGTCTCCCTCTTCTCCTCGTTCCCTCCACCTCCGACACATATATCCTCTTGGTCAATCTTTCCTCACTCATTCTCTCCATGTGCCCAAACCACTTCAAAACACCCTCTTCTGCTCTCTCAACCATGCTCTTTTTATTTCCACACATCTCTCTTACCCTTACGTTACTAACTCGATCAAACCACCTCACACCACACATTGTCCTCAAACATCTCATTTCCAGCACATCCATCCTCCTGCGCACAACTCTATCCATAGCCCACGCCTTGCAACCATACAACATTGTTGGAACCACTATTCCTTCAAACATACCCATTTTTGCTTTCCGAGATAATGTTCTCGACTTCCACACATTCTTCAAGGCTCCCAGGATTTTCGCCCCCTCCCCCACCCTATGATCCACTTCCGCTTCCATGGTTCCGCTGCCAGATCCACTCCCAGATATCTAAAACACTTTACTTCCTCCAGTTTTTCTCCATTCAAACTTACCTCCCAATTGACTTGACCCTCAACCCTACTGTACCTGATAACCTTGCTCTTATTCACATTTACTCTTAACTTTCTTCTTTCACACACTTTACCAAACTCAGTCACCAGATTCTGCAGTTTCTCACATGAATCAGCCACCAGCGCTGTATCATCAGTGAACAACAACTGACTCACTTCCCAAGCTCTCTCATCCCCAACAGACTTCATACTTGCCCCTCTTTCCAAAAATCTTGCATTTACCTCCCTAACAACCCCATCCATAAACAAATTAAACAACCATGGAGACATCACACACCCCTGCCGCAAACCTACATTCACTGAGAACCAATCACTTTCCTCTCTTCCTACACGTACACATGCCATACATCCTTGATAAAAACTTTTCACTGCTTCTGACAACTTGCCTCCCACACCATATATTCTTAATACCTTCCACAGAGCATCTCTATCAACTCTATCATATGCCTTCTCCAGATCCATAAATGCTACATACAAATCCATTTGCTTTTCTAAGTATTTCTCACATACATTCTTCAAAGTAAACACCTGATCCACACACCATCTACCACTTCTGAAACCACACTGCTCTTCCCCAATCTGATGCTCTGTACATGCCTTTACCCTCTCAATCAATACCCTCCCATATAATTTACCAGCAATACTCAACAACGTTATACCTCTGTAATTTGAGCACTCACTCTTATCCCCTTTGCCTTTGTACAATGGCACTATGCATGCATTCCGCCAATCCTCAGGCACCTCACCATGAGTCATACATACATTAAATAACCTTACCAACCAGTCAATAATACAGTCACCCCCTTTTTTAATAAATTCCACCGCAATACCATCCAAACCTACTGCCTTGCCGGCTTTCATCTTCCGCAAAGCTTTTACTACCTCTTCTCTGTTTACCAAATCATTTTCCCTAACCCTCTCACTTTGCACACCACCTCGACCAAAACACCCTATATCTGCCACTCTATCATCACACACATTCAACAAACCTTCAAAATACTCACTCCATCTCCTTCTCACATCCCCACTACTTGTTATCACCTCCCCATTTGCGCCCTTCACTGAAGTTCCCATTTGCTCCCTTGTCTTACGCACTTTATTTACCTCCTTCCAGAACATCTTTTTATTCTCCCTAAAATTTAATGATACTCTCTCACCCCGACTCTCATTTGCCCTCTTTTTCACCTCTTGCACCTTTCTCTTGACCTCCTGTCCCTTTCTTTTATACATCTCCCACTCAATTGCATTTTTTCCCTGCAAAAATCGTCCAAATGCCTCTCTTTTCTCTTTCACTAATAATCTTACTTCTTCATCCCACCACTCACTACCCTTTCTAATCAACCCACCTCCCACTCTTCTCATGCCACAAGCATCTTTTGCGCAATCCATCACTGATTCCCTAAATACATCCCATTCCTCCCCCACTCCCCTTACTTCCATTGTTGTCACCTTTTTCCTATCTGTACTCAGTCTCTCCTGGTACTTCCTCACACAAGTCTCCTTCCCAAGCTCACTTACTCTCACCAGCCTCTTCACCCCAACATATATATATATATATATATATATATATATATATATATATATATATATATCTTTCTTTCTTTCATACTATTCGCCATTTCCCGCATTAGCGAGGTAGCGTTGAGAACAGAGGACTGGGCCCTTGAGGGAACATCCTCACCCGGGCCCCCTCTCCGTTCCCCCCTTTGGAAAATTAAAAAAAAAAAAAAAAAGTGAGAGGGGAGGATTTCCAGCCCCCCGCTCCCTCCCCTTTTAGTCGCCTTCTACGACACGCAGGGAATACGTGGGAAGTATTCTTTCTCCCCTATCCCCAGGGATATATATATATATATATATATATATATATATATATATATATATATATATATATATATATATTTCTTTTTTTTTTATACATATTCACCATTTCTCAAGTTAGCAAGGTAGAATTAAGAACAGAGGACTGAGCCTTAGAGAGAATATCCTCAATTGGCCCCCTTCTCAGTTCTTTCTTTTGGAAAATTAAAAAACAGGAGGGGAAGATTTCCAGCCCACTGCTCCCTCCCCTTTTAGTCGCCTTCTACAACACACAGGGAATATGTGGGAAGTATTCTTTCTCCCCTGTCCCCAGGGATATGGATATGTATATGTAAGTATACGGTGAAATGTATATATATGTATATCTGTGTGTGTGGGCATTCATGCATATACATGTGTGACGCAGGAGACCAGTTAAATATAATAAAAACTTATAAAAAAAATAATATACTAAGCATTATGGAACAAAATTTCAATATCAGAGTCCAATTATGATGCAAAACTAAACTAGATTTATCACTGAAATTCCATTTATCCTGCCCACATAGTAAAGTATCATAGCAAAACAAAGTTACAAGTATTCCAAAGCAAATTTCAGTGAGCCTCCACAAGTAACCAACTGAATTTTAATAAATGCCGGCGAACGAAGACATTCACACTCACATTTCCTAAAACAATTTTTCCATCCTGAAGTAACTGGCCATAATCATTTCTCTGGTGAGTAGGTCAGGCTGATTAGGGTAGAGTTGGTTACGTTGGGTTTGGATAGTGCCGTTCGATTGCTTCGCCGATAACTACCTAACCTTTACTCAGAAATCTTAACCAAAAGTTAAAACCCACACAATTTAATTCCAGCACAACTGTTAAGGCTAACTTTAGAAGTCCTTAAACGTCGTCGTATCACACGTTCAAATCTTTCGTTTCCTTATGCGGAATACAACTTTCTTTAATTTCACCATTCGCTGGCGTAATCTGCTTGAATGTCATTGTCTTCCAATCTCATGAAGGACTCATTTTTTCCGTTCTCCTATGGTGTCCACCACCAATTCAGGCAAGTAACAATGTCTAATTGGTCCACCGGTATGAGCTTTACGTCGCACTCGTACAATCGGCCATCTTGGGGCAACAACGGCCCAGTATCCCTTTACTTCCATTTCTCTGCTACGCAGTAGCATTAGCCCTATCATGACAAAATCTCCTCCCAGGTACCCATAACTAGGTAGGTAGACAGGAACTCATAACTAGATAGGTAGACAGGTACTCATAATTAAATAAGTAGACAGGTACTCATAACTAGAGGTAGACAGGTACTCGAAACTAAGTAGACAGGTACTCATAACTAGAGAGGTAGACAGGTACTCGAAAGTAGACAGGTACTCATAACTAGATAGGTAGACGCGTACTCATAAGTATACAGGTAGGTAGGCACTCATAACTAGATAGGTAAGTAGGTAGTCATAACTAGATAGGATGGCAGGCACTCGTATCTCAATAAATAAACAGGTACTAATTAACTGTAATGTCAGACAGATACTCATAACCTGATAGGTAGACAGCCACTTATAACTAGATAGGGAGGGAGAAACTCATAAATAGATAGATAGACAGGTACTCATAACTAGATAGGTAGGCAGGTACTCAAAACTAGATAGGTTGGTAAGTACTCAAAACTAGATAGGTGGACAGGTATTCATAACTAGATAGGTAGACAGGTACTCATAACTAGATAGGTCAGTAGGTACTCATAACGAGATATATAGACAGGTACTCATAATGAGATATGTAGACAGGTACTCATAACTATATAAATAGGCCGTTTTTTCTTTGCTATCTATTTACTTCTTTGTTTGCCTATGTGCTGATTTTTTTACTTTTTTTTAATTACCTCAGTCCTGGTTTAAATGGCTCGCGACCTATAGGAAAAGGTTACCAGGGTAGTGAGTGTATATCACCAGACAACTGGAAATAAACACAGTAAACTGAAATTTCTTTGAGATAGGTGAAGATAGGTCATGAAATAATAGACACAAAATGCTGTCCATACGACAAGATTACACAATACATAAAAATTCCTATTTTGTAACCAAAAAAATCATTACCAGGTCTTGCTTTGAGATTTGTTAAACATTCAGTCTGGATCATACAATAATATTTTGATTTCAAGTTTGTGGTGCTATTATAATGATGTGAGATTTTTAAGGTAATGTTTGTATTTAAACCACCTAAAGAGTACATGTTTTACTATAACTTATTTCATTAATATGAGGCTGAAGTAGGTGAAGTATATAATGTTAATTTGGAAATGTGTGAGCATTATTGACACAGTAGAGGTTGTTCATTCGTCTGTCTCTGGTTCAAAGGCAGACTTTGTTCTGCACGAATATGTGATATTACCACAAAGTTATGGAACCATAAGAAGTTGCTTTTGCCCACATCATCACAGAAGATGCGAGATTCCTTGGATATATCGTCAACTCTTTAAATGGCTTTATTTCCTACTCTCTCTCTGGCCTCCGCAAGGGACTGAAGAAGAAGCGCCGGTACCATTCTTAATCAGATATAGGCCGTAGATGACGTGCTCATCATCATTACGAAGAAAATGACAAAAAACTTACCTTCCTCTTCCCTTGCTGCTCCCACCAGTCAACTCTTATGGACACCTCTTGCTATACGGATGCTTTTCGTCAACCAGCTCATCAACAGGTTGAAAACCTGGTGTTCATAGAAGGGAACTACAGCACTTATGACAAGGGATTTCACGCTATATAGGCCACCGTTAAAATTTTTAGACATCTTGAAGGAGTTATGTTGTCACTATCCACAAGGAACTGTCACTCATCATGGCTGCTAAAGAAGGTTTTCGTTCCTCGTGCTTCGCTGGTTACCCAGCTTATACATCGCGGTTCACTAAGGACACCTGCCTTGTAAGGAAAATGATGGTCATTTACTGATATTATTTCTAACTAATGAGAGTAGTTTTCAACTACCTAGATCCTACTGACTTGCTCTTTGGGAGCAGGTGCTCAACAATGGAACCCTGACCTACTTTATGCAACGTCCAATACCATCATTAATCCACTACCTCCTTCCAACCTCAATATCTCATAAGAAACTTTAAATCCTGGGGCTCCTTATCCCAACATTCCAGAACGTACTTTAGGGATATTTTCAAAAGAATTCCATTCCCTAGTCGACCCTAGCGTTTGAGTGACGCACTGGCATTCTAAGATGAATGGAGGATGTACTGTCTCCAGTGCCATTTTAGTTTCTTCCTCCTTTCTTCAGGTTCAATTCGATGCCGTCAATGTCGTTGTGTCTCTTCCTCTCGGTACGTGGTGGCTCCAACCTCCTCCTGAGTGTTGATATCTCGAGATGAGTCGAATTTTTTTTTTATTTGATGGATGATTTTTGTATCCTCCTACCATGTCTTACTCTCCGGTTGGGCTCAATCTGCTATTTGTTACGGATCAAGGTCACCAATTTTAGTCATCCCTTTGGAAGGACCTCAAATAAGGGTCATTTCATTACCCGTCTTGGCACCACAGCCTAAGTGAAGTTTTATTGGTAAATCCAGACTCCACTCTTAACAAACTCCTCGGCGTTAATTTCATGATGGAGACCCGGGCCTCTTAACTACCCCGCATGTGTGTGTAGTATGGTTAGGTTCTAAGGTCTGTAGTGGGTGAGGTTGACATTGTAAGGTGGATGAGGTAGATGCTGTGGTGGGTGTGGTAGACACCATGTGGAGGATAATACGTCAGGTAAGGTTAAGATGAAAGGGACAGCGTTATATGTGGAGGAAGTGTGGAAGTTTCCCTAAATCGCAATTGATATGGTCGTTTTTAATTTTCGTTCCTAGTTAAGTACGTTTCTGTAGGCTGTAAACCAAAGCCTTTAGGTGTCTCCCTGACTTGAATACAAAACTTTAAGATCACACCAGTACATATTCAGGGCACTGGCCTAAGGCAATGGCCAGCTGTACTCGAGTTATCACCAATGCACCTAACTAACCATCAGAGGTTGATAGAGCCCTCTCCTCCTTCTTTCTGGGCGTCTGTTTCTGATGATCATTCTTAAATAAAATTGTAAATACTCTTCCCTAACAGTTATATCTTCGTCTGGCCATAGTGTCCTATGATAGGTAAGGGCGTCATTGCCCCTTACCCCTTGAAAAAAAAATATATATAGCTACAGTCCTAAGTCAGATAAGCAATCATCGACCCTCACCAAGTTGGGTTGTCTTGTGAATCGCCGTATGACTCGTAATATTTTCATAATTTTTCCAAATGACTTCGATCCATTAGTCACTAAACACGTGACAAACAATACTTTACACATTTATCATTGTGATTGGTTATATATTCTTCTTGGTATAACTTTGAGACTTTGACACAGGTAGAGCACATCATAACAGGTCTTGGGCGAGATCCAGTCTTTATTCTCTGCCTTGGCTTTCATTGCAAACTGGTCGGCCTGGCGGCGATAGGGTGTGGCAAATGGAATACCGACTTTCGAGCTTTGTTAAGAGAGAATGGGGTATTCATCATCATCAGCTTTTCGCCAGATGGTTTACCAGCTTAGACTCATGAATGGCTCCTTTCAAGCGTATTATATCATCTTGTAGGCCAAGGAAACTCAACTTGCGCTGACTTCATCCCGCTGAATGAATTACCGATGTATAACTATAATTAATAGCTTGTTACTCCCTCCCCCAGACGAAATAGACCACATTACTCACAGGTAAATAAATAACCACTGCTCCACCAGCTGGTGTTTACATTACAGTTCACAGACAAGTCTTAAGAATAACGTTATTGTCATCCTCAGGAATCCATTGTATACAGGAACACACATTATGCTAAAAAAAAAAAAAAAAAACTAAACTATAGCAATCATACATTTTCAAAAAAACATTCAAATAAATGAAATCTTGGTTGCTACGGGTATATGGGATAAGGTTTTCATAGGTTCTCTTCATTTCTAGAAGGATATGTCAGTTCTCCGTGAAAGCCCCACATTTTCCCTGGTCTTCGCCGACTTCCTCATTACCATCTTATGTTTTACCATAGAAAGACGATATACAAATCATACCCAGCTAGCTGTATCACATTCCCTACACTTATCATTGCGAAACAAATTCAAGGATATTCCATAGCTAGCTGCAACGTGCCCCTAAACTGGAATTTTCAGGAGCTTGCTCTGAGAGAGAGAGAGAGAGAGAGAGAGAGAGAGAGAGAGAGAGAGAGAGAGAGAGAGAGAGAGAGAGAGAGAGAGAGTGTGCTTTAAGCTGGGAGGAGCGCGCGCTGTTCTGGGAGAGAGCGAGCTGTGAGAGGAGAGAGAGAGAGAGGGAGAGGGAGGGAGGTGTGAGAGAGTAAGGTGGGTGGCGGGGGCGGGGCCTCTCAACTGAGGTAGTCGACACACACAGTCCCCACCACACCAGTCCTCGCTTCAGCCAGACTCATCTAGCGTTCCCAACCTCCTAAAATCATGCCCATGGTCGAGCCTTTACGCCCTTGAGATACCTTCATAAGCCCCCCTGCTTGTGTACCCCGCGCTGTGCCTTCGTGCTCACGTCACTGTTAACAGCTACATCAGTAGAGGTGTTTCTTGGGCAGATGCCTGCAATAAATAGATTTTGGAACAAAGGTGAAACAGATGGTGGCAGATTCCATCAGGGAGTGTAAAACATTAGGTTGAGAGAAGCGCTCAGCAGGTGGGGAACGAGGACCAACAAACAGCTGGTTCATCCCATTCGTATACACCAGCCCCTACCTCACCTCCTCTTAAAGCTGGTGACACACTCAACTCTCAGCCCAGCGGCCTCCCGCCCGCTCTCCTAGGTTTGGAATTATCCAGGTGTAGAGACCAGCAAACAACTGTACAGTGGTGGGAAAGACCCCAGAGGAATTGTTTCTCGGAATAGAGAGCCCCACAGAAAATTATAGTGTTGCTGAGGACTACTCAAGGCTTGTACAGTGCTTTAAAGGGCCCCACAGGACTTGTTTTGTGCTGCAAAGGCTACACAGGACTTACACAGTGTTATAGCGATCCCCTACAGTGGTGTACACGTCTTACAGGCCTTGTACGGTGGTACAAGGGGCCTTGCAGTATTTGTACAGTGGTGTAGAGGCCCTACAAGACTTGTACAGTGATGTAGAAGGCCCATACAATTTTTAGTGATATAAAGGGCCTCAGGGGACTTTTTCACTGGAACAGTGATGTAGAAGGCCTTATAGGACTTCTCTTGAAGGATGCATGGTTGAGTAGAAGGCCCTTCAGGACTTGTACCGTGATATAGAGACCTACGGACTTGTACGGTGGTGTAGATGTCCTAAGAGACTTGTGTAGTGGTGCAGAGGAACCCATGCGACTTGTACAATAATGTAGAGGCCCCAACAGGACTTGTACAATAGTGTATAGGCTCTGCAGGTCAGGCACAGTTGTGTAGAGACCCCACAAGACTTACACAGTGATTTAGAACCCCAGAGAGCTGTAACAGGTGTACAGGTTCAACAGGACTTTTACATTATCATCCAAGCCCTACATGACATAGTGGTACAGAAGAGCCCACAAGACTTTTACAGTGGCGTAGAGGCCGAGCAGGACTTTTACAGTGGTGTAGAGGTACCCCCATCCTAGTAACAAACTGATGTAGTGCCCCAACAGGACTTACAAGTTTATATAGGAACCACAGGACTTGTGGAGTGTTATAAAGATCCCCGAAATACTTGTTCATTGGTGTAGAAGGGCCCCACAGGAATTTTTTTCTTCTTTTTTTGTACAGAGGCCTTACGAGACGATTTCGTTGGCTTTAAAACCCCAAAAGGTTTAAAGGGGGCAAAAAACCCCCCTTTTTAAAAAAACCCCCGCCCCCCAAAAAAAAAGGGGAAAAATTTTGGGGGGGGAAAAAGGGGGGGGGGGGTTTGGGCCCCCCCTTGGGAAAAAAAAACAAAAAAAAAACCCAAAAAGGGGGGGGAAAAACCCCAAAACTTTTTTGGTTTTAAAACCCCCCCCTTTTTTTTTTTTTTTCCCCCAAAATTTTTTTTTTTTTTAAACCCAAACCCCCTTTTTACAAACCCCAAAAAAAAAACCCCCCCCCTTTTTTTTTGGGGGTCCCCTTTTTTAAAAAACCCCCCCCTTTTTTTTTGGGGCCCCCAAAACCCGTTAAAAGCCCCAAAAAACCTTTTAAAAGGGGGGGGGGTTTTTTTTCCCCCTTTTTTTAAAAAAAACCCCCCCCCCCCCCCCCCCAAAAAAAACAGGCCCCAAAAAAAAAAAATTTTTTTTGGGGGGGGGGGGGTTTTGGGGAGGGGCCCCAAAAAACCCCCCCCCCCAAAAAAAAAAAAAGGTTAAAAAAATTAAATTTCCCCTTTTTTTTTGCCCGCCCAAAAAAAAAAACCCCCGGGGGAAAAGTTTGGGGATTTTTTCCCTTTTTTGGGGGAAATTTTGGAAAAATTTTTTGGGGGGGTTTTTTTTGGGGCCCCCTTTTTTCCCGGGGGGGGGTTTTTTAAAACCCCCCCTTTTTCCCCCCCCTTTTTCCCCCCCTTTTTTTTTTTGGGGTTTTTTTCCCGCCCTTTAAAATTCACTTCCCATTTCCGGGCCATTTTTACTTTGCCAATTTTACTTTCCATCACCCTTCACTTTTTTACTGTCATTTCCTTTTTAGTCCCTTAATCACCAGGCAGGACCCCCGCAAATTTTTTCCCCCTATTTTACAAACCCTTTCATTTCCGTTTTCCGTGCCCCCTTTCCCCGTTGGTTTTTTTTAATGTCAGCCCCTTTCTTTCCCTTTTATTTCATTCCCATTTTAAACTTACTGTTCCCGTTTCCCTTTTATTTTTATTGTCATTTCACACTGGGCCCAATGTCACCTCATTTACTGTCACTTTCGGGGGCCACTTTGTATTTGCCCACCCCATAACCTCATTTACAGTCATTGTCAGCCTTTCTTTTAGTCACCCAACCTTTGTTACTTTCACTATTACTGTTACGTAACCTATCACTTATAGTCACTGCCTGCCTCATGATTAGTGTCAGCCTTACCATAACTCATCCTTAGTGATGTCACTGTCAACCTTAAATGTTACTTCTCGGCCTTACTGTTACTGTTGGCCTTACTGTTACTGTTGGCCTTACTGTTACTATAAGCCTCACTTACTATTAGCCTCATTTACTGTTGGTCAGCCTCTCTTGGTTACTGTCAGCCTCATTTACAGTAACTGTCTCCCTCTTTTACTCCTGGCCTCGCTATTACTGTCAGCTTCACTTACTGTTGGCCTCTTTTTTTAATGTCAGCCTCACTTACTGTTACCGTTAGCTTCACTTCCTGTTACTGTTAGCCTAACATACTGTTGCTATCAGCTTCACTTATTGTTACTGTCAGCTTCACTATCTATTACTGTTGGCTTCACATTTGATGTCAGCTTCACTTACTGTTAACCTCGCTGTGACCGTTAGCTTCTCTTACACTGTCAGCCTCCCGTATTGTTCCTGTCACTGCCAGCATCATCAGCTTTCATGTCACAGTCAGTTACAATTACTGTCACTGTTGGCCTCACTGTAACTCACAACCTCACTATTAGTCACTATCAGCCTCAGTGTTAAGTAACAGTCAGTCTCACTGTAATTATCACTCAACTTCACTGACAGTCACTGTCAGTCTTAACTACTTGTCACAACCTGACTAACCGTTACTGTCAGCTTCACTGTTACTGTCATCCTCGCTGTTGGTCACTATCACTGTTAATTTCATTACCGCACTCTGCTGCTGTCACTTTCATCCTCACTGTTACTGTCACTGTAATCACCAGTGCTAGTTGTTATCATCCTCACTGCTATTTTTAATTATTGTTCACCCTCACTGTTACTATTACTGTCAGTCTTAGTCACTCATATTACTCATCAAAGTCAGTGTGTATTATTGTAACTGTTACTGTCAGTGTCCGCTTTCACTGTTGTACCGCTATTATGACATGTCATGGTTGTACTAGTTTCTGTTAAAATTATTAGTCACTTTCACTGCAAATTTCAGTCAATCACTCACTTTTAGAATTACTGCCATCAACACTGTTACTGCTACTGTTATTGCCACGGTTGCAGTCAGTCACCCTCAGCATCAATGTCACTGCTAATGTTGTCACTGTTAGTTTTGATGATATTCTCACTTATTGTCATAGTATTACACCAGCCACTGTCACCACCACATGTCAAAATCATTGTAACTAGCTAATATGGCCACATGTTAAAGCCATTTACTAGCCACTGTCAATACAGTCATTAACCTGTTAGTAACCATTCTCACCACTTGTCAAGATAATTCTTATTAGCTACTGACAACACCATATCAAAACCACTATTACTAACCACTGTCACCACCACATATAAAAACCATTTACTAACTTCTGAAACACTTGTTCATATGTCTAGCAGCTGTGACACGTCACATACTTAAGCATCTGTAACAAAATTTGTTTTAACCGTCAAACACCCATAACATTGTCACTGGACTCCACCTGCCTGGGGTTACACTCCGGGTGAAAAGTCACCTTTGGTGAGGCCGTTTCACAATCATGTGATGAAACACAGTAAAATCTCCTTACAGAACTTCTGACTTTAAAGGACTCCATCCTAACCCTGCTACTGACTGTAGTGTGATCTTAGGCTGCAGTAGCCTATGAAAAACAGGTCCTGGTTAACACCAGGATCCTGGAGGTCCTGGAGAACTTATGAATAGATAAATAAATAAATGAATAACTAAACACTAGTAACAAACAAGTTACACACATCAGCACTTGACACACTCTTTCCATTGCTTTAGTAACTGTAATTCATCATAACACTGCCACATACATTTAGCACCTGCAGTGCACTTGCAACACACTTGCCACATTTGTTAAGCACCTATGACACCCTTGCCACATATGTTCAGCACCTGCAACACATTTGCCACATATGTTCAACACCTGTAACATACTTGCCACAAACATTCTGAACCTGTAACAAACTTGCTCATGTGTTCAGCACCTTCATCTCATACCACATATATTCAGCACCAGTGATACACTTGCCTCATATGTTCAGCACCTGTAACACATTTATCACATACAAATAGTAACTGTAACATAGTTGATACACATACACTTACAACATAATTATTGCCTACAGGTTTCTTCAGCATCAAGTTGCTGCGAACTTTCTGGCACCGTGAACGGCGGCGACACGAAAAGCGTAGACTGAAGTTGGAGAGGCACAAGAAGAAGTGAAGGAGACCCCATATGCTCCCTCTGTGGCTCTTTCTGCTCCCCCCCTTGTCACTGATATACAGAAGCTAGGGCCCCTGTCCTCTAATTTGTGGATGACATACAGAAGAGAGAGAGGGGGGCCTGTTCACTTCCTCTGTCTAACATACAGAAGTGAGGAGCCCTGCTTACTTCCCTGTGGCTGACTCACAGAAGTGAGGGATTCCACCTGAACCCCTTGTGGTTGACAAACTGAAATTGAGGTTGTCCATCCCCTCTCTTTGTGGCTAACATACAGAAGTAAGGGGCCCCTGACCTGCCTACCCTGTGTGTGACACGGGGATACTCATGATGATGCCTGTAAACTATGGCAGGTCAGTGGAGGAGTCACGGCTGTGGTCTGTTAGTATGGGTCCCAGGTGAAGACAGCAGCCTCTGTGGCTGATCACTGTAGGAGCTCAGGCCATGCTGTTGTTTGTCAGTATAGGCCCCTGATGATTTTGAAAGCCTTTGTGGATGGTCAGTGTGTCGAAGACTAAGGTGTGGTGTCAGCATGGGGTCCCTGGTAATGCTAGCAGTATCTGTAGTTGGAGTATGGGGGACCCTTGCTGACAAACCACAGCATGAATCATAATGCTGATAGCTTCTGTGAATGGTCAGTGTGGTGGCCCATGCTATTGTATGTTAGAATGGCCCCCTAGTGATGCTGGCAGTCTCTGTCGGTGATCATTGTTGGGATCCAATGCCATGGTTTGTCTACAAGGGACCCCAAGTATTGCAGGCAGCCCCTGTGGCGGTTAGTTTTGAGATGGCCCATGCTGCGGTCTGTCAACATGGTTCTCTGGTGATGCAGGCAGGCTTCATGGCTGGTAGGTGTCGGGGGGCCCATGCTAAGGTCAGTCAACACGAGCCCCTAGTGATGTTGGGAGTCTCTGAAGTACTGTTTGGGCCCTCATTATTTCCTCTAACAGTGTCATGAATTCAAATGGTTGCCTTCATGCATACATGATGTCAGTATTCTGAGTCAGACACTGTATTTTTCACTGCTAATCTTATTTCCTTTTTTTTTCAATAATCAGGAGATAACATGAAATACAAGCTATTTCTCCTCAGTGCATGTCATCTGTGTTATTCTATTATAATTATTACTATAATTATTATTATTATTTCATTATCATTATTACTACTACTATTATCATTATGGAGCAAGTATTAAGTAATGAGATGGTTTAAAGTTGTATTAGGGCTTCCCTAATGGCTGGCAGTTTTAGGGACTCTGTAATGGCTAGCAGTGTTAGAGCCTCTCTAATGGCTTGTAAAATCCGAGCCTCCCTAATGGCTGGTACTCTAGGCTTCCCTAACAGGTGTCAGTATTAGAATTCCCAAATGACAGGCAGTATTAGGGCTTCCTTAAAGATTGGTGGCATCTGGGCCTTTATAATGGCTGGCAGTATGGTAATCAAGAGGGCTTCCCTAAGTAACCAGGGGGTATACAGTTGCTCTAAGGCTTCTCTACAGGCAGTCAGTATTAGGGCTTCCCTAATGGCTGCTAGTATGGTAATCAGAGGATGTATAGTTGCTTTAGGGCTCTCCTAATGGCTAATAGTACACTTGCATACATGCTGTCCTAATAGCTAGCAGTATAAAGACTTCCCTGATGGCTTACAGTATTAGGGCTATCCTAATGGCTGGTAGTATCAGGGCTTTCCTTATAGGTAGTAGTATAAGGATTTTCCTTAAGGCCAGTAATATTAGGGCTTCCCTAACTGATGGTGGTATAAACTAGTCACCTGGCATGCTTGAATTACTGACCAGTATCAACACTACTAGGAAATTTAAGATAAATACTTGAAAATTTAGATGGCTTGCTATACTCTGACAAATTACTGTAAATGGTATCATTCTACCCATAAATTGATGGGAAACGTAAACAAAATGATAAGTACAGAATGGATCTGTTTGCTTGATATCATTTATTTGTATACTGACCCAAGCAATCTTAACTGTGTACCCTAAATACATACATTTTATCAAGAAGTTTATTCTTTCCAAACCAATCTGGGAAACTTCTCTAAACCAAATGGGTGCATCTTCTACCTGAGGAGTCTGTCCAGACAAGAGTTTTAGCTTGATCCTCTACCTGAACAGTCTGTAAGACAGGCAAAGAAGCTTGATCCTTTACCTAAAGTCAATTTAGAGAGGATAGTAGTTTAATCCTCAACCTGAACAGTTTATACCGAAGAGTGATATCTGATCCTCTACATGAATAGTCTGTCCAGATAAGTGCTGTAGCTTGATCCTGTACATAGACAGTCTGCAGAGATGAGTGTAGTAGTGTGATCCTCTACCTGGCTAGTCTGTAAAGATGAGTGTAAAAGTTTGATCCCCTACTTGAACAGTCTGTCCAAAGGAGTGTGGTAGTTTGACCCTCTACCTGAGCAATCTGTCCTCTATACATAGTGGTTTGATCCTCTACCTGAGCAGTCTGTAAGGATGAGTGTATTAGTCTGATCCTCTTCCTGATCAGCCAGTACAGATGAGTGTAGAAGCATGATCCTCTACCCTGAACCGTCTGACCAGATGAGTGTAGGCGTTAGACCCTCTACTTGAACAATAAGTTTTCTATATACAGTATACAATATATCATTATGTTACAAGGCTCTACCTGTAAGAGGTTACACCATGAATGAAAAGTTACCTTTGGCAAAACTTATCATTGGAAGTACAGTCTCACTGAAGAACTCATTCCAAAGGAATCAAAATTTCCCCAGCTACTGAAAGTAGCCTTGCCTTGGGCTGCAGGAGCCTTCAGAGAGTGGCCCTGGGTAACACCAACTCTTCCATAGAAACTGATCCTGGGGTAATCATAATAACTAAGTAAGTATACCATTAAAATTATTAGCATCATGAACGGTGATTATTTATTTGTGGTTATGCACCTGACCATGGGAAGGATGACAAGACAGGGCAAGGCCAATGTTTGAGGAGCAGCTGAGTAAATGTGTCATCAGTTTTGATGCAAGAGATCAGGTGTTGATGACGTGTAATATGAATGCAAAAGTGGGTAATATGTGGCAGTTGAGAGTATATCTAGGGGGCATGGGGAATTCATTGATGTGAATGGAAATGGTAAACAGCTTGGTGGAGCTTTATGATGAAAAAGGGCATTATTGTATTACATACCAATTCATGGGTATGCAAAAGAAAGAATGTAAGAAGTGAATATACTGATGGCCAGGTGGTGGAATGTCCGGAGGGTAATTTGCAGAGGCATTTGGAGAAGAGGAAATGATGTAGGAGAGAAGGGGGTGGTGAAAATAAATGTATATCTCACTCAGACCTGTTCCCTCCTGGGACTCCCCCAAGGGAGTGGCCACAGCAATAGTCTCCACAGATAGTCAAATCCATTATTGATTCTTAGCCTTTCATGCCTCAACCTTAACATGCCACTGGGAGGGGCAATTCTAGTGTAGTGTTTGCAAAGGCCCCTTCATAATATTCCTACTATGACACAATGCTCCATCCTACACTACTTCTACCTAATGCTCCTGCCCATATGTTCCTACTGCTTCTACCATTTTGCCAAAAGGCAGGGCTAATGAACAGTGTTCACTAAAGGAAATCTAGAGTTACAAAGAATGAACTGTGTGAACTAAGTTTTGTTAAGTGTTGTGTGTGACAAGGATAGGTTATATGTATGTGGACAGAATGTCAGAAGTAAAAATGTGTGAGCTTGGAAAAGAGGCTTGTGTGGTGCAATAACAAGAGAGATTTAGTGTAGAGTGACAAAAGGTGAGAGCAAATGAAGCGAGGTGAGTTGGCGAGGAATGAGAGGCATTTATGAAAGCAGTGCTGGCATGTGCGAGAGGATCGTGTCGTGAGCAGGGGGTTGGTGATTGGGTGTGTGAGAAAGGGTAGTAAGTGGTGGGATGATGACATTAAACTGCTAGTGACAGAGAATATAGACATGTATGGATGTTACTTACAGGAAGAAGGCATGCAAATGAGTGGAAGATGTACAAGAGAAAGCAGCAGAAGGTCAAATGAAATGTGCATCGGCTGAAAAAGTGGACTGATGAGTTAGGGTGAGTAATTATCAACAAACTTCAGGAAAAATAAGAAAATGTTTTAAAAGGAGGTTAGAACTGTGAGAAAGACAAGAGAACAAATGGGAACAGTGATAAAAGGGACAAATGGGGGTCGTAACAGGCAGAGATGTGGTGAAGGGTAGATGAAGAGAGAGAGGAATGCGTTTCATGATAAGCTGGCAGATGTAGGATGTTTGGGTTGGGGAGGTGTGTCAGGTGGTTTGGTGAGATAAAAGATGGTGAAAGCCTTGCATGCAATCAAATGTGGCAAAGCACTTACATGGATGGCATTGTATTTAAATTTCCTAAGAAAGGAGGTGGTTGTGTTGTTGATTGGTTATTAGGGATTTTCAGTGTGTATATAGATCATGGTGAGATGCCTCAGAATTGCTGGAATGTCTGTGTGATGCCATTGTATAATGGCAGGAGAGACAGGAGCGAGTATTCAAATTACAAAGGTACAAGTTGGGTGCACCTTGCGAGTTGTGTGGAGGAGTGGTGAAGGCATGCACAGAGTATCAGATCAGGTTAGAACAATGTGGTTTCAGGAGTGTAGAAGATAAGTGACTCAGGTGTTTGCTTTGAGTAGCAGTCAATGGGATAAAGATAGAAATATGTCTTTCATATATTTTACTATAATTTATGACAATGAAAAGAATAGATTCTGAGCTTTCTTTTGGTTAAAATTTCATTGAAACAGAGGAAAAATAAACACCCTGGAAAGTTTTTTAGATAAAAAAATTCCTATTTTCCTGGAAGTGGTATAATAGATGGGACCAAAATGTCAAAAAAGTATGGATGAATTTTTTATGATGGTACCACTATGCAAAATGCATGGCAAATGACAGGCTGGTCAAGATACAAGAGAGTACAGATGAAGGTACAAGGATAAAAGACAAACAACTGATATGAGAGAGACACAGAAGTGAGCTGATTAAGGCTACTGCATTTGCAGATAATGAAAGTGGAATGCTTTCTGAATGTGTGCAATGGTATCATCTTTGGAGTGCAATTGGAAAAATAAAGAGAAGCCTGTATTAATGTGGAAGCCCATGTTTCAATTCAGTACATGGAAAATAAGTTCTGGGTGTCTGAAGGTTTACTGAAAGGCTGCATGCATTCGATCCACCTTATGTAAAAGGATATATACATAATTGTTATTAACAGATATATTAAAAGAACTGAGGACTTCAGCTCATACCCCACTGGCTGGAAAACAGGACTCTGGCACATGGATACCCAACTCCTTGAAATGGATTTGCTACCCTGCTATTATGTATACAAATCAAAAATCATCAAGAACTAATTTTGACACATCTTTAGATATCTATAAAAAATTCCATGCAAAAATCTCCAGTCAACAAAATTCAAATATGATGTTGGTGCATTACAAGTATACATTTCATGCTCTCATGAAACGAAAATTCTTCCTAAAGCAATAACAAAAGTCATTCTGAGAACTTAAATACTAGAAAACATATATTGGTAATATACAATATGTACAACAATACATACAACGGCATTAAAAAACTAATTTGGAACAGTTCCATTAACCCATGCTGAGAAGAATGCCTCCTTCTCTTGAGATTTTTCATTTGTTATAAAGACTTGTGCCAAATTTTCATAATTGTAGGTTCGTTTGAGGAAGGTGTCAGTCAGACGTACTCCAGCGATGGTCTGAAAAAAAATCATCTATCAAAACTATCTAATTCTCTGATGCCTGTTCTAACTGGAACTACCTTTACTAATATGAATAAACAAAAGCTGAGCTGTACTGCAATTCAAATAGTGACCATAATTCCTATTTTTAACAGATATGAATTACGAAGAACTCCACTGTAACTACTATCCATGCACTAGCCTAAAACCCCACTAGGATTGAATCACTTTAATTGGCCCATCCTTCATAGAGTCAGTACACACTTTCACTTCTACAGCTAATCACCAACTCTTTACATACTTATCTATATCTCGGATGACCATTATCTTTGGAAAAAGAGTTTCCACTGAACCCTGTCCTTACATTCCACCCTTACAAATACCTACTCCCACATAAATGATGTTAAGAGATTATATCTGAATAACTGAATCTACAATCATAACAGGTCTTCACATAAGTGGGTTCATTAAAAAATAAACACAAACCTGTAACCCAGTCTGCAATGGTACTAAAGACAGAGAAAGGTTTGTAGACTGTCCAGGCTGAAGTGATGGAAGACTGTGACTGCTAACACCACTCCATTCTGTACCACCACCACCTTCCAGGAAATCAAGGTGTAGTTCTAAGGTACGTTCACTGTAGAGGAACAACATTTTATACTAAATCTTACAGGCAGGGCTGTTCTACCTCAAATTAACAAATGCAAGGCAGGCAATTATCTTAAAAACACAGTTAAAACAATATCCTGTATTCTAAGCCTATTGCCAACATACATTAGTATCCAATCTTATGATAAAGAACCATTCATATAACATGACTGCAAAAATTCATCCAAACTTCACAATTATTATAAATGCTACAACCCTCTGTCACATAATTGATCCTCGACTGTTTCCATTTCAAATACAGCATCGAGAAACCAATGCAAATGAATGATAAATGAATATACATAAACCCTTAGCAAAGGATGACAGTGTGGATGTTGACTGTGCATAGATTGTGACAATTACACAGCTTTTATTCCTGCATTATTTGGGATAGGACAATAAATATCAAAATACTATGTTGTATCACTTCCTGGAGTTCTATGGAATATTAGGCCCAATTTTCATTAAGCGAATATGGAATGAAAGGTATGCATGGCAATAATACAAAACATTTATTCTGTAAAACCTAAAGTCCTATATACTTCTGATGGGATTAAGTCAGAATAAGGATTAAAAAAAGGAATGCCTACTAAATTACCCTCTTAATCATCAACATGCCCAATATGCCTACAGCCACTTGGAGCAAAGAGCTTTTCATTTATTCTTATCCATATAGATTTTATCATCTACAACACAGGAAGTTCCTCTTTATGTCAGTGCTTCATTTATATTCTCAACCAACTTCATTTTTACACTGTCCAACCAGTCTTTTGCCAGGCTGCTAGTAGTACCATTTTGCATGGTATCTATTTTCTTCCATTACTCATACATGGTTAAATCATTTCAACTAATACTTTTGCCAAGCAACGATCTTATCTTTTCTTGGAACATACAGAACTTCCATGAAAGGGAATAAATGCTAATGTATCTTGGGTAGTTGTATTTTGTCATCTACAATAGCCTCCTTTACAGCCTCTTGCTCAAAACAAACTCCTAAATATGTGAAAGCCTACAAAAGCATGAGGGATTTTTCTTCTGCAACGATATCTGTTTTTCCTCCCTCATTTATACAACTACCACCTCCAACTTTCAGGCATTTAACTTGAGACCAAACTCTTAAAGAATGCTGACATTAAAATTGATAAAACAACAAAAGATGTCTGTATTTCTATAAACCAGTTTACCGAATTATCAATATGATCTACATCTCTAATAAATAACACATGAATAAAGAGTAAACAGCAAACAGAAAAACGTAAACGCTTGTTAGACACTTACATGCCATTCATATGATTATATACCTCTAATAATTATCTCCTTTGAACTAGACCCTTGACCATCAACTCCCATGCCTTCACCTTCA
The DNA here is from genome assembly GCF_036320965.1 of Panulirus ornatus. Classification (NCBI taxonomy): domain Eukaryota; kingdom Metazoa; phylum Arthropoda; class Malacostraca; order Decapoda; family Palinuridae; genus Panulirus; species Panulirus ornatus. Next base: position 9,258,749 of record NC_092270.1, read on the forward strand.
TCACATTAAAAACTTTTTATGTACTATCTGAGGTGCAAGTCTGGCCAGTAACAATTCACCAAGTCTTTCATATTGTGGGCACAAGCAGTTAGCAGTGTAAAATTACATATGAACTCGATCTTCAAAAACAAATCAGGTGGAGGAATCTGCATATTGTATTTGTGGTATAAGTTTGGTCAATATCCATGACATACTGTGTGAAACAACATATAGTACCATGATAATTCAATGAACTTGCAAACTTGATCTTTGTCCCTAGCCATCCAAATATCATTTAAGTGAATGTAATTTTAAGTAACTGCACAGGTCTGGTCAATATCCACACACCAAGTCATCAGATATTGTATCCAAGGAGGGAACATGTCAAAGACAAGTGTTTTTCTCTAGAAGAGAGCATGAATTAACTGAAAGTTCTCCAAGACTGGATGGATGCAGTAGTCATTACAGCACATAGGAATGAATGGAAGGACTATATGTAGAAACTTCTATTTCTTATTCCCTAAATTTCCTTGTAAAGTGATTTAATGAAATAATCATTGTTACACCCAAGAGTGAAAACTGATTTTTTTCCCATAACTCCCTACTTTCTAAACTTTTTCAATAAATTTCATCAATCCCTTAATATATTTGTTTGTTTCTAGTAAATAAATTTTGGTTGAATATTTGCAACAACATACACTCAGAATAACTGCATGTCTTACCATATATTTGTGATAGATAAGCCAACTTCAAACTGCTCTTCCAAACGCACCACATTAGGGATTCTTTCAACTGTCACTCTTACATCTCCATATTGGGGTGCCTACAACATATAAAAATTCCTCATAACACATTATTCAATATGAAATTATGATTAGTGTTAAAAAAGAAAAAAGAATTCAAATTCATACCTTTTCATAAAACAATATCCTTTGACACCAAAACAAGCAAAAAACAACAGCCTAACCATTCTTTGTAACTGGCTGGTCTGAAGTCGACCACGATCACCCATGTTTGTTCGCCACACAATGTCAAGCTTTCCAATTGCTGTAGCCTGACGAAGAGCTGCTGGGTTACTTCGAGCTTCTGGTTTTGGTTTTAGGCAATACAGGTACTGTCTAGTGTCATGAGGGTTAACTACATTCATCCTTCCAAACACCAGTGTATTTGAATCCTGTGAAATCTTATTCATGGAGATAACTGAAACAAATAATAAAGTCTTAGTGCATCTGCATGTATGGAGAACCCTTCCGTATGTCCATATGCATGTGTGCTTGTCTATGTACATACTTATGTAAATGCATAGATGTAATTGTCATTGACTTCAGTGCCAGTGTAAAGGTGTTATGTAAAAAACAGTCTGGTCTATTGACACTAAAGTGATGGTATAAATAATAATTTTGAAATTATGCAGATTTGTACAGTATACTGGGTTTCCTCATACCAGAGGCTTGCAATAGGCTGGAACCCCCAGCATTCTTCATTTTTCATTTTCTACATTGAAGGCCCTACTCACAGAAAAAAGTCCACATAAAGGCTGGGCCTTCATTGAAATGTAGAGAATTATGAAGCGGGAAAAGAAAAGACAAAGGAAAGTATTTACATATTTTGGAGGAAGTGAAAGAACAGTCTTTTAAAATGTGCCAGGTCATAGTTATTGGAAAAACATGAAAAGGTCGAGAGTTCCAAAGCTTTGTAGGGAAAGAAGCAGGTGCCAAAACGGCCAACCCTTGAGTTGGTAATGGCCACACAATAATCATGTAATATAGCAGCTAATGGTCTAGCTAATGGTTTGGGCACACAAGCAGCCAGCTCTTGGAAGCAAAAACCAAAGTAAAAGGGCAAGAGGGTCAGGTTTGGAAGTTAGCCTGGTACACTTTATAAGTTGGATTGCTTTCAACTCAACTCTGTCAAGTAAGCATGCAGAGATAGAACCACCCCAAACCTGAGAGCAGCACTCCATACAAGAAAGAAGTTTCAACATCTAAACAGGACACCAGTTTCTTAGATGCAGACTTAGCTTCATATAAAGACTTCCAGCATTTCAGAGTTAAAGGTTACGGGGAATCAGTCCAAAAAATTTTTTTCATACTTGTTTGTCATTTCCTAAGTGAGGTAGTACCCAGAACAGATGAATAATGTCCTCGTTTGCTCACATCCTCTATATATGACAGAGAGAGAGAGTGGATGTGAGCAAATGAGGCCATTCTTCACCTGTTCCTAGTGCTACCTTGCTAATGTGATCGGGAGAACAAGTATGAAAAATAATAGGGATAACAAGAATGAAAAATAATGTCTAAATAAGGGACTGAATGCCTCTTAACTTTCAACTTTTACATGCAAGTGTCTTCATATAAAGATTCCCTAAGAAATGGAAGTCTTTAATTGAATGCTAGTTTTTGCAGGTTTATGTTGAAAAACCCATCAAAATACTGTCATGTGCATGGCTACTGTGTGTTTCTTGGTCACAACTGGTGCTTATTATATGAAAATATCATGCCCTGAAAGTAATTCTGAAATGCAAATATAATGCAATGTTCTGCACGTACCAATGCTATTTTTCATATCGTTCTCAGCATAAAACTTTAAACAGCAATGTATTCTGCCTCATGATATCATATATAATAATGTTATCAACACTGTAACACTCCCTCAGTTTATACAATGACTCACCCTTAACAAATTTTTGCATTCTGAACTTTCTGCATAATGGTAAGCATGACGCGTTTCCTCTATGTACCAATTCACATACAACAAAACTAGGCTGCTTCTTAAATGCCATTATTAAGGGAAGAACAACTGAAACAGCATGAATAAATGAGAAAAGGATGAGGCTCTACTACCTCAATTCACATTCAGAGAATGTTGATGGAGCATTAGCACAGACTATAGCACCATCATAACTGTACAGGCATTTGAATTTTGGATGTTTTTATAATAATATGGTGTAAAAAGGTCTTCTAATGTTCAATTAAGTTTTGTATTGAAACATTAGCAAGAAAACCTGTAGTAAAACTTTTAAGTAGTAAACCTAAGTCAACGTAACACAAACAAGGTCTTCATACTAATTTAATAACTTACCACTAATGCACACTTTAATTTCATATACCTCAATAAACTAAGAGTTATAATTAGGGAATTCTTGAGAACTTATGGAACTTAAAAATACCTGAAAAGTATGGTGAAGGTTCTAGTTCCACCTTCTCTAAACACAGTGGCCCTGATGTGATGTTCTGGACCCCTGCCTCCAGGTACACCTCGTCTGACTAGTGAAGAAAGTACACTGTATATAAAAAAAATGCACATGTAGCTCGTCTACATAATACTTGAAATGTAAGGAAACAAGTTCATCTTTTTGGTACTTCAAAATCACAGCAATATTTGATACAGTATTAGTCTACAATATTCATCAATTCATCTACCAGACATTTGACTACTTTTTTCACATCATGGTATAGGGAAATTTACTAGCCATCATATCTTTAAATATCTAAAATTACAATAGAAACTGTCTTGAACATTAAAATTCTTGTGAAAGTAAGATAGATCATACTCTCATTGCTCTGATACTGGCAGATTTCAAAGTGATAAATGTGGATTTTAAATCTGAGAAGAGTTGCAAGGCAAGAAGAATACACTATGAATGCACATGCTTCAAGGTCCTGTCCTTGTTTCTAAGGGTTAAATCAATTAGGATTAATATAAGATGAAAATTTCTTAACATATATATACAGGTACACCACCGACTTTTTGGCACTCTTGGTTCCAAAGCCTCGCCGGATTAATCATTTTGCTGTACCAACCGTGGTCACGTAATAATAATTCATCAACACACCTCCAACTCACTAATTATACTTCTCCTATGTGTCTGAAGTATACCATGGACAGCTAAAAATTCAAATCAAACAAATATCAAATGTAAATAAAAAAAATAAATGAAATACAGGTACTTGTACAATAGTACGTTAGTTTGAATCCTGTGGGGTTCTTCTTTGTCTTCTGTTTTTAGTGTATTTCCAGATGTGCATTGCTAAAATACTGCAGTTTCATCTGCATTATACACCTGCTCAGGACTGAGGTGCTTATCAGCTACGAGTTTCACAAATTCCTCCACATACTTGGCAGCTCCTTCATGGTTTCCAGACCGCTTTTCTCTGCACACTTTATTCATGGAAATGCCATGACGCTTCTTGAATCTTTGAAGCCATCCTTCACTACAGTCATGCTCATGCTATAATTTATGTTCTTTATGGAACAACTTAGCCTAGTCCATTATCATGCTATCTGACAAGTCCACTCCATCACTCAGACGCTGTTGAACCATTCCATCATCACTCGATCATACTCAGTACTCTTACCATCTTTCATAGTTTTTCTAATCATCATTTGCTTCTTGGAATTGCTGTCAGCATAGAACTTCAATATTTTCTTCCTTTGCTTCTTTATATCATAAAAAGCTGATGAACCAATACTGTAGATGTCACCAGCTTATGTACCAAAACACCATGGCCCATTTTTTTCAACAGTTCTACTTTATCTTTGATCGATATGGACTGGTGTTTACATTTGACACCACGACTGACACACTCATATGTCTTAGAAGCCATAGATAGGGTTAGATTTAAGCAAAATAAGCTAAAAATCTCACAGAATTGCAGTATCACCACCAACAAGTACAGTGTAAAGAATGTAAATAAGCACGCCCTACACACAATGCCATTTGCGACCGCCCAGTAAACTAGTCTGGTGGCTGCAGTAATTTCAAGTTCCCTCAAGTAATTTTGTACAGACTAAAGGAGGTGCCGAACAATTAGTTGCCTGAAATTCGGTGGTGTACCTTTATAAACATTACAGTGACCTCCACCACTATTAACATATACACAGTGGCAGTTAGTTATCATTACACAATGAAAAAGAAATTTGCCTAGCTGATGATGATTGCCTACAGATGATGCCTGATAACTTTTTTCCTCTAATACCCTAAGGCATTCACAAAGCATTTGTTCTGGTGAAAAAATGGAGAGGAAAGTTGGGATATACTGCATACCAACCACTTGGTTTGTTTAGATTCAGACAAGTCTCCCTGAATTTTCATCCTACTCCCTGAACCTGACAGTAAACCGCATACACATGTTCCCTTACCCTTTATCCTCATATGCAGTCCTGGATCTAAGGGACCCAAGCATGATCTTTTTATTTTTTGCTTTAATCATGCTACAAACGCATGAGCTGCTACGATCTCTCACCTGATCTTTTACAAATTTTATCAATATTTCTGTTCTGAATGATATATATTGATAAGTGGAATTATGAGATTTTGATTAGTACCCTTACTTTCCAGTGCCTTGTCCAAAAACATTCTCTTTACTTTCTTTCAAATGCAATGATCTTTTTCTGTAATTTCACAAAATTTTTCTGTAATGAAATATACCTATCATAAGGGAAGAGTATATATCTATCATATGTAAATCAGTGGCACTTTAAATTACACACCATCACAGCCAGTGCCCCCTCCAGATGGTTGTGGAGCCCTAGGAAATTCCTGTAACATATGTCTATTTTCTTTTCCAGTTCAGCGTTCTTGTTATCTTTTATAAAAGTCATTCTATGGTCTTACAAAAGATGAATGTAACCTTAATAAACATTAGCATCAATGATCCTGATCCTTTATTTTTCATTTCCTTCTCTGCCTATCTGCAGTGACAAACTTCATTTTCTTTTCACACTTTAATATCTCAAGTGTATGCAACTGGCAAATACTTTGATAATGTAAAGGCCAAACTAACAAATTTAAAGGGATGAATATGCAAATCCACAGTAATAGAAATCTTATTAATTTCAGCTGTACTAAATTTTCAGGATTTTACAGGAAGGGCTTATAAATTTCACTTATGCACATCAATGTATAGCCTTTTCAGTTAGATTTACTTTGTGTCTCCCATAATCTAAAATAACTACCACAGCTACAATGTTACTAGAATCACACTGGGAATACAACTGAATTATTCATGTATAGGTAAAACCAAGTCCAAATATCAGAATTTCAGATATCTGAGAAATCCAGAGTGTTTTTCATAGAAATTTATATTTCATGATCTACGTCCATTGTTCAGAAATCTATTTTTCATGATCTACTCTCACTGTTCCTATTCAGTTTAAAAAGAGTGTGACACTATAATCATATCTAGAACTAGAAAAACAGCAGAAAAGAGGTATAGTATTTTACTGGCATGATAGAATGATAAAAATTTTCATTTGCTTGTACAATGACATTTCATGCCACAACAGGTTTTATAGGAATGTAATCCCATCATTACATGAAAGATGGCTTTACTATATCACCAAGTCTGCTTTATAGCAATTAATTCTCTTTCAGGCTCAGTCGTCTGTTCCTGATGCCACCTTACTGAGGCAGAACATGACTAGCAAGTCAAAGAAAAAATTAGAGAGAGTCAGAATGCTGTTAGAATGTTTCTGTGCTACAAAAGAATATTGATATTAATCTTGACCCCAAGTTAAAAAATCACATTCCCACTCTTTAAATCTGTTTATTCCTACAAAGTTTCTTTTTCCATCTTCAATAAAATTTGCATCATAATTCTAATGAAACTATTACTGTTATTCTTAATGAAATACAGGAGCTATGTCTTAAGAAATCATATTATAGTATCTCAACAGTATTAATGGTTTCTACAAGAGAATTTAGAATATGAGCTGCTACTTTAATGCAACTAGACTCCTTTCTAAGTCTTTATAACAATTCTCGTGTGAAATCAAGGTCTTGCTCTCACAATAATTTCCATTCTGATATGTGTGCTACAATCTCATAATATTCTCAAATTGCTTTGATCTTTTCTTAAGTTCAATTTACATCAGACCTTTAACTCAAAATAAAACTGTAGCCTCAAATGAACATTTACTGAAGTACAAAAAGCTTGATAAACATTTTCACAAAGCTAAGACTTACGTGGCAATACCTCTCCCAGATACTCATGTCTTTAGAATTAACTCATTGGATGTATGTTTGCAAATACTGCCTTGTACAACTATGAGGAGTCTGGCTATTAATCATCAAAACTTTATTTGAATACATTATCAATAAATCAGTAACTAAGTCCTGAAAGTTCTGAAGTTCTGAAGTTCTAAGTTCTGAAAAAAAAAAAATGTGATGGAAAGTAGGTATGGGCTTTCCACAGACTAAACCTAAATTCTAAACTACCTTTTTACTGTGCATGCAGCATTTCATTACATTTTATTTCCATGCAAGAAATTAATCTACAATAGAGTTATGAAGATTCTGGTTTTTCTGAAAATTTTTCCATCAAAATCTTTAGTTAAATTACCTAAGACTATTAACTGAAATGAAAATATAAAAATGAAAGTGAAGAATTAGAATCTGTACTTACAATATAATCCTGCAAGCATGTTCAGGGCAGCAGGCAATCATGCAGAAGCAAGCAAAATGACCATGCAAAAACATGCTGGAGTTAGATATGCAGAAGAATAAAAAAAGCACACCTGTATCTTGTTGTGTGCCAACTTGAAAAGAAATCAGGTCATTCTTAGATCCAAAATTGGTTAGACTACTATTGCATGGTTAGTCTCAATATACACAATTAACTATCAGCTATACTACAGTCTAGTTCTGCTAGTGCAAAACTTACAATAATGCCATGAACTAGCTGGTGAAATTCATTACAAAAAGCATAAACAATTTACATTAACATAGATTTCAGTGATAAAATTGCTCTATCAACCATGGGAATTTTTCTCCTGGAATTAACATTAAGCATGACTGGTCTGGTAGCTCAATATAAAGTCATGGAATACAAAATACTCTTGAGAACAAGGGAGGTTTCTCCTGGAAGAAAAATCAAGCTAGACTGGTCTCTTTTCTGCAAGTTTGCCTAGGCCACAGACATACCACAGAAAATTTTTAAAATTTCCAATTAATTCATTCTCCCGTTAATATTTTCTCAAAAGGTAGAAATCAAAAGCCTGCTTAAATCCACTAATGATCTAGAGTCAGAAAAGGTTTGCACCAAGATTAAGTGGCTAATACATAAGTACTAGAGAGCTACAAACATCAAAATACCTGAACTAGCAAAGAGGTATGAATTAAAGACTAAAACAAATGATGTTTGAGAAAAATATTCCATTCTTCAGAGCAGACCCTCTTCTTCTTTTCAGATTCAAGCTTGCACAAGCTTCCCCATTTGGAAACAAAATTTAGAAAGTTGGGTAGTTCACTGCACTAAACAGACAAAAAGGAAAAAAATCATCTTATTATACGAAATCAATCATCTGAAGAAAAAAAATCAGGATTTGGATTCTCACTGGATAATTAAAAGTACAAAAATAATATGTAGGTAACCCAATGATTATGGTATCATCCCACAAAACATGTGTTATAAACATGTAAAAGTACATCTCAACATTGTTAATCTTGCATAATGTAATTACCACTCTGCTTCTGGTAGTGATTAGTTAAGATAATATGTAATAACACATCACAATGAAATCATTAATAATCAAACACATTATACATGAAAAGACCACTCTTGTACTAATACTTAGGAATGCAAAAGAAATTACTTAGTCTCACTTCTGCTGTTCCAACTGTCATGTAGATCTTCCTCAAGTCTGGCCAAGATGCCTCAAGGAGAAAAATAGGGCAAATCAGTCTAGATGATCATGATGTACCCAAGCATCCCAAATTCAACTTACGATTTATCAAAGGCTGGATTAAACTTCAAAGGAAGCACATTCTACAGACAGAGTAATCCAGAATAAACCTGGTTCGCTTTCCACACACATTGGTTAGGACAGGCATCAGAAATATATAAAGAGAGATAGATATATAGATATTTGTCCCTTCTTTTGGAAAAGTAAAAACTGGAGGGGAGGATTTCCAACCCTCCACTCCTACTTCCCTTATAGTTGCCTTCTAAGACACAAATAAGAAGTATCTTTTCTCCCCTATCTGTTCTTAATGCTACCTCGCTAATGCGGGAAATGGTGAATACGTATGGAAAAAAAAAGATATATAGATTGAATCATTCACTGTGGCTAAATTGTGTACTTCCCTTCATTATATTTATTCTTCACTGTGGCTGGGGAGTATATGACAAAAATCTTCAATGACCTGTCTCTGCCCTGAGGTGAAATATACAGCCATTAATGCTTGTAGTAGCATCCCATGCATTGTTACCTACTTTACAGCCTAAATCATTTTCCATAACCTGGTCAGTCTATGAAGGGAGGTCAAAAAGGCCTGTGCTAGGCCTCTACCATTGTGTTATGCAATATCTTGTGAAGCTTTGATGCTCTCACAGCATAACTGATAGTAGTAATGAAAATTTTTAGTAATGATATTAATTCATGAAAAGAAACACTTAAAAAAAATCTTATCACAAATACCTGATAGCACTCCTGGCTTTGTATATGTGTACAAGTTTCACCATGATGAGATGTATATCCTTTTATTTAGAAACCTATGTTCTAGTTGAGTGTTATAACAACCATTCTTTTTTTTTTTCTAAGCTGGAAGCTCCAGTCACAGACAAAATGCCACATCAAGGGTGGGCCTTAATCAAAGTATAAAGCTTAATGAAAGAGAGAAAAAAAGAGACAAGGAAAAGTATTTACTATGTTAGGTGGAAGTGGAAAAAACTGCCTTTTCAAAAATGTCAAGTAATAGTTATTAGAGTGTTCCATAGCTCTGCGGTGTAGGGAAAATTTTCAAATATAACCAAGAGTATCCTGCACATGAAGTGTACAGTAGATATCATGACTGCTCTCCTTAATCCTCAGCTAACACACTTGTAAAGCTGAGAGAGGATACCTGTGCAAGCTGTGCATGAATCTCAAGGCTCCCATAATGGTACATCCTTAAAATCAAACCCCCACTAAAATCCTATCAAGGTAACTCCTAAGAGCTATGTACTGAGAAACTGAGTCTGCTTCTTCAGACTTCTCACACTGAAAAAGCTTTCAAAGATGATGGTTGCTTAAAACAACGTTTAGACCAATCAAAGCTTAACATAAAGTATTTGTGAACAGGGCTTAAAATTGCATCATACTTTGATATCCTTACAGATACTGTAAAGATAAGTTTGGGGACAGGGATCCAGTGATTACTGAGATTCATCCACAGTTTAAGACAAAGCTGACCACAGACTCGATATCAAACTAATCACAACTAAATTCACCTGAACTAGACTTGGAAATCTTCATAGATCAGCCATCCATTCAAGGAATATCATACTTTTCATCAAATTATCCACTTCAGTCACATCTGTACTATCATTTCAAATTTCCTTTTTCACAATCTGCATGTATGACTTAAGGAGAAGGAAGGCTCAGAGAACTAGGAATAAGAAAAGAACTGGTGGTGCAGTCTTTCTACAACAATTGCAAGTTTAATAGCATCAGTAAATTAGCCATCTGGTTTTGGTGCACAGCCTTTTCTAGTTCTATATTGCACACTGGATTTAGGTGGGATTCTTAGGTGACCATGTTAAAAAAGGCAATTGGTTTTTGTTACTCAGGTCCTGAGAAGTTGCATATATCTTTCACTGAACATCCATGACATGGAAAACTGTTGTGAAGAGACACAGTCATGCTACCATGAATATAACAACAAGGAGAAAACATGAGGATAACAAAAGGCATTCTAATATCATTATTAAACAGTAATAAAGTTGGGCAAATACAAAGAGTGAAATATATTAGTAGCAAGTACAAAAGGATTTATGTTTCTGACATACATATCTATTAGGGAGAAAAATAAAATAAATTTTCCAAAGATGTGGAGTATGAGGAAAATCCATTCTTACTCCACTTCACCATCTTTGGAGATACCAGATATAAGAATGAGGTAAAGTATACAGAAAGGCATATGGTAGTTGCTCATGCCAAGAAAGAAGTGCTAAGGAAGTTTAGCCATATAGAGGAAAGCATTACTGACTACATTTGAGTACAGTGAATGGATAGAGAAAAAGGGATAAACCAAGAGTAAGGTGAAAGGAAACAGTATGGATATGTGGCTGAAAGGGCTATATATATAATGGAATTTCTGTCATTAGGAGGACAAAATAGATGGATCCTCAGTTTGTGCAATTCAGCTAGAGAGGGAAGGATGATGCACCAAAAATAGAGATGAGATCCAAGGGGTTAAACGAATGACTAAATCACACAGAAACATACAATTTTTTGCACTGGAGTTCACCAGTTCTAGAGACTCTCTTGCCATGGCCACCTTCTTGAGAGAGTTCCAGAAGGGAACAGGCATCAAATATAGATAGATATATAGATAGCGAGGGCATATTTATCATGGGAGATGATCTCAATGGAAGAATCACAAAGTATTAAAGTAAGATTCCAAACAAAAGGAGTGAGTTTCATACCTCAGCATTATAGAATTTAGTCTTCACATCCAGAGGCTTCATAACTTGGAACTTGAAAAATTTACGAAAGCTAAGACGATCTCCAGAAACTGACAAATAACTTACAGCACAGACCAAACTAAAAGAAAAGAAAATAATGTGATCATGATGAGAACAAGGAATTATGTTTCTACTGTGTATTTTTCCCACCCATTACAAATATATCTAATGTTACCAATACTATCTTACATGCACCATAACACTGTATATACCTATCCATTTTCTATATGGCATCCTAATCACACAAAGAAGGGATGCAAACCCTTCTCCTTAAAACTGGATCTTGGATATATGGTTAAGGTCAGTCTCTGATGAACCACAGATTAACAACAATGTAAGGTAGTAGAGAAATAATATTATCTATCAAAGTAGAGAGAAATAATATTATCTATCAAAGAAAATGTGGTTAGTGCTATCTGCTAGCCCTGCTATTCTGACAAAATCTCGTCACAGGTAGTTAGATACCTGCCTGGACAACCTACATGTTAAGATCTTTATAAATCCAATGTCTACCTCTAAATAAATTAAGTATAACCCTAATCATACTTGATAAACCAACTTTCATGGAATCAGGAATGAACTGTGGGGGAATGAACACGATCAAAATTATAATACTGCATCCATCTGTAGACATCTTATTGAAAAGAATTAATCTGATGACAGCCCTAAAAAATTACTTATGGTTTACACAGGAAACTGATATGTGGAAGTAGGTCTTTCAGAAAATTCCAGTGCTGAATTCCAGAAACAACAGAACAAGACAAATTTTTCTAATTAAGAAAATGTGACTTGCCAGCATATAAAGTTTATCAACTAGTTCTTACAATTATAAATCAAACTAACATGTGTGTGCCAATGTCTTTAACTTCATGTTGAATGACTTCATTGATGGTTCCGTTCCCTTCCAATTGGTGAAGCATCTCATTCTCTTCTTCACCTAGCAATGGCACTCGCTGGTTGCTCATCTGCAAAACAGCCTGTAAAGTAAATAAAACAAAATAATAAGCTTAAGAACTTCCTGGGTATGAGAGAGGCATGGCAATAAGAGGTGTGGTTGAGACAGCCAAAGAGGTTGTCATGAAATAGTATGAACATATGGAGAGAATGAGCGAGGAGAGGTTGACAGAGGGGGGTATATGCATCACAAGAAGAGGGAAAAAGGAGAAAGAGGAGACCATACTGGAGGTGGAGGGATGGAGAGATAGACATTTTCTGTGGTTGGGCCTGATCATGCAGGAGGGAGAAACATGGTCACTGGATTAAGTAAATTGGAATGATGGGGTATAATTGAGAGGAGAAATTGCTGTCCATGGAGTGAACCAGGGTATATGAAGTAGCTGAGGTAACCATGGAATGATCAGTGGGACCTGACTGTGGATATGGGGATGTGATTTTGATTTACTGCACATGACAACTATAGAATGGATGTCAGCAAATGCAGCCCTTTTTAATCTATTCCTATTGCTACCTGGCCAACACAGGAAATAGTGTTTGACCTTCTATAAAGGCAACTTTATCTACCTCATCATGTGCTCTTTCCAGATTCATAAATGCCACAAACAAATCCTTGTTTCACAAAGTTTTCTTAAAGAAGTGAGTTACTGTGATAATGACTGATTAATTAGGATTTTTAAAAGTTAGTATGGATCATAATGAGGTCTCCAAGGATTGACAGAGTGTATGTATAGAGCCACTGTATAAAGGCAAGGGGGGAAAAGGTAAGTGTTCAAACTACATAGGTACAAGTTTACTGAGTGTACCAGGTAACATGTATGGGAAAGTGGCATGTGATGCCAACATAGCTGTTTAATTAGTTTATGGATGAGGTGGTGAGGTAGGTAAAAGCAAGGGTCTTGATTTTCTATTCAGTATTTGATAGGGAGGGGAAAATCTTATATGTAATCCTGTTATTTTGCAAACACTCAAGATATCTCACCTTAATTGAAACTTCTCGGATAGTTTCATTCCCATCGTTATGAACGCAGAGGCAACATGAAAATGTCTCACCCAGATAAATATTTCTGAAAAGCAGTATATATGTCTTGTAGCTTTAATAGGTTAAATACAAATCACAATTGCTATACACTTCCCTCATTCATAATAAAACAATTTACAAAAAAATAAGAGCCAACATGGTTATGACACATCAATACAAGAATTTTCATTGTACAAGTCAGAGATAATCAACAAGCACCTTTCTTCTTTTAAATTAAAACAATCCACGAAAATAAATTTAAAACTAACATGGATAGAATGGTATATTACAGGTATATTCATAACACACAACATGCAACATTCCAATCATGCTATCTAGAGATGTATCAGATGTCTGAATTAAGAGATCCACAGATGTGGATGTGTATGCAGATATCATCCTTACATATTTTGTGGATATCAGTTTCTAAAAACAGCGGATGTGGATGTAAATGTCAGACTTTGACATCCATGTGCATGCAGATGTTTTCAGGATATTTTGTTAAATATTTCAACAGATTATGAATCATTTATTCATTATAGAACATCAATCAATTCCAAATGGCAGCTACTTTTGTTTCAAAGTACTCTGTGATTGTGGTTTCTTATTGTTATGACGAGTTTCAGCCACACAAGTCATGCATCCCAACCACTTTCCCCAACCTCCTTCCTTTTGAAAGTGGTTAACTTAACTCCTACTCTATTAACAGCTATTCTTTCATCACCTACTATAGATGCTGAATCACTCAATCTTTTTGTGATACCATCACAAGGTTCTACAGCTTCTGCACATTTGGACATTACTAATCATTCTATGAAGCTGGGTTGCTTTATTTTGGAGTTGGCAGCAACATACAAACATAGTGACTCCTTTATTTCAAGTGTTCTTTTCATCATGTGCAAGGTGCTGTTCCACCTTGTGGGTGTATCATGGACAACACACAACTAGGGTTCTTGCAGCCTGTCCTGCATCTTTTTTAGTTCAACTTGTGCCATCGTTGAGTGATGAAAAAAATGAGTAGCAAAGCTGCGACATTTCTGAATTATGTTGTCTATTTCATCCTGTGATGATATTCCAGTTTTAACAGCTTGTATTTCATGCACAGCACAGTCCAAATTATTTACACATGACAGGAAGAGAGCTCTTTTCATATTTGCTCCAGCATCACACAAAACACAGTGCACATTTATACTAGAAATGTCCCACTTCATCAAATCATCAAACTCTCTAGAAATATATTCTCTTGTGTGCTGTTCTTGTAGTGGTGCACATTTATACTAGAAATGTCCCACTTCATCAAATCATCAAACTCTAGAAATATACTCTCCTGTGTGCCGTTCTTGTAGTGGCTCAGCACCTGAAACAAAGTTCATTCTTTCAAAGTCCTTATTGATAGCATGTGCAGTTAGACTCAGCAATGAAACACCTGCTGAGGTATCTGACCACACATCAGTTGTGAAGGAAATCTCAATGTCCAGCTTCAATACATCAATCAATCCTTTTATTTCACTGAAAACACTCATGCATGTCACTGCATATCAATGAGGAATAAAAGTTTTGCTGCTTCAGCCCGTATTGTGGAGCAGCTTCAGCCATCAGTCTCATGTATTCTATGTCCTCAACACAAATGATTGATAAATTATCCATTACTAAAATTTCTGCTACACACTTCTCCAGTTTCATTGATTTAAAGTTAGAAACATCCCAAAGTTTTCCACCGAAAATATTCTTCAACATTGCTTTATGTCTGCTTTTCTTTTTCTGTCTTTAGTTTCTCCACTAACTTCTTTCTTTCTTCTGATTCTCACTCTTCAAACTGTTCTTTCTGCATTGATTTTATATGAATTTTCAAAGAAGCAGTTCCACTTCCCTTTTGTGAATAATCTGCGCTAAGTTATTTGGTTGTTCTACAGAGTACCTCCACACTTAACTGTTTCTTGATACCAATGTACATAAAAAAAAAGAGTCAAGGCTTGGTAAACTTGATCATTTCACTTTAAGTAATGCAATCGAGTGACACATTGCCTAACCCTGAAGCAAGCTCCTCTACACTGTAGCCAGTGCATGGTGACTTATATGACACACCAGCTCCCACGCAACATTATCACAGTGATAAGTACGTGCCAGTACTTGTTTTTCGGTCTTCTGTGTATCCACAACATCCTCTTTGTGTGTGGTAAGGAAACGAATGTTTATCAAATCACAAATGTGGATGTGGATATTTATCACAAAAGAGGGTGCAGATACAGATTTAAAAAATGATGCAAATTTTCTGCATATGCCGATAAGGATATCCGATATATCTCTAATGCTATCATATCTTGTGCAAAGGTTACTTACCCAAAACTCTGAGGTAAAAGGAGCATGTGTCCAACCCCAGTATTTGGAAGTCCCTGAGGAATGGCTATATCAGCACGAATATCAGCATTAAGGTGATCACCAGGCAAATCTCGAGCATCACAGCCTACAGCTAAGCCCGTGAATAATGAGGGCCGAGTCAGCCGCATAACTGTGGATACATTCAATTTGTAAACAATTAACCAAGTTATGGTGAAGATAACTAATAAGAAAATATGCAAACTTTAAGCTAAAACTATAAACTAATAGCATTTTTTGTACTTCCCTTCCATTTCAGTGTAGAAACACTGAACAAACTTAAAATATATTTGATGCAATACAATTCAAGATGCACATAGCTGTTGACATACAAACAATAGATACTGAAAATCAAGTGAATTATCTATACTACATTCCTAATTAAATGCAATGGACCAAAAAATGTATAGCCTCTGCATCATCACTCATACACATCCTCAACCTGAGTCCAGTGTTAAAATGAGGGCATGGATTTCCACACTTGTAAAAATTCCTCTTAGCCTTCACTTTATACATTAAGCTTATTTGTCAACTGAGACCAAACTCTCCAATCAATCCATTTTTTAATCTCAACATCTGAAACATCTCTTGCCTAAACCAATTTTCTAACTAGATCTTTCCATCTCTTCCATGGCCTATCTCTCTCCTACTGTACTTCACTACAGTATATCCTCTTGACCAGGTTCCTATTGTACTTCACGGCAGTTTATCCTCTTGACCCATTTAACATTCACCATAAAAGTGCTTTCAGCCTGTGTTGGATTAACTTATTAGAATAAGTAGCAAATACTATATGCCCACTTCTTTTGGGAGCTCCTCATGCATAAGGAAAATAATGAAAATATTTCAATGAGTTAAAAAATCACATGAAAAATTCAGAGTACATTAATAAAAAAATCTAAAAAAAATCTAATGATTCTCAATCAAGAAAAGGGACATAACCTGGCTAATCAATGTAAAAGTATGTAACACCCTTTTAGAAATCAAAAGAACCTATTTCAACCTCACCTCATTCAAAACCAGCAGCCATGATTTCTTTCTATTTTCGATGTAATAAATTAACTATATGATATACATCCATGCTTTCAGGGACATGCTGACCACCAAATAATGCAAACAGAAAACACAAGACACCTGGGAGCAATGCCATCCATCTTCCTGAGCAATGAGTCATTCCACTTGGTCCTGAACACCCCATGACATTAAATATGGTAAGTCTTTACAATGCATGTTTTGGCTGATAGGGCAGGTTAGATGTGGTTTCCATCAGTTTTGTTGATTAATATGTATACTTCACCTATTGCAAATAACTACATTCTACATTTTCCCTGGTATTCAGAGACCTTTCCACTACCACTTATTCATCATTGTAGAATACACAACAAATCTCCATATCATGCAGTGCTGGTCTAAATTAATTCTATTAAGTTATAGGAGTCCATACATTATTTCCATTGTACCCTTAACATAAAATTTTCCCAATACTTTAAACCTGTTTCTTTGTAAAACCACATACAGATAAAAAGTCAAAGTAAAAACCCAAAAGACCCTGTCTAACCGTTTTATAAAAATCACGGCATTTAGAATACAACACTACTTACTACTGTAAAACAAAGCCATTCATCAGTCATGTCCAAGTTCATATAAAAAATCTTCATGTCCTTAAAATAAAAAAAATTAATACTTCGTATGTTAAACATCTATCCATTATCACTCATCCACAAACGAATGGAATATAGAGGTTTGATTTCCTACGACAAGATTAAAACAAATTACATGACATTCATTCTAAATCTAAAATCAACACCTAGTCTCTCTAAAAAGCCAAAATGTAAATTAGAAATATACTAATATCAAACTGGACGGCTGAAGGCAACATGGGTGGAAGTGCTACAGCCGCCCACAGGATACTCGACTGAAGGGCACCACTTTGAACTGCAGCTCTGTCATCTGTTTGTTGATACTTCTTGGTAATTGGCGACATGCTCTATTACTGGCATATTTCGGCTACTGGAAATAGAAATCTTGACATCTATGGAGGGTGACTTGAGCTCTTAACAGTATCTACAAATACCTTCCAGGTACTTACCCTACCTCATAACCCTAAATTTCCCGATAAAGATCATCCTCAGCACCACAGCTTTAATCAAGCAAGTTATAATACAAAGCCCTAAATCACGCCCCCGGCACCTGTGTATTATCAATTAACCATTACAAGGCGAGGCAGAGACTAATTAATGAATCACTTGACAGATGAGCGTACCTAAGCTGACAATTTAGTTAAATCAGTTATATTACCAAGACCCGTAACCTACCTTTCAAACTCAGAATATGATCCTTGTCCTTGCTGTCCATCCTATCTATATTGTTGTCTCTCCTGATGTAAACATCACAAGTCAACACCAACTTGGCAAGGAAGATGTACTAAGAGAAGGGAAACTAAGAGTTAGGGAGCCATCTCGCGGCGCACGACCGAACCAATCTTCCATAGAAAATGGCATCCCTGTTGAGGGCTATCTATTCTAGTTTAAAAACGTGTAACTTGTAATGCTAAAGTAAAGGCCATGTATGTAGTGAGAACGTGTATAGTCTTATGATTATCTTGAATACCTAAAGCTGTTCATAATCTTCAAGTCTAAATAACAAACTACCCAGATGCCGATAGTAACACAATTGTTTTATTGATAATTTAACAGGGGGGAAAATGTTACAGCTTAGGGACAGGCTGCAGCTTCAAGTGCAGAACTTAGAAAAGCGATGCTGGTGGAGAGATGAGGCAGGTGTTTCATGGGAAGAGTGATTCGTTGCCCTGCACATCATTGTCAGAGATACTTTTAAACGTTGATGCAATAAATGCAATGGACGAAAGGCCTTTAAAATCATGGGGCCCCAACTATTGGTGAAAAATCTAGTGGCATATCTATAGATTTCTTCCCTTATATTTATAATGAACAATCATGCTTTTAGATGACCACAAATTTCAAAGATACGAGCACCCATCAACTCGCAAGCTTTGTAAAATATATATATATATATATATATATATATATATATATATATATATATATATATATATATATATAAAGTTTTTTTGGTATGTTGTTATAGATACTGAACAAATAAAAGCTGACAGTGTAATCATCCCATAACATCGGTCAAAATGGCCGCCGCTCGATAAGCAAAACAGAAGTGATACTGCACAGAATATCAAAAAATCTATTAACTTTACATATTCTACAAGGAGATTTCTATGAATAATGTCGGTGGGGTTTATATATATATATATATATATATATATATATATATATATATATATATATATATATTTTTTTTTTTTTTTGCTGCTGTCTCCCGCGTTTGCGAGGTAGCGCAAAAAAACAGACGAAAGAAATGGCCCAACCCATCCCCATACACATGTATATACATACGTCCACACACGCAAATATACATACCTACACAGCTTTCCATGGTTTACCCCAGACGCTTCACATGCCCTGATTCAATCCACTGACAGCACGTCAACCCCAGTATACCACATCGATCCAATTCACTCTATTCCTTGCCCGCCTTTCACCCTCCTGCATATTCAGGCCCCGATCACACAAAATCTTTTTCACTCCATCTTTCCACCTCCAATTTGGTCTCCCACTTCTCCTCGTTCCCTCCACCTCCGACACATATATCCTCTTGGTCAATCTTTCCTCACTCATTCTCTCCATGTGCCCAAACCATTTCAAAACACCCTCTTCTGCTCTCTCAACCACGCTCTTTTTATTTCCACACATCTCTCTTACCCTTACGTTACTTACTCGATCAAACCACCTCACACAACACATTGTCCTCAAACATCTCATTTCCAGCACATCCATCCTCCTGCGCACAACTCTATCCATAGCCCACGCCTCGAAACCATACAACATTGTTGGAACCACTATTCCTTCAAACATACCCATTTTTGCTTTCCGAGATAATGTTCTCGACTTCCACACATTCTTCAAGGCTCCCAGGATTTTCGCCCCCTCCCCCACGCTATGATTCACTTCCGCTTCCATGGTTCCATCCGCTGCCAGATATCTAAAACACTTTACTTCCTCCAGTTTTTCTCCATTCAAACTTACCTCCCAATTGACTTGATCCTCAACCCTACTGTACCTAATAACCTTGCTCTTATATATATATATATATATATATATATATATATATATATATATATATATATATATATATATATATATATATATATTTCATTATTTTTTTTTATTATACTTTGTCGCTGTCTCCCGCGTTTGCGAGGTAGCGCAAGGAAACAGACGAAAGAAGTGGCCCAACCCCCCCCCATACACATGTATATACATACGTCCACACACGCAAATATACATACCTACACAGCTTTCCATGGTTTACCCCAGACGCTTCACATGCCTTGATTCAATCCACTGACAGCACGTCAACCCCGGTATACCACATCGCTCCAATTCACTCTATTCCTTGCCCTCCTTTCACCCTCCTGCATGTTCAGGCCCCGATCACACAAAATCTTTTTCACTCCATCTTTCCACCTCCAATTTGGTCTCCCTCTTCTCCTCGTTCCCTCCACCTCCGACACATATATCCTCTTGGTCAATCTTTCCTCACTCATTCTCTCCATGTGCCCAAACCACTTCAAAACACCCTCTTCTGCTCTCTCAACCACGCTCTTTTTATTTCCACACATCTCTCTTACCCTTAAGTTACTCACTCGATCAAACCACCTCACACCACACATTGTCCTCAAACATCTCATTTCCAGCACATCCATCCTCCTGCGCACAACTCTATCCACAGCCCACGCCTCGCAACCATACAACATTGTTGGAACCACTATTCCTTCAAACATACCCATTTTTGCTTTCCGAGATAATGTTCTCGACTTCCACACATTCTTCAAGGCCCCCAGAATTTTCGCCCCCTCCCCCACCCTATGATCCACTTCCGCTTCCATGGTTCCATCCACTACCAGATCCACTCCCAGATATCTAAAACACTTCACTTCCTCCAGTTTTTCTCCATTCAAACTCACCTCCCAACTGACTTGACCCTCAACCCTACTGTACCTAATAACCTTGCTCTTATTCACATTTACACATGTACAAAGGCAAAGGGGATAAGAGTGAGTGCTCAAATTACAGAGGTATAAGTTTGTTGAGTATTCCTGGTAAATTATATAGGAGGGTATTGATTGAGAGGGTGAAGGCATGTACAGAGCATCAGATCGGGGAAGAGCAGTGTGGTTTCAGAAGTGGTAGAGGATGTGTGGATCAGGTGTTTGCTTTGAGGAATGTATGTGAGAAATACTTAGAAAAGCAAATGGATTTGTATGTAGCATTTATGGATCTGGAGAAGGCATATGATAGAGTTGATAGAGATGCTCTGTGGAAGGTATTAAGAATATATGGTGTGGGAGGAAAGTTGTCAGAAGCAGTGAAAAGTTTTTATCGAGGATGTAAGGCATGTGTACGTGTAGGAAGAGAGGAAAGTGATTGGTTCTCAGTGAATGTAGGTTTGCGGCAGGGGTGTGTGATGTCTCCATGGTTGTTTAATTTGTTTATGGATGGGGTTGTTAGGGAGGTAAATGCAAGAGTTTTGGAAAGAGGGGCAAGTATGAAGTCTGTTGGGGATGAGAGAGCTTGGGAAGTGAGTCAGTTGTTGTTCGCTGATGATACAGCGCTGGTGGCTGATTCATGTGAGAAACTGCAGAAGCTGGTGACTGAGTTTGGAAAAGTGTGTGGAAGAGGAAAGTTAAGAGTAAATGTGAATAAGAGCAAGGTTATTAGGTACAGTAGGGTTGAGGGTCAAGTCAATTGGGAGGTGAGTTTGAATGGAGAAAAACTGGAGGAAGTGAAGTGTTTTAGATATCTGGGAGTGGATCTGGCAGCGGATGGAACCATGGAAGCGGAAGTGGATCATAGGGTGGGGGAGGGGGCGAAAATCCTGGGGGCCTTGAAGAATGTGTGGAAGTTGAGAACATTATCTCGGAAAGCAAAAATGGGTATGTTTGAAGGAATAGTGGTTCCAACAATGTTGTATGGTTGCGAGGCGTGGGCTATGGATAGAGTTGTGCGCAGGAGGCTGGATGTGCAGGAAATGAGATGTTTGAGGACAATGTGTGGTGTGAGGTGGTTTGATCGAGTGAGTAACGTAAGGGTAAGAGAGATGTGTGGAAATAAAAAGAGCGTGGTTGAGAGAGCAGAAGAGGGTGTTTTGAAGTGGTTTGGGCACATGGAGAGGATGAGTGAGGAAAGATTGACCAAGAGGATATATGTGTCGGAGGTGGAGGGAACAAGGAGAAGAGGGAGACCAAATTGGAGGTGGAAAGATGGAGTGAAAAAGATTTTGTGTGATCGGGGCCTGAACATGCAGGAGGGTGAAAGGAGGGCAAGGAATAGAGTGAATTGGAGCGATGTGGTATACCGGGGTTGACGTGCTGTCAGTGGATTGAATCAGGGCATGTGAGGCGTCTGGGGTAAACCATGGAAAGCTGTGTAGGTATGTATATTTGCGTGTGTGGACGTATGTATATACATGTGTATGGGGGGGGGGTTGGGCCACTTCTTTCGTCTGTTTCCTTGCGCTACCTCGCAAACGCGGGAGACAGCGACAAAGTATAATAAAAAATAAAATAACATGTACACATTCATACTTGCTTGCTGTCATGTGTAATGCACCAAAACCACAGCTCCCCATCCACATCCAGGCCCCACAGACTTCCATGATTTACCCCAGACGCTTCACATACCCTGGTCCAGTCCATTGACAGCACGTCGCCCCTGGCATACCACATAATTCCAATTCACTCTATTCCTTGCATGCCTCTCACCCTCCTGTATGTTCAGGCCCTGATCGCTCAAAATCTTTTTCACTCCATCCTTCCACTTCCAATTTGGTCTCCCGCTTCTTCTTGTTCCCTTCACTTCTGACACATATATGCTCTTTGTTAATCTTTCCTCATTCATTCTCTCCATATGTTCAAATTTCAACACACCCTCTTCTGCTCTCTCAATCACTTTTTATTTCCATATATCTCTCTTACCCTTTCATTACTCATATATCATGTGTCCTTTTGTGTGGGGTGATGTCAGGAACAGATGATAGCCTTAAAAGGGAAAAATCCTCATTTGGCTCTTGACTCTTCTTTCTTTTTAAAAAGTAATACAGAAAGGAACAATATCCAGCCATCTGCTCCTGCCCCTTTTAGTCGCCTTCTATGATATGCAAGGAATATGTGGGCAGTATTCTTTCTATCTTATCCTACATAAATCACACTCCAGATGGTGTAAATGATGTAGGCATCTTGCAAAACCTCTAGGTCTGTACATAGCCCTAAAATATCAAATGCTACAGCAACACACTCCATGTCTTGCTGCTCTACTTACTCACCAGCAGTGGATGTCCAAGTTCCAACCACCTCAAAGGAAGGATACTCATTTACTATTTGTGAAAATTCAGTCACACAAAATTCCTCAATGGAAGAGGTCAAGATGAAAGGCTTCTCTGAATAACATAACAAGAAAAATCTTAAATTAAAACGAGAGATTACGTCATGAATTACTACCAATTACATATACTGTAAAAGAAGCTATTTTTTCTACTTGTGAGTTTCTGTACAGAGGAGGGAGAGCACTGGGTCTGCACAAAAGCTCACTACAGTTGGCAGACTGAATAGCCCTACCCTAAAGCATCTAATTTACCTAAACACATTGTTCGCTGCAAGGGAAGGGGAGTGTTGCAGCAATATACTGCAATGCACTGTTCTGTATGCTCTTGAAAGTGTGCTTAATCTTTTGAAATACAATGAATGATAGAGGGTTACAAAAACAGGTAACACAAGTGCTATAATAGTATGTTCCATGCAAAATAATATCACCACACTTGCCTTTTTATGTTCAGAAACACAAGAGGAAACATTCTGATTTATTCACCCAAGTTGTCACGTACTGGAGTGCCTGTTCTCATTCGCTGTCTACAGCACTGCACAAAACAGGAAAGTTATGTGTACGACTGCAAAAGTGAATGACTCCCCTTAATGGAAATATCAGATGCTTCTATACTCATATTGTCAGCACTTAGTTGTACCGAAAACTTTGTGTGCTCTAGTAAAATATACCTGAACATTAAGTATCAGTAAGGAACTAACAAGAAATATATCACAATGAAAGATATTCAGAAAATCTGGTAAGGTTCTAAACCTCATATTTCAGAACAAAAACATTTTGTTTATGCTTCACCGCATTTACTCACATTTCATATGGTGTTATCATTTCTGGGTTCTATTTTCTGTAACTACTATGGATGCAAAATACCTGCTCACAATGTCCAACACTCACTGAATCCAACTGAAGAAAAGCTTATAATTGCTGAACTAGCAACCTCACATATTCATCTTTAATATATATCCCCTCCCATTACAAAAGATGATGCTACATAAGCCACCACAAGGCCCTCACCTCACTGAAATCCCATCACCTCACTAACTGCCATCCATTATAATTGCATTGTAACAACTAGTGCTCACACAGTCAGATACATGAATATTCCTGCACCTACCGTTATGCATGATATAAACAGTTCATGAACAATTGCAGATATCTAAGCAGGATAATGACTTGGCTTTCTCTTAGATATATGTATGTCAACTCATATTAATGCAACTCATCCATAATCACCAATATATGTACATTTCATAAACCATAAAATTTGCTCTGTAAAAATACCTGTATATCTGCCACTTTGAATACATAGATGTACCTCATTCATGTGCTTATTGAAACCAAGTTTGCAGTCACACCTTAATCTTTAGCCCTAGAGATTATTCACTTGTGTATTTTCAGCCAAATGGCTGCCTAAATTCAATGAATTGTTCTTTATAAATTTATTTAATTTATAGCACATCCTTGAAAAAGAAAGTGATAAAAGAGATAATACTTTGAAATACCTCTATCCAGCAAAAACTCTATAGAACTGCTGGGTCTTTGAACTAAGAGATTAATAGTCATTAAGTAAAGGTGTTTTATAGAGGAAAACTGTCTCCAAACCATAAATATTAGTGATGTGTAATGACAAAAAGCAGGTTTAACATAAATCACAAACATAGAGGGAGCCAAAACTTATGACCACCCTCTCATTATCAGTGGGCTCAGAATATGACCTAAACATTTGGCAAAAAAAAGAAAAGTGAATGGAGTTTGTGATGGAATTTACAGTGACAAAGCTTTAGACAGAGATTAAGGGCTGTATCCAGTGCACAGAGCAAGCAGCTTAAGAGATGAATAATCTAATACAACTTTCCCGTATTCTTGTGAATCTGTAGCTGAATGAAGCTCAAAACAGGATAGTAGGACAAGATTATGGTATTCGGCCTCTAATTGCTCTCTATGTAGTACCTAAGGGTAGGACGATGTCCATGTAGATTTCTAAGCTTTGCAGTACCCCAATGGTAGGATGATTCCCATGTAGATTTCTACCACCATAGAAAAATGATATCCATGTACATAGATTTCTAGAGTAAAATTTCAAAATGTTGGTGTCAAAGGAAGCAATAGTAACCACTGATTTGTATTAGCTTATTTATTGAAATAAAACTTTCTGCTCTGGGACTAGCAGTATTTCAAAGTACAATATATACAAACTGTTATTGTGTGTGACCTTCATGAACATATCTTAAATCTCTATAGTTAATACAGTATTTAGAGTAGATTTACAATGTTAAAATTCATATTGCTTTACTTAACCCTAAAACACTTTATACATTGAAAATTATCACAAAATGAAACAAAATATATACAATATCCTTTGAATAATAAAAAAAATGAACCCTGTCACAATAGTAGCAATTATGACTGGCATCTATAGTTTCAGTAAGGTTTCTTTCCTATTGTACATACAAAAAGCAATCCTTAGTGACATACATTTTAAGGCTCATAACTGCTCACCACATAAGTTTTTATGGCATTTTAGGAACTTCACAACAGAGGATTCATACTTTCATGAGTAGCTTCACACCTTGAGACCTAAAAACCTTTACCACTCACAATTTTTCATTTCAGTGTAATGAGTTAATTTATTAGTTAGTTCTCCTCTGTGGTGCAAGAAAAACTTGTGAAAGGCTATAGTAAAAAGACCATTTACAGAGAACAGTGGAAAGAAAACTTTCCTGAGCGATATATCAACACTTAAAACTGCACAGATATTTCATTTTCAATTTATAAAATGAAATGATACACCAGTCTTCTTCCCACTGATATAATGACTAGGAGTGCAGTCTGGTCTTCTACATTATCATCCCTTTCAAAGTATTCTCTGCACTTCAAGCAAAAGACATATGCAAGCTTCACATTTTCATTAGTCAGTTTTGTAAACAATATTACAGTTTATATATGACACGCTGCACATTGAACATGCAACAACTCATTTTACATCAATTTCTATACCACATAAAGTAAATGAGCACGCATCTGCTAGCGATCTAGTACAGCCTGTTGTCAATAGCACTGTCTGAGCACATGACTTAAAAGAAAATCCTTGGTGTTACTTAGCAACATGACAGTTAATAAAACAAAGACAGCCAAACATGAGGAGGTAAAATCTTACTGTACAGTACTTACCGTTTTAACATATAATATAAAAATGCAGTAAAATATTCACAAAGAAGAATTCATGCCATATGTTACATTTAATTCACCATTTTAAAATATACAGACATGTTAATATCACAAAATGCAATAAATAATATACAAGGTTATTTGAGGACCTGGAATAATACGAATGAAAATAAATATCTGTTATAAGGCTATACATATAACAAGAAGAGTAAAGATTTCACAAGAATATAATACAGAAATTAAATAAAGTAGTTCAACAACAAAAATAACTCATTATGGGTTAACATCATCTCTGCTAAGTCAACTGCCCACCTGTATTTCCTCTTCCAATCTTAAATTCATCCATACATTTGTTTTTACCTTTGAACAAATATTGTTTCCTCTGAAAATTAACAATAACCTTCTTCAGACCATGTAATACAGGCCATTCAACTTAGGATAAGTTTCATCAACACATAAATCCCACACAAGAGAAACAGTAAAAATCCAAATGACTCAGCAGAGTAGTCCTCATTAAACCTATCACTTCATACAAACAAGACCATGCTTCGTTGAACAAATCTGAAGTACTAGCTCTCATAACTCTGAATCCATATCTAACCTCTTTTATAGCCCCCCTAAAGAAGAAGAAAAAAAAAAAGCAAAACCTCAGCATCTGTAATGATTAAATTCTTTGCCAATGTAAATGGACATGAAAAATTCAAGTATCCTTAACAACAAATAGTAAAGACAATAACTGGACAAATTTCATATCATCTTACGCAGATTATACATACCACCTTAGGTTAAAACCTTTAAGACCAATATTCTATATTTTGCCTCCGAGACTGAGGAGAATACTGCAATATTAAATAAATAAAATGCACTGAACTTAGTCCACACCACAAGGTCTACTACCTCCATCTTACACTATTGTATGCATCATACTCAAGGAAAGTAAATTTGCAAAAACACAAGGGTACCAAAACAGATTACAGCACTTTCTTTAGTCCATACATTGAAATCCCACAACAAATAATGCCAAAATAAAAGTAAGATATTTTGTAACAATGATACATGAAAACTGAACATTTACATAGATTCTACAGTAAATTCCATATGAATGAACTGATGTATTGATATCAGAGGCACAAAAAATGCAAATTCCATTACATTCTTCACTAACCAAAAAGTACAACCCAGCATAGGTTCTTTGACACCAATAGATCTGGAGTAAAACAGATGAAATTCATGACATTTCAAATATTACCGGAGCATGAATAAAAAAGAAGACAATACCTCAGTATAAAACCTTTAACATAATTTTTCTGTGTAATTCAACTACTGCATATGCAATTCCAAGAAGTATTCTTTTTCCTCAATTTTTCCCATTATAAAATGACACAGCACTCAGTACACGTATCTTCTGTGACATGAAAAAGCTCTAAATCTCCAGCCCTGAATAAAATAGCTATGGAGTACACCAGAACACACAAAGAAACTGCTTGAATGCTCTAAATACCATAAAATGTGTATCTACTTTCTGTCTGTAATCTACAAACTGGCCTTTCATGATGTAAATCTTTCATGAAATGTCTATACATGCTGCTAATCCTTATGGTCTGTCATCTCCACATCATAAGTCTTATGACAAACTAGAATCAAAACAATCAGAAAGAATGACTGTACCATTACTAAAGTCATATGCATTTACATAACAATTAGAAGAGAACTAGAAAGTATTTATCCTAGAAACATTTGAACTTTACATCTAACTTAAGAGACCACATGGCAAGCCAACTTTTAGCTTAAAAAACAACCATAGTCTCTTTGTACTTGGCAATGTTTTGTGACTGGATGCCAAACTACATCCACTTATGGTTGCTTTAAAGATGACACTGAAATAACTAGCATGTGCATGACCTAACAATATCAACTGAAACACTTACAACAAACTTTAATCTCATCCCTTAAATTCTGTAAACACATGATATTGCTCTATGACATAAAAAAGGAAAAGATTATAGATTCGTAATACAATGGTAAATGCAGTATCATAAAGTAATTATTTTAGATTTGTATATATGTGTGTGTGTGTGTGTGTGCGCGCATAATTACCTATCTGTACAATAAGGCGAGAGAATTTTACACTTGGAGTACTATCTCTTGAACTGTACCATTATTAATGTCTTTAAAACTTTATAAACTATCAGCAATCTTCATTTCATCACTCAGTTTTTTCCATTCACCCATTACTCTGACACTAAAAAAGTATTTCTCTATACAACTTCGAACAAGTTTCTTGCCATGGACTCTGAATGCTCTTTTGTATCTAATGAAGTGTTCATTGTTGACTACCAAAATGGTCTTAAAACTTAAAGATTATCAAGTCATCCCTGAAAGTAAATTTATGGCTTCAAGCTTTTCAACATGACTTAAGTCTTTTAATCTAGGCACCATCAATGTTACCTTCCTGTGGATCTTTTCGAGTAATTCTGTTCTTT
This sequence comes from Panulirus ornatus, assembly GCF_036320965.1. Lineage (NCBI taxonomy): Eukaryota > Metazoa > Arthropoda > Malacostraca > Decapoda > Palinuridae > Panulirus > Panulirus ornatus. The sequence goes on from NC_092270.1 coordinate 9,287,646, forward strand.
AAGTGTAGTGACCAAACATGAGAGGTATATTCGATGTATGTATCAGACCTACTTAAGAGTTTATGTCTCAGCAAATTGCTGCAATCCTCAACATTCTATACTTTTCTCTTGGCTATGGCATCTATCCTGAGAACATATTTTCAAGTACGAACCTAGTCCTTCAGGCAAGTCATTTATAAAGAGCAAGAAAAGCAAAGATCCTAAGACAGAGTCCTGCAGCATGCCAGTGGTGACACAACCAACCTACTCAGAGGAGATCCCTCTAAGATGGCTTTTGTTCTCTTCCAGAGGTAATGTTATATCCATCATTAGACTCTCCCCATAAGCCTTCTTGAAGAACCAGCTTATCAACTAAATCCCCACAGTTAAATGTTTTCTGGTTGTCCTGAAACACACAATCCACACAATATCTTTTGTGCAAAATGGAACTCACTCTCTCATGTTTGTCAGATATGGTACACATAACCCCCTTGATGTCAATTAAAACTGATTTACAAACTTGAAAGCTATGACCATCTTACCTACTTCTCTTCTAACCTCCATGGTGGTCAAAATGGTCTCAAACCATTCGCTACAGTTCAGCATCTTTGATTCAAGAACAAGCTTTGTTGCTTTATAGAAGAACCTCTTGCTTAGACCTCTGTGCTTCTTAAAGTGCTGTGGTCAAACCTGAGAAGCATAATCTAGCTTTGGTCTGATGTATGCTGTGAATAGCTTGCCAAACATCTTATCCATGTACTTACATACTATTCTAATACTTGTCTGCAGACTGTCTGAGTCTCTCACAATTTTCGTGTGATGTGAAGCTCTGGTGACAGGTTTGGCACAATGTCAAATCCTGTTTCTGTAACGCAGCCTCCTGTAGCTCATGCCCTACTAGACAGAGTTCTATCATCGTTACATTACCTTGTATTTACCCAAGATAAATGTCATCAATCATTTATCAGACCAATTCTAAAGTCCAAGTCCCCTTGTTAGCTGACACAATCCTTGTCATTCTTCCATCTCTCAAAATCTTTGCAAATAAACTCCTTCAAGAATGAGTCCAGTCCTCCTGGGTAGGACATTTACATACAGCAAAAAGAGCAGTGGCACTTAGACTGCCCTGCAGCATTCCATTTGTGACTGAAACCCATTTTAAAAATGGTTGTCTGATATTTGTTCCTCTCCATTAAGATAATCTTCAATACTGAAAAGGGGAATTCAGCTTATTCATTTTTAAACATCCAGCTTCTTTACCAATCTCTTGTGATAAAACGTTACATGATTCCTGGCTCTACAGAAACACAATACTTAGCCATCCATATCTTTTCTTTAAATTGAAGCTCTGTCATAGAAGTCTAATCTCCTTTCCCTGAATCTGTTTTGCTTCTCACTTTGGTAGTTTCTCCTTCTACTTTGTCTTTTTCCTGTTTTACATATCACAATTGTTTGGGAAACTGGTTGGTATTTCAGTGCAAATCTCTTAAAGTTTCTTACAGACAAGAACAACTTTTGCAGTCTTTCACTACTTTGGCACTTTATCAACTTAGTTAATATCTCATGCTACCTGTCGAATCTATCTGTACATTCTTTCAGCACACGTATAGAGATTTTATTAGGGCCATGAGCCTCATTTTGTGTGGGTCAAAGCATTTTAGTAACCTGGTTATGCCTCTTCTGGCATTTCCAGTGCTTTCCAAAGCCTCTTCCTAATCCAAGCTCAATGGTGCAAGGGATAGTGTCTTCTCGTGTAAATACTCAAACTCATAATGTTCCTTGCAAATCTCTGCATCATCCTCATTCTTCCCTCTTAGTAAGCCTGATCAACAGATGAATTTTTGGGCTTTCTGCTACCTTGTCCACAACAATCTTCTAGAGATTTGTCTCTTCCTTCCTCCTTATCTTACAGTGTTCATTTCTTGCCCTCTTTTCATTCTAATGCTGGCTGGTTATTGTGACAACCACATCTCCTCTTTAATACTTCAGTATACCTATAGGTTCTTCCAATGACATCTTTTATTAAACAGTGTCTGTCATCAATTCTTCCTTATTAGCATCCAATGGTCTCTAAGCTCTGACCCTTTTCACATAATATTCTACAGCAGTTGTTGATAGTCTAAGTATGGAACTTCAGTCAAATTCTTGTCCTTAAAGTAATTACCGAACTATGCATGCTTACAGTGAATATATTTCCTCTTTGAATCAAGTTCCTTCTGTGATTGCCCTTTAGTGTCTAGTAACTTTATTTTCAAAATATAGTGCAATATGATCACTTTTAACAAATAGTTTATCATTTGATTTTTCCCTTCAATATTTTGTGAAGAAAAGGTCTAGTAGCAATGATATACTGGTCAGTTTGATTGTTGTATGCTTGGTAACACGCTGGGGCAAGAAATTCCCCATCATAAATTCCTAGAAATCGTGTCACCATGACTCCCTTTCTACACGTGCATCTGAATCATCTCAGTCTATTTCTCTAACGTGCATAATTACCTACTTGTGTTGTAGTGGGAGGAAGTTTAACACCCAAAGTGACCCATCTCTTGAAAATCCTCCTCTGTCACAGTGTTTTAAACTCCTGTATGCTGTCCACATTCTCTTTTAATCTATTCCATTCAACCACTCCCTCACCTTTTCTGACAAATATTTTCTTATGTGTTGTCCTATCCCTTAATTTTTCGATGAAATGTTTCCTGTCTACATCATTGATCTGGTAAATAACAAAGAAAAAATAAAAGTTGTAATCAGATCACTCCTCATTCTTTTCTCTTTCATGGTGGGTTAATCTATGGCTTCTTGCCTTTCCCTGTAACACAGCTACTTAATTCTGGTGCCACTCTGTGTATTCTTAGGTGTGGTGACCAAACTTTAGTGGAATATCCTACTTTTGGCCTTATATATGAACAGCTAGCTAAATATTTCCTAACCCATATACTTGATAGCTATTCTAATTTGCCAGCAGATAGTTTGTCTCCTTTACTTCTCTCCTAATTTGGGACTCTGGCAATACGTTAGGAACTATGTCAATTCCCAAGTCCCTCTAACACACATATTCCTGAAGCTTATTTCTGGCAAAATGATAAATCATATTAAGGCCTCCTTTCATTGTCTCTTCCTCATCACTTTACATTTGCTTGGCTGAATCTCATCAACCATGTATCAGATCAATTTTAGAGTACGTTAAGTCCCCTTGTAAATATATACAATCCTCTTTGTTTTTCACTTTCCTCAAGAAATACAAAAGACCTGAGAGCGAAAGACCAGTGGGTCCTAAATAGGCTATTTATAATTGTGGAAGATATCAGAAACTCAGATTATTGTAGTAAATATATAAAGAGATATTTCAGAAAGAAAAACTGTAAGCTTTTCATGTAACCGAGGAGGTGCAAATAATGTCAGTCATGGATTGGAAGTGAAGTATTTACCAAGTCTCTCCTCAAATGTATATACAAGTACTGCTTTCAGTCACTCTTAAAGCTCCTTTAGTTTTTAATATTTCTAATTAATCCATTCTTACCTCTTTCTTAATCTTTCCTGTATATTTAAGACAAGAGGGACATATATTCCTACTGCTTGTTTAGTGATGGATTTCATAAAGCCTTTCACCACAATGCCCTAGTTCCTGGCTACTAAACATCATTTCTCAATCCATGCTACAACAGAAAATGTTTTGTGTAGTTTCCACACCTATATCTCTTCTTCAATTGAGCCATCTCGTTTCTGCTCTTTAATCTTTCTCATTTACACACAATCAAACCGAAGCATTACATGATAATTTTTTCCAACTGGTGTATCATAAAATATATTTTCAATATCCATCTTAATATGTGTGAAGATAAAATCTAGTAATGACAGTATATCAGTCTCCTCATCCTAATCTGCTTGATGACCTGCTGCTATCAAAGATTTCCTATATACACTCAAGGAATTTGTCTCCATGATTTCCTGTTACCATATAAATCCAAATCCTGCTAGTCTACCTCTTTGTAATTGAAATCCCCCATTATCAGTGCTTTATCTTCTATGTAAAGTGTAGTTTTGCTGCTTCATGTACCAACTTAATTGTTCCATTGTTGCTGTCATTACATTTTTGTTCTGGATCATTAAAATTCCTAGGCAGATTGTATAGTACCAACACCACTATGCACTTCTTTCCTACAGTTATTCTTCCCATTATGCACTGCCTGAATGAGTGAGTGTGATCCCCCATGGAGAGGGTTTTACACTTGTGGAACCCCAACTTTTGAATATTCTTTATCATATGACTTCTCAAATTTCTGTCTGTTGTCTATACTAACGATGTTTTTAGTCACTTTATTTCATTCATCCATCACTCTTATGCAATAAAAGTACTCCCCTTTTTTTTTATTATGTTTCTTGCTAAATTTCATGTTATGTACTCTACATCTCTCAAAGAACTGTTCACTATCTACTTAATCAATCCATCTTATCTCCACACATATTTCCTCAAGAATTTTTCATCAAGAATTTGTTCCAAATAAACTTATATAAAAGTTTTGGATTCTCTTTTGCTTTCTCCAGAACACCTTTCTAAAATTTCTCTACTCCTCCTTACTTTCCATCGGTGTCTGTGTGTGATTACTATGTGTATATTACACACAGAGAGCTTTTCACTTGTTGCCCCATCTCTTAACTCTGTATATATATACCAAGTCTTTACTCCAATTTATGTATGCACAAATACACGCACGCACCCTAAACTATATTAGGTGTGTATGTGTAATTATTGTCCATACAGTACAGGGAAATAGTTCTACACCAGTGGGGCACCATCTTTTGAACTATCTTAACCACTAAGTAGCTTATTAAACATCTGTATACTGCCAACAATCACAATCTTATCACCTAAATCATTCCAACCTCCCATCAAACTTACACTAAAACAGTACAACCCTTCTGACATTCTTTTACCCAACTTCCTGTTACAACCTCTGATTATCATTACACCACACACAAAAGATGTTCACCACTGACAACATCTAACTTGACAGTTGTCATGAGGTCACCCCTAACTCTTCTCTCTTTCATGGTGGGCAAATCTGTAGCCATCAGTCTCAGAGCCAAGATCATCTCTCTTGATTCAAGCACCATCTTAGCTGATCTCTGGAGAGGCAGAATGAAATCTTTGTGCTCCTGTAACCCTTAAGCATCTAGAGTTGTATGCACAGCACTGATTTTCACAGGATTTTATGGTACTGTATACCAGTATCATGACATTGGAATGGCTGCATGTCGCCACTGTTTCTGCCATATGCAAGCAGTGTGCATGGTAAATGATGCCTCTAACTGTGATATACACCCTCCTCCATCATTTCTATATCATTCCTCTACGGGACCTACTCACTGTGTTTAGCGTTATACTACAGCCATATGAAATAAATTAGATCACTTTTTTGAACATATTTTTTAATTCTAAATGTACTCCTTATATTTTTTATAAGGAAATAAAATATTCTTAAAATTCTTCCTCCACAACTCCTTTGGCATCAACTTCAGCATTATACAAAAGCTACATAAAAGAAATTACTCTTCCATGCATTTCTTTCATCTTATAATGGTTAACAAAAAATGTGAATGATGCATGCCCTCCAAAACCCTCCTCCACCATATTTTCAGGACTCCACATGGGGATTTGTAAGTTAATTTCAGCAACATAAACTATCCACAAAAAATACCGCCATAATATATTTTCAAAGGAAATACAAGACTAAGGATTAATATGGTGAAATTGCCATAAATCTGGTTGCTGAGAACACTGTTGCTAATGGTGTGAACCCCAGCAACCTGCCTCAGTTACCTCAGGCTATCCTGAGGGAAGGATTTTCTTTACTTCTCCCTATTTTACTAATTTTGCTTCATGGTGCTGTATTTCTTCCACCTTTGCTTCAAAATGGCTGGCTCTTACTTTTCTAAGGGGGAGAAAGCCCAACTTCTTGCCTGGAAGCAAGAAAATGTGGGTACACAGGAGATTTTAAGCTCACTCGGCATTCACACACACGATCAGGCAGCTGCTTGATGCAACACCTCTCTGCTTCTTCTATTCAGGAGATCAAGACCCTCTGTGGATGCACAACATGAACTCAGAATACTTAAAGAACCTTGCTAACACCATGTCCAAATGTCTGCAACTGGTAATCAAGGTAAAAGATAGATGACAAAGTATTAGTGTAAGTGTGACATTGCCTTTGAAAATGTAAAGGAAAGAGGACAAAGTTTTTTGCGGACACTGTACTATGGCAATGTAAGGTAAGTTTGCTTGTTCTTTTCTTCACATATCATTTCCTTTTATTGGTATTTCTTTTATTCTATAAACAAAATTTGAGGACTCTTTTTTAAAATGAGTCCATATCTAAATTGACTTTTTCCAAGGCACCTACCATTGATGAGTTGTGTGGTGACCTAATGAGAATAGCATATTTCATCTCCAATTCATGCTGCGAGCAGTTTACCAAACATTTCTCTATCCATGTACTTATATACAATTCTAATATTTGCCAGCAAACAGTTTGCACCCTTGGCAGTTTCCCTGATACAGAACTGTGTTGGTAGGTTAGGCATAATGTTGCCTCTTTCATGTACATACATATTTATGCAGCTTATTTTTCACTAAATGAATATTACACTGACATCTCTCACCAAGTCCCATTCTCATTATCTAGAATTTACTTGAGCCAAATTTCATTAATCATTTATCAAACAAACTTTAGGGTTTGTCTTGGTACATTTGTGAACTTTCTTTACTTCCTTCATAACCTACCCATCTACAAACATGCTCAGATAAGTTCAGTTCAACATTCACATCATTTACATGTGCTACGAAAAGCAGAGTCATATGACTCCAATTAATTCCCAGAATGCTCCTTTAACCTATGTCTTTTCCTATCATAACTTACTCCTAAATTCTGCTTGGAGATCCAGCATCTTAAACAATCTCCAAAGTGGTACAGTACATTGTCAAATGCTTCCTAGCAGTCTAAGATCACAAAGCCTATCTAGAGTGATCTCCGTCACATTAGTCTAAAAGATTTACGATTCTTAACCTTTCCCTGAATATGTTACCTATCAGTTTCAGGGTTTCATCTTTGCAAGCAGCTATCCATATCCTTTCTGAATATCTTCTCTGGTGTTCTAAAGGCAACACTTTTTTGGGACTAGTAACAAAATTCAGTTCCCATCACATTCTTGAAGACAGGCATAACTCCCCCCCTCCCCAAAAATTTTTTGTGCATATGCAGACAAATGACCAGTTGTGCATGATTGTGCAGATGTAGGTGCATGAACATGGACATCAGCATGTGTATGTGCATGACCTGACAGTAATGTGCTCTCATGTGTTCTTTACATGGTTTACTTTTATACAGTAACAACTTGGTACACAACCAAAATACACTATGACCATATGAAGTAAATGTTCAGCTTCTTCAATTTCTCAAGAATGTGCTACTGCTACACATAAAATACAGTGCAGGGGGATGATAGTGTCTGTAAGTACTACTAACAATTGTGAAGGGGAATTATCATGATGTGAATTCACAAATGCTATAAACTACTGCCGTATCAAAACATCCAAATGACATTTACACAGACATCAGTACCTATCACTTCTATCAGTCATACTACTAAACTATGGCACATATCTATCACACACAATAAAAATCTTGTATAAATTCATATCTTTTATACACATTCATATAAACACTGTACATCACAACAAAACTATGCAGTACCAGTGGCTGACTATGAATATGGTAAAAGATGACATTAAATCCAAATCATTTAATATTTCAAAATATATGAAATGATGTTATTAATGATTACAATATTGAACTTCTAACATTTACTCATACTCACTCTGCTATATTCCACATCTCAGTGATCCTCTGATAAGAATAGCTTTATTTTTTGTGAAGAAAACCTGGGGAAATTTTGCTTTCCACTAAGGGATGAAGAGCTTTTCACCATATACTTCTTTTATCAAAATGTATTATACGATACTGTTACGAATCTGCTTTTCATGCTGTTAAACTAACAGTAAGATACAAATTTCAAATATATACTTGCACTTTCCTTTTAGTGTAAGACTTCTTTCTGTATTTGGACCAGTGAACCATAATGATCTGTGCCTTAAGACCTGCCCCATTTACAGCAGCATAAATCCCTAAAAATGAAAAGTCCAAATTACTTAATGCAGTGACTACTCACAACCCAACCTGAGCTCCGTAAGAACTCGCTAAGCATAAAGCTAGGCAGAATGACTATATCTCCCAATAAACCCTCCAATAAAACTCAAGAAGGTAATTCATTCAATTAACCAGCTGACTACTTGGACATATCTATTTAAGACCTAATATGGTATAGGAGGTAATAAGTTGGCAATGATGTTTTTTCCGCTGTTCAAAATTTGTCCAAACAGCAGACTATACTCTCCATAAAACTGAATTCCTGTGCTTGACAAGAAGACATGAAAACTTAAGCCTTACTTATTCATGTATGTTTCCATGAGAGGAAATATTCAGCTCCTCAAGAACTTACGCCCCTACTATCACAGAGACAGTAAATCTAATTTGAAACAAGTATTTGGACATCTGTCCAAACACCAATTTACTTACCAAGATAAAAAATATTTATATTAGGTACAAAAGAACCCCCTTGTAGTATACTAGTCACATTCATCTTTGACACAGAAACAAAATATTCTAATAAATTTACATTCCTGAAATAACATTTTGCAGTACTAGAGATACTGCTTGCACTGCATTTCCTGCAACTTATGAAACTTATAACTTATAAACTGGCATATCAACCATCTTCACTCATACAATGAAACTTACATACTATATCACTGGTGTTACCAGACTCCATCCACAAGATTACACCATGAATGAAAGGTCACCTCTAGCATGTCCGTACAACTGTCAGTGCACAGTAAGAAATACAGCCAAGTCAAGGTCATTGTTGCACCAAAAAAGTTCATCACTTCCCTCCTACATGGTGTTTAGCCTCAAAGATACAGGAACCCTATACATAGAATTCTGGGGTTGTAAAATAAATACTATACTGGTTGCATACTTCTTGTCTACAAACAACAAAGTAACTAGATTATACAGAAAAGAATCACAAAGCACAGACAGCAGAACTTATACATGTACTAATCTGAAGATAGGAATGCAATAACCTTACAATACATAACAATAATTCAAAATTATCTGTACTCAAAGGAAACAAAGTCGAATAAAACTGAAAAAACTTGCATCACCTTTCCTATATGAAGAAAGTGTCTGCTATGTACTTCTGCACCTTGAGAATCTAGGTCAGACTTTATACCATGTTTCTTGTGGATTTGCTGTCTTATCCTTACATCTTTTCAAGGAGGGATTCTGTGTTGTTTTAACTATTTCTGTTAGCTGCATTTAATATTGTAGCGCTGAACAATGCTATCAAAATGAGAAAAAAAGAAAGGAAAAAATACCCTTTCAGGTCAACTGGATTATGGGAACACAATGACTGCCCAAAGCTTAAGGAATGCAGTCAGTGGGCACGAAGGTTCAAAGGTCTAAAACCTACAGCTTAGGTCATATATGAAAACTTATTTTTAGTAAAATAAAATTCTTATTTTTTTCAGCATGCCAATAAGTCAGCATTGTTCTTTGTGTGCTGGTAAGTTTGGCACCCAGTTTTTCAATAATCATACTGTGCCTATAAATTGCAGGTAGTGCCTAAACAGACAGATCCCGAAAGATAGGCCGACTATACCTATGGATGAAATAAATGCTCCAACCCAGAGATGATGTCCTTTAGCTGAGCCAACATTACGACCAGCTTGCCAGATGCATAAGGCAATGAACTAGGATGTTAGGAAATAGCACCAACCTTTCTAAGTGATGCAGTGAGGTGCTAGGTCCCCAAGCTATATGCCTTTGTTGCCAACAATGACAATTTTTTTTCAAGATTTGGATGATGTCACAGGGCAATGAATATGACGTTAGGCTAGTTGGTGACTCTATCATCTAGAGTCTGCTGGATTTCTGTGCCAGGAACTGTTCTTGCTGTAAGCAATATTACTTTCCATGAGCCAGGTGGAGAGATAAGGCCAATACTGTTGAGGAGGTCTGTGATGGTACTGGTATAAAGATACTATATTTGTCATCTAAGTACCCACAATATACTCAAAGAAAGACCTGAGGAGCTTCTGAAGTAATATCAATAGCTTTTTTATCATAAAAATCAAAATGCCCACAAAAAGTCTGCAAAGAACACCAGACAAGCCAGATCATGAAGGGTGTGTAGGCCTGTGGTCCATGCCATGAGCCACCAGACTGATGAAAAGAGTAACAATACACAATACAAATTGGTTCCAAAAGGAGCTATGGAAGTAGCTGAGCCTCCAAAACAAGAATAAGCACATAAGAGATGACTAAAACCCTATTGAACTTCGTGTAACTTCAGACACTTGCAATGCCTTGGATACCTCTAAGACTTTGAACTCTCTATCAAACTTTGAACCATGGAAGCGGAAGTGAATCATAGGGTGGGGGCACGGGGCGAAAATTCTGGGAGCCTTGAAGAATGTGTGGAAGTCGAGAACATTATCTCCGAAAGCAAAAATGGCTATGTTTGAAGGAATAGTGGTTCCAACAATGTTGTATAGTTGCGAGGCGTGGGCTATGGATAGAGTTGTGCGCAGAAGGGTGGATGTGCTGGAAATGAGATGTTTGAGGACAATATGTGGTGTGAGGTGGTTTGATCGGGTAAGTAATAATAGGGTAAGAGAGATGTAAGGTAATAAAAAGAGTGTGGTTGAGAGAGCAGAAGAGGGTGTTTTGAAATGGTTTGGTCACATGGAGAGAATGAGTGAGGAAAGATTGACCAAGAGGATATATGTGGCAGAGGTGGAGGGAACGAGGAGAAGTGGGAGACCAAATTGGAGGTGGAAAGATGGAGTGAAAAAGATTTTGAGTGATCGGGGCCTGAAAATGCAGGAGGGTGAAAAGCGTGCAAGGAATAGAGTGAATTGGAGCGATGTGGTATACCGGGGTCGACGTGCTGTCAATGGATTGAACCAGGGCATGTGAAGCATCTGGGGTAAACCATGGAAAGTTCTGTGGGGCCGGGATGTGGAAAGGGAGCTGTGGTTTCGGTGCATTATTACATGACAGCTAGAGACTGAGTGTGAACAAATGTGGCCTTTGTTGTCTTTTCCTAGCGCTACCTCGCTCACATGGGGGGGGAGGGGGTTGTTATTCCATGTGTGGCGAGGTGGTGATGGGAATGAATAAAGGCAGAAAGTATGAATTATGTACATGTGTATATATGTATATGTCTGTGTGTCTATATATATGTATACATTGAGTTCTAAAGGTATGTATATTTGCGTGTGTGGACATGTATGTATATAAATGTGTATGTGGGTGGGTTGGGCCATTCTTTCGTCTGTTTCCTTGCGCTACCTCGATAATGCGGGAGACAGCGACAAAGCAAAATAAATAAAAAAATATATATATGCGTTGAGATGTAAAGGTATGTATACGTGCGTGTGTGGATACGTATGTATATACATGTGTATGTGGGTGGGTTGGGCCATTCTTTCGTTTGTTTCCTTGCGCTACCTCACTACCCCGGAAGATAGCGACAAAGTATAATAATAATAATAATAATAATATATTCCTCGCAACCATATAATACTGTTGGAACTACTATTCCTTCAAACATACTCATTTTTGCTCACTGAGATAATGTTCTCTCCTTCCACACATTCTTCATCATTCCCAGAACCTTTGCCCCCTCCCCCACCCTGTGACTCACTTCCACTTCTATGGTTCCACTCGCTACCAAGTCTACTCCCAGATATATTATATAATATCCTCCAGCAACCAGGATTTGAAACCAGGACCTTTTGAATGGTATTCGGAATACTAACCATGCAAAAGGTCCTGGGTTCAAATCCTGGCTGTTGGAGGCTATTACCAAATAATGCATTGTATCATTATTTGTCTGGTCCATTAAATCCAAAATCTGTTATATCAGAGTCCATTAAATCAGGGGTTTACTGTATATATATATATATATTTTTTTTTTTTCAAACTATTCGCCATTTCCCGCGTTAGCGAGGTAGCGTTAAGAACTGAGGACTGGGCCATTGAGGGAATATCCTCACCTGGCCCCCTTCTCTGTTCCTTCTTTTGGAAAATTAAAAAAAAATTGAGAGGGGAGGATTTCCAGCCCCCCGCTCCCTCCCCTTTTAGTCGCCTTCTACGACACGCAGGGAATACGTGGGAAGTATTCTTTCTCCCCTATCCCCAGGGATATATATATATATATATAACTAACCACCAACCACAAGCAGAATAGAAGTCTACCCATGCCTCGCACTCCAGAAACCTTTATTAACAGACCTCTCCACCCCCATCATAGACAATGAAATAACTCAATAAGCATGAAACAACCAGCCTTCCAACTCTAGTCAAGCTACAACCTATCAGAAACCAGATATATACATATTACACTCTCTTGCTTATGCTCTTGACATAACCTATCACTAAAACACTACAAATATCTCAATATATACCAGGACCCTTCAAGTCCATGAAGCAACTACAATAAAGACATAAAGACTTACTACTCAACTGCCCTCCACCCTGCACATAGACACACACACATCATAGCAATTTATGACCTGTGGTCTTGACTGGTGGATGTGGCCCGCTTTGCAAGTCCTGCAGAAGGATAGTAAGGACTCTTGGGGCAGGAAGAATGTAGCACAAAGCAAAAGACACTGTATGGGATTTGCTTGTAATGCCAGTGTGAGAGTGCTGTCTGCCAGAAGGTGGGTACTAATCCTATTGGTACACTAGGTGTCTATACTGGATAACTGATGTGTTTGGAATTTGGCACAAATAAGAGATAATACTGATGGTCAATGTGGGTGGGGTGAGGCACAAAGATGAGATGAAATTCCCATGAACAAAGGGCCCAATACCCTAGGCAGAAGGGAGACCACAGGGTATGCCCTTAGGGATATCTTTTGTCTTTGTCCTCTCTCATATTAAAATGAAAAAGCTTAAAATACATCAGCATGCCCCTCTTAATGTGCAGATTGGGCCACCCTGGATTATTGCCTGCCCTCCCTAGCAGCAAGGATTAGCTATGGATTCAAGGGATCCCCTAAAAGAGGTATGGATGAATGATTGACAGGAAAAAATAATCCATCATGATAGCTTTCAAAAGACATAAAAGTTTCACACAGACTTTCATAACCGTGTTCTCAAAAGCTGAATAATGCTGGGCAAAGAAAAAGGAAGTGCTTATTTATAAGAAAAAAGCTATTTGAATGCAAATGCTTTGAAAACAAAAGCCTTTTTGAAAGCAAATACTTCTAAATGAAATGCTTCTGCCTATTAACAAATATGTTAAATGGACTGAAAATGTATATATGAATATCTATTTGAAAGCAAATCATCTCTACATGAAATGAATAACTAATGCATTCTTTTTTACACTAAAAATAGGGAGGAGACTGTCATCACAGACCCTATATAAAATGAAGAGCCAGTATACGTTTTAATACAATTGGGGGGGGGGGAACATGATGATGATGACACTATCACCACAATCCTTTCATTTCCCCATCATTCCATTCAAATACTCACTTGGGGCAAAAGCATTTCCTTTTGGTGGGAATGTTTCTTTTAGCCCTCAATACCAAATTTAGCCATCTGTCATTTAAGGTATTAAAAATATCTTAAAATAGATGCTTTACAATATTTCAATATGAACGCCTGCCTTATTTACCAATGTGAAAAGGGATACACACAAAAATGTCTCCAGTAAAATCTCACCTCAAACAGAGTGGGAACAGCATCTTTGAGTTCTTTTTTTTTTTTAGGGACTCCTCTGCTGGGCACAGGAATTAAGATTGTTTGAAGGGATCCTCACAAAACAATGCAATCCTCACACAGGAAACTATTTGGGTTAAGATTATCGCTCCTGGTGCTGATGATCCATCATCTACATCTATAAATACAGGGGAACACACCCTAAGTAATCAATGCATAGTAGAAATGTATGCAAAATGCAAAAAGAAATTATATTTCTGCAAGAATCTGCTCAGCCAATGGAAAGCCACAACTGGTTTTCTCACAATCTGATTCAATTTTACAGATCCTGCAATCAAAATATCAAACCCATGGTAAGAATTCAAATTCACCTGTCTTCTTCCTTGATTAAGAATGAGACAAAAGACAATTCTGGATGTATTCCAGCTTTCAAGGGTCCAACATGCTTGCAAGTACCCACCTCAGCCAAAGTGCTGCACTGTGCAGGCGCATTACAGGAATCCATTTGGAAAAATGGATGTCATTTCTATTTTTTCTTTAAAGGTTATTCCTTGTGAAAGAGACAGATTCCTTATAAAAATTCAAAAAATCATCTAGATGCTTTTCTTGTAAAGTTCTCTAATCGAAGAGCTATCACCCAACACAGGCAGAGAAATAAGAGGCTTATGGCTAGAAATAAGGTAGGTTAGAAGCAGTGTGCCTCCATGGGATCTTCATGTCTTCATTAAAGGAGAGGTAATGAAAGTAATGTCAGTAATGCAGATGAGGTAAAGAACTGAAAATTGATTAGCAACAAAGCTGTGGATCTTATTCTACAAGAACTAAAGGAACAAAGTATTGAAACTGAAACTATTCTTTTCTGTACGGTAAATGAAACTGCAAGATATCACAATATCTAAATTAAGAAAATGTAGGAGAAAGATAATATCAACAAGGTGGTGTTATTTGTGAAACTCAAGTCTGACTGCTAAATGTAACTGGATGACGGAATTTGAAACATCGTAACTTCACACTATGGTTAGGTAGGTAATTATGAAATGTGGACTGAACCAAGGTTCAACCAACTTCAATGTATGAGACTGAAATTAGTGTATACAATAAAAGAATTACTAGTGCAATGCAACATGAGATATGATTCTTATCTAAGTCTGGATTACAAAGAGTGTTGAAATGCAGTGAAAAAATAAACAAAAAAAAAAAAAAACAGATTTCTTAGAGCTTCAAAACTGTATTACAATCAGTAGCAAAGAAGAGACAAGGTTACATTCCTTTTTATCCACTGATAATAAAACACTGTCAAAGGTGACTTTTCACTTGCAGCATAACATGACACAGGAAGAGTCTGGTGATGCTCATGAAGAGGAAAAACAAATAATTATGAGGGATGTATTCCAAGGTGTTAATGGATAGGGACAAGAATGACGTAAAATCAATCACTAAAAGATTGCACTGTGGCTTCACAGCACAGAAAAGCAAAATTGAGAAAGAAAGCTCTATAAAGAAAGAAGTCATGGTCCATAGATGATATCTAAGACATTCAAAATATGGAATGCTTTTAGGCATCCATGTTCTTATCAAAAAATTTAAAAAAATGAAAAAATGAGCTGGTTTGTACAACTGATATACTTTATGCAATCACTCCTACAGAAAGTGATAATGGTCTATGAAAAAAAAGACTTCAATATCTGTTTTCAAACAAGCTAAAGCATGCAACACCAAACTTTATATTCATCTGGCAATGTACATTTGCAGTGTCCTCTCCTATGGCACATCTTTATCCATATTTCACTCTTTCTATCCTGTTTCTAAACTGAAGAGCATTTTAGTCATCTGAAAAGTTACATATTAACTGCAATAAACAAATCAATTTCTTGTTGATACAAATAACATTATTTGTCTCTCAGTCTGCATACAAGAGTGGCTTATCTTGATACTTTGCTGTTTCTTGGGCGAGGAAACAACTCTGGTAAAACATTATGCAGTTCTGTAATTTTACCATTCTAGAGCATTTTCTGCCAGGTACTTTAGTTAATAACACCTTTGTTAAATTATTGTATAATCGAATAATACGTCTCACTATTTCTTGCTGTGAATCTCTTAAAACCTTGTGTGGATTCAACCCCTATTCTATAAGGATCTTAGCCTCAATCTCTTACTAATGCAGGTTGGGTTTTGTCAAGATTGGTGTCATTTATGTTAATAAGTCATTGTTCTGGCTATGATGATCTGAAGTTAGCATTCCCCTGAAGGTACCGTGATGAGACATTTGCACAAGATAAAGGGACATGTACAATCTTACATTAATCAGAGTAAATGTGTTGTGGAGTTACTCTATCAGACTATCCCTAAAAAGTATTTCAAAAAGCATTTATGCCATTTTCTACCAACAACAAATGTTCCTCAGTATTTCTTTCTAACACTATAAGGGACCTACATGTATGAACTAGTAGTCAAAGTGATACCTACTCAAGTTAAATTATTGCAGTCAATGATTCTATGGCTCAGAGAGAGAGAGAGAGAGAGAGAGAGAGAGAGAGAGAGAGAGAGAGAGAGAGAGAGAGAGAGAGAGAGAGAGAGAGAGAGAGAGAGAGAGAGAGAGAGAGAGACTCCATGTGGATTCTTGGGGTACTTTCATACTCAAAATGACCTCCACCTTAATTTGATAACTCCTGATAGTGAACCACTTTTGTCCATTACCTAATTTCAAGTAAAAATTTTTTTGGGGGGAGAGGGGGATAATAACCTGTTAATAACTCAATTTTTTCAAGAAATATTCTAACAATGACCAAAAAAAAAAACTGCATCTTTTCATAACTAATTAAGCTAACCTCTTAAAGAAACTGTCTGGATCTGGAAAACTTACTTGATAAAGCTCTTAGCCAAAGTTATTCACTCATTTTCTTAATCATTTTCCTGAAAGCATTATCTACACTTTTTTCATAACATATATGCAATATAGTACATTATCATTGTAAGTAACTATATTACCACAGATAACTAATGACAGATGTAACCTCATTTTTCTAATATAATAACACTGAATTTTTTTCTCCCTGAAATCGGCTCTACTCAGGTATTATTCACATTCAAATGTTAAACTTGGACTTCTATGTAGTTAATAACTAAAGTGAGCTTTGTCATCTAGGAGGTTTTAACTCTATGTGGAGTGGAAAACATCACAACAAATGTTATCAAATTTTCACTGAAAAACAAGAGACATTGATCAAGAAGTGGCAGTATAAAAAGGAGAGGCATACAGCTAGATATCTTTATAAGGAAATGATCCGAGTCAAGCAGGGATAAAAGTGAATGGAGTAAACAGTGCATGGGCCATCCTGTTGGACAGCTTGCAAGATAGAGGTATAAAGCAAGTACCATTATACAACATGTAAATGTATAATGTGAAAGTTTGAGTACATACCAGGCAATTTTGGTACCGACTTGGAAAGTACACAAGGTATCATATGACATAAAAAGGTGTTTATGAATTAAAATTCCAAGTCATTAAAACTTCAGCCTATTCTAGCAATTACAATCTTTATAAAGTATCGAATCTCAACATTAAGAAAATTCTCAGACTAGTGAAACATGGTGACAAATGTAAACACACATTTTTCTTATGAGTACCACCTGAATAACAAGAAGGCAGGTGAGCAAACCTCTCAACAAAAATTTCCTGTGTTTTGGCGTCTCCATCAGATATCTGATATCCTCCCCATATTCTCAATTAATCACTGTTCACATCACTTCTTGATAATTTCATCCATGTAAAACAATATACAATCACTATCATATATCTGCCTCAAAATCTTACCAATATTCTCCCTTCTGACTTTATATACTTTCATGAGAACCTATTCTGCAGGTGCACGTTTATGACCAACTCATCACACACAGACTTCCTCATTCCCGATTTAACCTTAACTAGTACAACTGACAGTTTCTGCAAACTTTTCTCTACTCACACAGTTTCTGCCAACTTTTTCCAACTCTTTGGCATAATTCCTTTTCACAAAATTACAATTTCAAGTTGAAACCAATGTACTACACAATTATCAAAATCCCTCACCCCAAGAATCTCATCTCTGTCATACAAACTAAATTAAGCATTAAAAGTTAAAACAATAATTCCTCTATCATCACAAGTAATCAGTGATACATGTAAGAATATCTTGAAAAATATAATCTTCATGAACGGTCAATACTGACATCAAAGAAGATTCACATTAATTAATGTAACTCTTGCCATCATATCCACTTTTCAACTTTTGCTGTTCAAAAATAAGTTAATAACATAAGAAAAAATTCTGCAGTCATTCAATTTATTTCCTATGAATGAAAGAAAAGATGTTACACTTATCACCTTTGCTAAATAAAGTATGTATGTGCCTAGGTTGCCTTCTACGACATAGAGGGAATATGTGGGAAGTATTCTGTATCCCATACCCTTAGGAATAATATAGAGGAATATGAATGATGTGGTATACCTGGATTGATGTGCTGTCAATGGACTGAACCAGGGTATGTGAAATGTCTGAGGTAAACCATAGAAAGGTTTGTGGGACCTGGATGTGTATAGGAAGCTGTGGTTTCTGTGCATTACACATGACAGCTACAGAGAGTGTGAATGAACATGCCCTTTTTGTCTATTTTCCTTGTACTACCTCACTGAGGGGGATAGTGATGCTGTTTCCTATGTGGCGGGGTAGGGAAAGGAATGGATGAAGGCAAGCAAGTATGAATATGTACATGTGTATATATGTATATGTCTGTGTATGTATATATGTATGTATGTATGATGTATGTATGTATGATGATACAGCGCTGGTGGCTGATTCATGTGAGAAACTGCAGAAGCTGGTGACTGAGTCTGGTAAAGTGTGTGAAAGAAGAAAGTTAAGAGTAAATGTGAATAAGAGCAAGGTTATTAGGTACAGTAGGGTTGAGGGTCAAGTCAATTGGGAGGTAAGTTTGAATGGAGAAAAACTGGAGAAAGTAAAGTGTTTTAGATATCTGGGAGTGGATCTGGCAGCGGATGGAACGATGAAAGCGGAAGTGAATCATAGGGTGGGGGAGGGGGCGAAAATCCTGGGAGCCTTGAAGAATGTGTGGAAGTCGAGGACATTATCTCGGAAAGCAAAAATGGATATGTTTGAAGGAATAGTTCCAACAATGTTGTATGGTTGCGAGGCGTGGGCTATGGATAGAGTTGTGCGCAGGAGGGTGGATGTGCTGGAAATGAGATGTTTGAGGACAATGTGTGGTGTGAGGTGGTTTGATCGAGTAAGTAATGTAAGGGTAAGAGAGATGTGTGGAAATAAAAAGAGCGTGGTTGAGAGAGCAGAAGAGGGTGTTTTGAAATGGTTTGGGCACATGGAGAGAATGAGTGAGGAAAGATTGACCAATTGACCAAGAGGATATATGTGTCGGAGGTGGAGGGAATGAGGAGAAGTGGGAGACCAAATTGGAGGTGGAAAGATGGAGTGAAAAAGATTTTGAGTGATCGGGGCCTGAACATGCAGGAGGGTGAAAGGCGTGCAAGGAATAGAGTGAATTGGATCGATGTGGTATACTGGGGTTGATGTGCTGTCAGTGGATTGAATCAGGGCATGTGAAGCGTCTGGGGTAAACCATGGAAAGTTGAGTGGGGCCTGGATGTGGAAAGGGAGCTGTGGTTTCGGGCATTATTGCAAGACAGCTAAAGACTGAGTGTGAAAGAATGGGGCCTTTGTTGTCTTCTCCTAGCGCTACCTCGCACACATGAGGGGGGAGGGGGATGGTATTCCATGTGTGGCGAGGTGGCGATGGGAATGAATAAAGGCAGACAGTGTGAATTGTGTGCATGGGTATACATGTATGTGTCTGTGTGTATATATATAAGTGTACATTGAGATGTATAGGTATGTATATTTGCGTGTGTGGACGTGTATGTATATACATGTGTATGGGGGTGGGTTGGGCGATTTCTTTCGTCTGTTTCCTTGCGCTACCTCGCAAACGCGGGAGAAAAATATATATATATATATATATATATATATATATATATATATATATATATATATATATATCTCCTGGTACTTCCTCACACAAGTCTCCTTCCCAAGCTCACTTACTCTCACCACCCTCTTCACCCCAACATTCACTCTTCTTTTCTGAAAACCCATACATATCTTCACCTTAGCCTCCACAAGATAATGATCAGACATCCCTCCAGTTGCACCTCTCAGCACATTAACATCCAAAAGTCTCTCTTTCGCGCGCCCGTCAATTAACACGTAATCCAATAACGCTATCTGGCCATCTCTCCTACTTACATAAGTATACGTAAGGGTAAGAGAGATGTGTGGAAATAAAAAGAGCGTGGTTGAGAAAGCAGAAGAGGGTGTTTTGAAATGGTTTGGGCACATGGAGAGAATGAGTGAGGAAAGATTGACCAAGAGGATATATGTGTCGGAAGTGGAGGGAACGAGGAGAAGTGGGAGACCAAATTGGAGGTGGAAAGATGGAGTGAAAAAATTTTGTGTGATCGGGGCCTGAACATGCAGGAGGGTGAAAGGAGGGCAAGGAATAGAGTGAATTGGATCGATGTGGTATACTGGGGTTGACGTGCTGTCAGTGGATTGAATCAGGGCATGTGAAGTGTCTGGGGTAAACCATGGAAAGCTGTGTAGGTATGTATATTTGCGTGTTGTGGACGTATGTATATACATGTGTATGGGGGGGGGGGTTGGGCCATTTCTTTCGTCTGTTTCCTTGCGCTACCTCGCAAACGCGGGAGACAGCGACAAAGTATAATAAAAAAATATATATATATATATATATATATATATATATATATATATATAAATGAGAGTTGGGGTGAGAGAGTATCATTAAATTTTAGGGAGAATAAAAAGATGTTCTGGAAGGAGGTAAATAAAGTGCGTAAGACAAGGGAGCAAATGGGAACTTCAGTGAAGGACGCAAATGGGGAGGTGATAACAAGTAGTGGCTCCCTCCACCTCCGACACATATATCCTCTTGGTCAATCTTTCCTCACTCATCCTCTCCATGTGCCCAAACCACTTCAAAACACCCTCTTCTGCTCTCTCAACCACGCTCTTTTTATTTCCACACATCTCTCTTACCCTTACGTTACTCACTCGATCAAACCACCTCACACCACACATTGTCCTCAAACATCTCATTTCCAGCACATCCATCCTCCTGCACACAACTCTATCCATAGCCCACGCCTCGCAACCATACAACATTGTTGGAACCACTATTCCTTCAAACATACCCATTTTTGCTTTCCGAGATAATGTTCTCGACTTCCACACATTCTTCAAGGCCCCCAGAATTTTCGCCCCCTCCCCCACCCTATGATCCACTTCCACTTCCATGGTTCCATCCGCTGCCAGATCCACTCCCAGATATCTAAAACACTTCACTTCCTCCAGTTTTTCTCCCGCGTTTGCGAGGTAGCGCAAGGAAACAGACGAAAGAAATGGCCCAACCCACCCCCATACACATGCCTTGATTCAATCCACTGACAGCACGTCAACCCCGGTATACCACATCGCTCCAATTCACTCTATTCTTTGCCCTCCTTTCACCCTCCTGCATGTTCAGGCCCCGATCACACAAAATCTTTTTCACTCCATCTTTCCACCTCAAATTTGGTCTCCCTCTTCTCCTCGTTCCCTCCACCTCCGACACATATATCCTCTTGGTCAATCTTTCCTCACTCATTCTCTCCATGTGCCCAAACCATTTCAAAACACCCTCTTCTGCTCTCTCAACCACGCTCTTTTTATTTCCACACATCTCTCTTACCCTTACGTTACTTACTCGATCAAACCACCTCACACCACACATTGTCCTCAAACATCTCATTTCCAGCACATCCATCCTCCTGCGCACAACTCTATCCATAGTCCACGCCTCGCAACCATACAACATTGTTGGAACCACTATTCCTTCAAACATACCCATTTTTGCTTTCCGAGATAATGTTCTCGACTTCCACACATTCTTCAAGGCTCCCAGAATTTTCGCCCCCTCCCCCACCCTATGATCCACTTCCGCTTCCATGGTTCCATCCGCTGCCAGATCCACTCCCAGATATCTAAAACACTTCACTTCCTCCAGTTTTTCTCCATTCAAACTCACCTCCCAATTGAATTGACCCTCAACCCTACTGTACCTAATAACCTTGCTCTTATTCACATTTACTCTTAACTTTCTTCTTTCACACACTTTACCAAACTCAGTCACCAGCTTCTGCAGGGGGGGCTGGAAATCCTCTCCTCTCGTTTTTTTTAATTTTCCAAAAGAAGGAACAGAGAAGGGGGCCAGGTGATGGTATTCCCTCAAAGGCCCAGTCCTCTGTTCTTAACGCTACCTCACTAATGTGGGAAATGGCGAATAGTTTGAAAGAAAGAAAAGATATATATATATATATAATATATACATATATACATATATATAATCCCTGGGGATAGGGGAGAGAGAATACTTCCCACATATTCTTACGTTATAAAAGTCAACTAATAGAGGAGGTAGTGGGGGCTGGAAATCCTCCCCACCTGATTTTCCTTTCCAAAAAGAAGGAACTGAGAAGGTGGCCAAGTGAGGGGTTTCCCTCTTAGGCTTAGTCCTTTATTCTTAACGCTAACTTGCTAACACAAGAAATGGTGACTATGTATGGAAATAAAAATATAATATATACACACAGGGTGCATTGGAGCTATGTGGTATATGGGAGGCAATGTGCAGTCAGTGGACTGAACAAGGGTATATGAAGCAGCCAGTGAAACCATGGAAAGGTCTGTAAGCCCTGGTTATGGATAGGGGGCTGTGGTTTCAGGGCATTACACATGACAGCTAGAAAATAGATGTAAGCAAATGCAACCTATCTTCATCTCTTCCAGGCAGTATCCTAATAATGCAGAAAATAGTGAACCTTTGGGGCCTATTTGTAGATACAGGGCTGTGGTTTTGGTGCATTGCATATGACTAAAACTAACCACTAACCATTAACACCAAGTAGAAATAGAAAGCTTAACTCTGCCTTACTCTTCAGTAACCACTACTCACAGATAACCCCCACCCCATCCAACAAATAGAACACTGAAAAACACATACACACTCAAATAACCCCCAAAAAACATTAAAAAAACCCATATGACAAACACCCATTTGAACTACACTCCACACAAGTCACACTCTCCTGCCTACACTCTGGACATTACACTAGTTAACAAAACTTTTCCTCTTTTTCTATCCCTTGAACTAAAATTGGCAGACCTAATAGTACTTCTTACACTGAATTTGAAAACATTTTTAGAATTTTTCTATCAGGCATGGTTTTTAAGTGACAGAGCAATTAAATCATACAATAAGTGTATACTACTCATTCATAAATATGGCTGGTATTGTACTCAAAAAACTTACCTCTAAAATGAAGAAGTGTACGATTTTTGACTATATTTGGCCTTAGGAACATCCAGCAGTAATTAGACAAAAAAGAGGGGCTCCAACATTTCTAGTCATGTTTCTGCAGGTCCCTGGTGACTCGTTTATTTAAGCTTCTGCTTTCAAAAAGAAGTCATAGCACTTCACAAACAAAAAAAAAAAAAAAACTGTTTGTTAAAACTTTAATTTCAAATGCTCTGTACAACAGTGGTACATGTTTATTGTGTGTAATGATATGCAAGTATGTTGGACCAAAAAAACTATAGGTAACAGAAAAATTCTGAAAACATTTGGATTCCGCATCCAAAGATACATGACAAATATTTTTCCATAGGACAAAATCTTTGTTGACCAGTGAATTATCACAACACTATAATCATTCGTTGACACACATACATCAAAACACTTTATGACATGTGGTCCTGACCTTCGGACTTGCCAGCTTCTGAAGTGCTGCTGGAGTCTCATAACGACAGAAGGGACTCCTGGAGCGGAAAGGTAAAGTAAGGTAAGGCATATCAAGGTGTTAATGGACTGCCTGCTTAGGGATACATCGTGGGTGAAGTCACCTTTGCTGAGGCTGTATCATCCCGATTCATCAGTTGATGAAAGAGAGCACAGTCTTATCAAAGAATGTTTTGCTTCGAGGAAGCCCATCCTGTTCGTACTACTGAATGTAGTGCAAACTTGGAGCTGCAAGTCAGAGGGCAAAAGGGTCATGGGTAAGACCAGGACTCCTTCAGAAAGAGGTCTTGCAATAATCATTAATAAATGAATATGTATATATATATATAAACAATGCATGAAAGAGCGTATGTGTGTAATTACACAATTATATTGTACAGGGAGGAAGTTCAACACTCTTGGGGCCTGTCTCTTGAAATTTCTCTACTACCTCACAACTTTTTAAACTTCTATGCTGTCTACATTCATAATTTTACGACCAACTCATTCATCCAAAACTTGTGCAATATAAAAGTACTTTACACTTTTTGTTAAAAAGTTTCTTGCCCACATACATGTTATGACTCTGGTTGTTTACCTTTGCATCTTTTGAGGAACTATTCACTGCTGAAATTAACAAGTTAATTTATAATCTTTATGGTTGTGTGCATGTATGATTACTGCTTATCAAGAGTAGACTTTTATTATCATGTTGCCCCATTTTTTAACCTTGTATGTATGGTATGTTTCATGTCTTCAGTCTTATGTTCACAGGCACACACACAAATCATACCGAAGCCAGTTACCCATTTATCAGCAAGCCTTGAGGGTAGAATGAAGTTTGGTTGGCTGTGGGCCAACTACCCAGCTCAAGATTTAATGATGGGCAGGCCTGTGCATGAATCATGATCACCAATATTACCCACTACACCACATTAGCCCATATGTGTATGCAAGTGCCTATTTGTACTGTATGGGGAAAGAATTTTACACTCATCAGACCCATTACTTAAGAATCCTATATCACAAAATCTTACCTTTCTGTATGCTGTCTACATTAACTATGTCATTTATCTTATTCCATTCATCCACAACCCTTACACTATAAAAGTACTTCCTCATATCTTTAAATACAAGTTTCTTGCTTAATTTCATGTTATATTCCCTGGTTGTTCTATCTATACATCTTTTGAAGAACTGTTCATTGTCTGTGTCAATTTTTTTTTTCTAAAAACTTAATGTGATAAGATCACCTCTCCATATTCACTCTTCAAAAAAGGACCAATATAAAGACTGGTCTTTTCCTGTAACTCAGCTCTCTTAATTCTGGTACCATCTTTGTTGCTCTCCTTTGGACCTTCTCTATTAGCTTTTTGTGCTTCTATAGATGCAGTAACCAAACCTAAAATGCAAATTCTAGTTTTGGCCTTCTATATCATGTGAACAGTTTGCTGAATATTTCCTTATCTATGTATGTATGTGTGTGTGTGTGTGTGTGTGTGTGTGTGTGTGTGTGTGTGTGTGTGTATAACTACCTATTTGTACTGTACTGGGAAAAAGTTTTACAGTCATGAGCCCCATCTCCTGAACATTCTCTATCATACTCTTCTTTCAACTTCTGTAAGCTGTCCACTTTCATAATTTCATTGTCAAGCAAATTCCATTTATCTGTGTGAGCATATGTGTGAGTAAAATGAGTGAGTTTTATGTGAATGAAAGTCAATACTTATGTCAAAGGTCTGCATTCTACCATCATTTAGGCACATTACAAGTTATCTAGCCATCAATAACAAAATTTTTCGTTATAAAAAAGCATATCTTACACATAATATTATATCCTGAGAACATAAAAATCTTTTGCCAAGTTTCCTCAAGACACGATAAATGTTAGTGAGCTTATGCATTGGGTACTTACATATAATCCTAATAATTCACGATGAACATATTCATACAGTAATAAACAAGCACCTTGAGACTTTTCTCACAGATATTAAATAATTCAATTATTTACTCCTTACATGTGTAAATAAGTCAAACAATAAATTAATGTATTCACTGTGGTTCATTATTTAGTATGACTGACTAGGCCTTACTGTGGTGACAGTAAATATTTTTTCAGTTGCACATTACTTAGCAGGATACACCCTCAACAATGTATACTTGTACTTCACAAAACACTTGCTCAAACTACAGGAGCCACTCAGATATCTATTTACACAAACTCAGATCTTTCCAATGATCTCAGGGCTTATGCATCTAAAATGTAAAACTCAAAAATAATAAAAAAAATTCTTTAGCATGTCTCAGCTAGGTGCCATGGAGTCAACTTCACGTGGATGAGCATCCTTTACCACCAACCACTGACACGAAGAGCAAAGCAGTGAAATAGTGGCTTTAATTATGTTAACTTGTACACTATCAGAGCTGTTATAATGCCGTGAGCAGCCAGGGCAGACCATTTTGTTTATGCGGCAATTCATAAATACATCATACAAAAGAACTGAGCACCGAGGTATATTATGCAAGGTCTTGTCTGATGTCACATTAACAGACACAAAGTTTTTACTTTTGCTGAATGCACCATTATACGGAACTTTGATTGTTTTGGGGTCATTTGTATCAAGTGATTTCAATGATTTGTGACACTTTTCACTCGCTTCAACAGCTGCCTTGCGTTTTGGTCTCTTTGGACGTGTATCCTGATCAATACTTAACACAGTTTTCTTATCACACAAGCTGCTACTATAGCAGCTATAGTTATCTGCTGTATAAATACGCTTTATGACAATACTGCACTTCTTCATCTCGGCAACAACTGGACGTTCATTACCTTCACTGATTACACCTGTCCCTGATGACAAAGAAGCATCACTACTCCGGCTGCACCTCCTACTGTTACACGATGCACGTGAGGCACTAGTTGAGCTGTTGGAACTTTCAACACTTGGAGCTGGGGATGGGGATTTCAAGTGTTTAACTCTTAACTTTCTACCTACACACAGATGAGTTTGGTTGTCCGATTCATTCTCTAACCTGCTACTCCTTCTGCATACACTGCTACCAGACACTGGCTGCACAATATCTTTTTTCTTTTCTTTATTTTTCTCAGACTCCAAAATCATGTTATCACACTTACTTTCCTTCACTTTTGCACCTACACAATCATCATCTGGGGACACCTTGTTTCGTAATGGATTGGCAATGGTAATTCTAAGTGTTTTCTTCATCAAATTTTTATTAGTATCCAAATTGGTATCCTTTGGCTCACTACACATCTCAGAGGTTCTTCGTTTACTTATTCTTTTTGGGCTTGTAGGTAACGATGTCTTACTGTCTTCCTTTATGCTTAGTTCTTCCTCTATTGGATTCTGTTCATCATCTCTGCACAATTTGTCAGATACCTCCTCACTACCTACTTCTTCTCTGCCATTTATTATACTATCTATTGTCCAGCGAGTGTATTTTGCCAAGGGATATTTAACAGAGTTCCTATTATCCAACCCCAACTCACTAATATCTGAACTTTCAACCCTACTGTGTCTGTCTTCTTCACTTCCTGAATCACTATGGAGAAGCTTCATTTTTATAACTATTCTCTCCTGAGAACTTGGAGAGGCTCCAGAATCAGGCTTTGTTGGAGAAACTACTGATGTAAACTTCTCAGGAGAACCTGCAGAACTGGAACAGCTAGGAGACCTGACAGGGCTAATATCTAATGGTGACTTAATGCACTTTGAATGTACTGGAGATTCACCCAAGTGGTGTGACAGAGTTGGGCTTGAATGAGGAGCAGTTCTACTTATCTCTGCAACTGTATCCTGTGGAAAAGACCCTACAACAGGCATTATTGTTTCCTCTAGGGAACTATGATTATCTAACAGATTACTGGACCTAGAATCTACAGGTAAATTCCTTGGGTGCTGAGATGAATCCCTTGAGCTAGAATGAGTAGACACATCCATACCTACAAGAACAGATGCCTCACTCACCTTTGAATCAACAGGAGAATTTTGAGGACTTGAATGAATAGGAAAATCTCTTACATCTGGATGAGCAAGAGACTCTATCGAATCAGGATGAAGTGCAGAATCCCTAACACTATGATGAGGTGAAGAATCTTTTACATCAAGATGATCTGAAGGAGAATCTCTTACACCCAGATACACCATGGAATCTTTTCCATGTACATTAGTAAAATCCCTTGTGCAGGGATAATTTGAAAATTCTCTTGCACCAAGAGGAAGAGGAGAAACACTAGCAATCTGAAGTGGAGAATTTTCAGGATGGAAACCATCATCACCAGAATGAAAGCCTGAATCTCTGATATTTTGATTAATGCCAGCATCTCCTTTATCAGGATGAACTGGAGAATATACAGCACTAGAAGGAACAGGAGACCTCCGTTTGCTTGGATAAGCAGCTAAATCTCTTATGTAAGTATCACTGGTTTCATTTATACATGAATAAATAGAGGGCTCTCTTGTATTTGTATACGTAGGTGAATCTGTGTGCTGATGAACATCAAAATTTCTTGGATTTACATATCCAGGAGATCTTGATGTTGGAGATAAAGGTTCCTTAAAACTGCCATATTCTGTTGCACTTCTTGGGGTGGAGTAGTGGGTTGAATCTCTATAACTTGGAAGTCCAATACTACTGTCCTTTTTCCTATGTAATTCACTGGGACTGTTGTGTTCAAAGGATTCTGTAAAACTAGGGAGCACTGTTGGTTCAGTGTAGCTGTTACCAAGGTCTGTTTCCTTGAATTTCAAATCCACTGGTGGTTCATTAAGTGCTATTTGCTGAGAATCAACTCTAAAGCTTGGTAATTCATGTGCCTCCCTGTAACTACTTTCAATTCCCAGTTCAGGAGTCTGGCCAGAATCAGATGATTCTCTACAATTTGCTGCATAATCTAGCGATTCTCTAACATTATGATTTACGGACTGTTCACAAGCATTATTATGATCTAAGGGTTCTCTAAAATTTGTATAATTCAATGATTCTCTAAAGTTTGGGAGAACTTGTTTGGGACTGGTATTACTCATAGTTTCCTGAAAACTGGGAAGAATTTGTTCTCTTGGGCTATGATGGCTAATGTTTTCTCTAATGGAAGGATGAACTTGCTCTCTTGGGCTGCTGTGGCTCACATTTTCTTGGAAACAAGGTAGAACTTGTTCTCTAGGACTGGTATGGCTTACGGATTCTCTAAAGCTTGGTAATACTTGCTCTCTTGGGCTGCTATTGTTTATAGTTTCCCTAAAGCTTGGGAGAATTTGTTCTCTAGGGCTGGTATGGCTTACAGGTTCTCTAAAACTTGGGAGGACGTGTTCTCTAGGGCTAGTGTGACTAACAGGTTCTCCAAAGGAAGGAAGAACCTGCTCTCTCGAGCTGGTATGACTTCCATTATCTCTAAAGCTTGGGAGAACTTGCTCTCTGGGGCTATTATGATTCACATTTTCTCTGAATGTTGGGAGAACTTGCTCTCTTGGACTTATATGATTTGTATTTTCTCTGAAGCCTGGATGAACTTGCTCTCTGGGGCTTGTATGATTCAAATTTTCTCTGAAGCTTGGAAGAGACTGTTCTCTACAGTTAACAAGATTCACAGTTTCTCTGAAACTAGAAAGGACTGATGATTCTAGATAATTGTCAAGAATATCTTGTTCTCTGTATCCAGTAGAAGACTGCTCTTTGAAACTGACTTGAAGGCTATGTTCCCTAGTGCTTCCATGAGCTTGGAGTTCTTCTATATTAGAATGCAATGGCATGTCTCTGTAACTATTGTGCGTCTGTAAAGTTCTTGAATCATCCTGTGTGACAGGATCCCTAAAATTATTGTAACTGGCAGGTATAGAGGAATCCCTATAATTATGTCGTACAGATGAATCTCTGAAATCAGGAAGCACTGGCACTTCCCCAGCACTAGTCCTCGAATGTAAAGGCGTCTCTCTATAACTGGGAAGAGCAAGAGATTCTCCATAATTAGACTGTGGGTACTGTTCTCCGAGAACAGAACTTATAGAAGGATTCCCAGTACTAGATGGTAAAGATAATCCCTGACTGCAGTTTTCCAATGACAGCTCCCTAGAGCTGTGATTCATTGACAGATCTCTGTGACTGGAGTGAATAGCTAACTCTTGAGAAAGAGAATGACTTGTCATATGATCATTATTACTATAACCAGGAAATTCTCTAGAGTCAGTATGCATTGTAAAGTCTCTTGAACCGGTATACATTAGCATTTCAGTAGTGTTTTCACGAAATTCACTAGAGTTGCCTGGAACATCATATGGTCCAGCACCTGAGTGCTGGGGATATCCACCAGAATTCAGTGTAGAGAAACCACTGCAACTAGAGTGTGCAGTGAATCCCTCTGAATTTGCTTGTCCTAAAACTCCTCCAGAATTATGTGAAGCGAATTCTCCAGCACTATTATGCTGAGGATATCCACAAGAGTTGGTTTGTGTTGGAAAACCAACAAGGCTTGTCTGAGTGGGAAACCCTCCTGAGGTGGAATGCATATTAAATCCTCCTGAACTCAGATGAGGAGGGAACCCATTATTACTAGAGTGTGGAGGAAACTCCCCTGGATTACTGTAAGGAGGGAATGCTTCAGAGTTGGAACGTCCTAAAAATCCGGTAGAAGTGGGAACAGCTGGGAATCCCCCAGGACTAGTACTTACAGCAAATCTATCAGAACTGACCATGTGTGGAAGTCCAGAGGACATTATTTGTGAAGGAAGTTCCATGGAATTGGCTTGAGACAAAAGTCCCCCTGAACTGCACTGTGAAGGTAGTCTGTCGGCACTTGACTGAGGAATGGGCCCTACTGTATTAGACTGTGGCGATGGCACCATCATATTCATCTGAGGATGATGTCCAACAGATGCAGAGTGCACAGGATGCCCTACTGAAACAGAATGTGGAGGAAGGCCAGAAGACCTTGACTGTGGAGACACCTCGGCAGAACTGGACTGAGGAATCATTCCCAGAGAATTGGACTGTGGAGAGAGTTCTGCCATCCGTGACTGGGGAGACATTCCTGTATACCTTGGCTGTGCATGGATTCCACTGGAAGCAGACTGTGGAGAAATTTCAGCAGACCGAGACTGTGGTGACACCTCTGCTGACCTGGACTGTGGAGATAAAACTATATCAACAGACCTTGACTGTGGAGACAAGACTACATCAGCAGATCTCGACTGTGGAGACAGGACTGCATCAACAGACCTTGACTGTGGAGATAAGACTACATCAGCAGATCTTGACTGTGGAGATAACACTACATCAGCAGACCCTGACTGTGTACACAAATCTGTTGATCTAGATGAAGACTGTTCTACTTTGGCATTCCTAGGATGTGATAATAATTCACTTGGTTTGGACTGTGGAGAGACTTCTGCAGACCTAGACTGTGGAGACATTTTCACAGAATGAGAGTGTGGAGATACCTGGGCAAGCCTTGAATGTGGTGAGACTTCCACTGGCCTAGATGATGGATATACTTCAGCAGACTTAGACTGAGAAGGAAGTCCTGTGGATCTACACTGTGGATGATTTACTGCTGTCCTTGAATGCTGAGTTGTAACTGGTACCATTTGTGGAGACAGAACACCTGACCTTGACTGAGTAGATACTCCAGTTATGGTAGATTTTGGAGCAGGCCCCCTTGGACCTCCATAACCCAATAGTCCTTTGGTGATCTGATGTCCAGGCACCCCTTTGAAATTAGTGTGTGCTGAAGGTCCTCTAATATTCGTTTGCACTGAAGCCCCTCTGGGAGTGTTCTGAGATGCAGAAGCTCTGGCATTTGCAAGAGAAGAAAACCCTTTGGTAATATGCATGCTCTGTCCTTTTATAGTATGATCCACCTTAATTCCACTATTTTTAGCAAGTGCCATTAACCCTCTTGCATTTGAGTGTACATTAGTTCCTTTCAGATTTAGATGTGGTGGAATAACTCTTGAATTTGATTGTGCTGAAACATTCCTTGGATTTAATGATATAGATCTTTTTAAATTGGCAAGTGTTTGAGGTGTTTTTGGGTTTGCCTCAACACGAGTTCCTCTTGAATTTATACATCTATACAAGTCTTTTGATACCGAGTGACTGAACTTTCTTTCTGAAGAGGGCTGGATTGTTAATTCATTTTGACTGCTGACAGATGCTAAACCTTTAAAACTAGTAAAGACTGATGATGCTCTGGAGAATGATTGTGTAGAAAACTTTCCACCCTGCTTGGTAATCTGCAAATTTGCTGTAATTACAGAGCCATTGTTAATAACGCCATCTTTTTTAGTAACCTGAGCTGTTTCATGCTTTTTCCTGCCACAAGTCTCTGCACTGTCAACCATCCTCCTTACAATAGTCACACCCCGACTGGCTAGAGTTGATTCGATCTCCATTGCTGAATTGTCTGTGCAATTCTTTATACCTTCAATGGATTTTCTGTTCAGTGCAGGTAATTTACATTTTTTAAAACACTGTCTTGTATCACTTTTCTTGTTATCCTTATCAAAGCTTCTCGTATTAAGTTCTGGTTGGTCTCTACTATGAGTACCTGAGAGGCTAACTGAGGCTTTTTTACTGCCATCATTTGGAACTGATACTTCCCCATTCAGATTAACGGCACTGGCACTCTGGCTCAAATTTTCACCATTAAAATCTCGGATTCCTACATTCTGCTTAGTTTCCTCCTTCACATTTTCTACCTCCTGTGCACTGTCAGTTTCTTTAAGCTCTGCACAAGGGATTTCTTGATTCTGGTTTATTTCTTCACTAATAGCATCCACCTCTGGTGTCTGGGAATTATTACTCTCTGATTTCTGGCTACTGCCAGAAGCATCAGTTTTCTGATTCTGATTCACTTCATTACTCACATTCACTTGTTCTGGCATTTGGTAATCATTACTTTCTGCTTTCTGGTTTTTAATATCATTCTCAGCTTCTTGATGTTTATCAGCTTCTTCACCACTCTCATTTACTTGTTCTGCTGTTTCACTTTCTTTACTTTCTGATCTCTGGCTTTTACCAACATTATCACAAATGTCTGACAAGTTAGGTAGTGGTGTGCTATTACTGGAGGCATAAGGTGGAGATGCCAAGGACGACCTCCTCCGTGCTACCAGCGACCGGAGTCCTGGCATAGCTTCAACAACTCAACTGTACCTAGAAAAGTTGAATAAATGTATAAAAATTGTCTTCACAATGTTCCAAATACAAAACACTGTTATCATGATACCTTCACTTTCTCTTCTTTTGAACAAAAGGAATTTCATAATCTTACAAGTATATCATCAGTCTCCTTTTTTCAAACAAAGGGGGTTTTATAATCTTGGAAATAAATAACTTTAATGCCAATGCCCTATTTCCCATTATCTATCAAAGCACCACATGTAGGATATTTTATGCACTCCCATTCCTATACAATTCTAAACGTTTTTAACCTGGTTACACTCCTCTTAATACTACATCCCCTCTCCCTATCCTTCCAGCTCATCCTCTTTCTCCCCATTCCTTTCATCTTACACACACACTCTTCTGATCAGTCTTCTAAAACTGCTAGTCTCTAAATATGAAAACAGATCAGTACTTCACTCTCCACATTCTCAACCAATCCATTCTCTATTACATCCTATCTTGACAGTCTCATTTCTCACTTAGTTTCAAGTAATCCACCTCTACAGCTTACATTCTCTGTTAACTATTTACAGTAAATCCATGTTTCACTCCTATACATCAATAAGTGAGTGAAGTTTCAATTTCCTTTACGCTTACTAACCCAGGACTTTACTTGCCATAACCTTACTAAGGATACCAGCATTTTGACAACCTTTCATTAGTCTCTCTCCCCGAATCCAATCCTCCATTTTCACTATGAATACTAACTATATACATTAAAAGCACGACCCTTTCCCAACTTCCTGCCATTAAATCACTTCTCACACTCATAAATCCTTTTCTCAAAACATCATCTTATATGGATAGCATTCATTTTCAGATGCCTCCACTTACAGTCTTCAAAATTTCCTTGGTATCCTGAGGTTCCTTTTCCACCTATCCCATCACCACATTACCATTCAAACAGAATGATATCCCCATCTTCCACTAATCTAATTTCTCTGGCTGTAATTTCTACTTATATTTTCCTACAGCTCAATCCACAATGCCGTTAACCAATAAATTAGGCTTAATATGTCACTGTAAGCTCCATCCCAAAACACCTGTTCATTCCTCTACTTACCATGACTCATGCCCTTATATATCTGCAAATTCTTCACCACTTTCAGCAGCTTCCCCAATAACTCAAGATCTTTTACAACCCACTTCTGAAGACAGTCAAGTGCTTTTTCCAGCATTTTCTCCAAAAATGATTTTCAAAAACTTAGATACACATAATACCCAACCATATATCAATCTTATTCATCATTCTACTTCTATCATCACTATCGTAATATTTTCCTTCTGTGCTTAATGAACCAATCTGCCTGTCATTCTCTGCCTTATCCTTAACACTTTTGCTTTAATGAATATGCAATGCAAATGCATAAATCTGCCCCTCTAGCTCCCTATCATCATTCCAAATCATCAAACATAAGCATGATTATACATTTGGACCACTTCTCAAGCTCCACTTACTCTCAGTAACTGTTCATACTCATCCTTCAATACCCTACACATATCCTTTGGTTTTCATAATCTTACATCCATGTCTCTTATCCTACTTTCCCTTCACTTCTTTTGCTGAGCTTTTAACACTATATTGCATATCCTTTTATATATTCAAATGTTTTTCTTTTATACTATTCGCCACTTCCCGCGTTAGCGAGGTAGCGTTAAAAACAGAGGCTGAGCCTTTGAGGGAATATCCTCATTTGGCCCCCTTCTCTGTTTGTATGTATGTGTGTTAATATTCTCCCTATAACCCTATCTTCATATAAAAAGCTTTTATCATATGTCTGCATTTTTCTTTGGTTTTATTTTTACCATTTCCATGATTTTCAAATTCACATTAATCCCTTCCTTTTGTAATAATACTAGCTAAACCACTTGTCCTCATTGATAGGCTTTTACATGACTACACTCTACAGTGCTGTCTCCCTTCATATCCTTTTTTTCCAAACACCTTGTCTGTTACATTCTGAATACAGTCCCCAAATTTTCTCAGTAACTTATTCACTCCAACAAATTCCACATCTACAGCTCTAATAAACCACTGCCCTTTATACCGTATGGCATGGTTTTCTCAGCTTCTAATAACCTAACCCCTTCTATTCATGCAATACCAAACCAGGCACCTATCAATTTACATGAGTTTCATTCTTCTAAGTGGTCATGTAAATCAAAATGTATAGTATAACAGAGATCATGGGGTTTCATTATCAAAAAGACAGTAATGAATATAATACCAGTAAAAAAACTATACACCATACATACCAGTAAATATAAGACACTATAATATACATACTGTACAATGAATGATATCAACAACAAAAAAGTAACAAAATCTGAATCCTGTTGCAGTGCTCTCTTCATGGGATATGCACATTCTCAAAAGTATTCCCTTCCAAAATAATCCAGTCTTGTCCACTTAAAAATCTGCTTAAGAGAACAAAAAACCTTCCTTGTTAATTGTTCTGTGGGTTCCTGAGAAGTTTTTGGCAGCAATATCAACAGAAGCAGCCTTACCAGTCATACTGATGAGTTAATTGCAGCATTTCCTAAAATTCTCAAACCAACCACAACTTGCTCTAAATGTCTTCACAGCTACTGCTTCTCCTGCCAAGTCATCATATATACTTACTCCAGGCCTTTGCTTGCATTGCAAGCATACTGATTGGAAAATCTGTATGACTTTAGTCTTCAATCCGCGTGCTCAACACATGTTCCATCATATCCATAATCAAACTTTGGGAATATGAGGTCTTAGATACACTTAATAGTGTTCCACTCTCGGCACTCTCCTTGATCTTCTCTACTGAATAGTGTTCCACTCTTGGTACTCTCCTTGATCCTCTCTGCACTATAATAAATAGTCCATAAAGCAGATTCACTAAGTCTAAGGGCAACCTTAACTTCAACCATTCATTCACTTTTCTCATAACATTTCA
Organism: Panulirus ornatus; assembly: GCF_036320965.1. Taxonomy (NCBI): domain Eukaryota; kingdom Metazoa; phylum Arthropoda; class Malacostraca; order Decapoda; family Palinuridae; genus Panulirus; species Panulirus ornatus. The sequence continues at coordinate 9,323,497 of NC_092270.1, forward strand.
GTACATACATCCTAACCTCATGATTGCCTGACACTTTTAAGCACCACTAGTATCAAGAGAACTTAAAAGATGCTTTGATGACAAGGTGCAAAAGGCAGAATGTGCACAATATACAGCATACTGCAAAACAAGTACTGTAGCACTCCACGACTATACACTGTATCCACGCCAAGCATGAGATGAAGAAGCAGATGACTGTTTTTTGTGGTGTGTAGCACTTAGAGAGAGCTTCAAAATTGAAAAGAAAAAGCAGCAAGGAAGTGCATATAGGGACCTCATGATTTATGTGCATTTGATTTATATCATTTCAGAATAACACACATGGTCCATTTACATTTCTCTAATTCACATGGGATTAAGTTCAGAATAGTGATCATAAATGGGATAGTTATGCCATACCACATCAGAGCCCACCCAATTATGATTGTTATTCCAAACTTATGCCCAAACAAATAATAAAGAAAGCGTAAATGGATTGCGTGTTATTCTAAAAACAGCATATATCAAATATACATAAATCAAGAGGTCCCTATACTCATTTCCTTACTAACTTTATTCTTGCACCTCTGAAACACTCTCCAAGTGCTATAAACCACATAAACTATACACTACTAAAACTTCTTTTCAATCAAGACACCATCATCTGCTTCTTCAACCTAATTTCCATACAAAAATTCCTGTGCTATTGTCCCTAGATTCTGCATGTTCTGTTGGCTGGCAAAAGATGGCAAACTAAATAAAGGATAAGTCACTGGAGTTTTTGGTACCCCATAGCTAACCATGAATGATGGCTGTAAGTGTTTTTTAAGGACTCAAAGAGTCTGTGATGACTATACCACCCTTAGAACTGGCCATCTGGGATACAAAAATGTTTTACCTAAACTACAAATGCTTAACTGTTTATTCATACAACCATAAACATATGATCTTGATAGTTTTTCTGCACCTAATCAGAAGAATAAAAAAATCATAAAATGTAAATAAATGTAACCTGTGTACATAGGGGTGACTAATATTTTTCACAAACTTGGAACAATTAAATTTTGATTCTAGAGAAATATTTATTCTATATCTTATATAAAAATTTTCATATAAAAGATTGATTTTCCTACTTTCTGCACATTGGAGGCTGAAAAAAATCAGTGCACCGACAGTGAAGGAAAAAAATAATAAAAACAAAATTATCCATCATAAATGAAGAGAATATGTTCCTTAAAAGCCTACTGCATGAAATGCAATTTTCCAAACACTGAATACCCATCACATATGTGGGGAGACTTAAATTTCCTAGCACTAATTTTCCATAACCAACTCTCAAGTACTGAACATACATGCAACAATGAAGGTTTAAGAATTACTTACCACAAGGCTTATATTTATCAATCTAATCATCTAATGAAAACTTACCAAAAAATGTGGTGATCGGGGCTTGAAGTTGGTGGTGGAAAGGGATAGTATGGAGTGAATGTTACTGTGAGGGAGATGGAGAGGCATGATCTGATTCAGCAACTGTTATATATTGATTTGGCCTTCTGGATAACTGTAGTCGAAATCGGCACTTTCCTCTGATTCTGGTCTTCTACCCAGAAACTTCGCAGGTATTCCATTTTTTTCCATCGCATCACTCTACCTAAAAACTAACTTTGCAGTTAATGGAGTGCCACTCAAAGAACTAAATCTTACTCATCATTGCCTCCAGTGGCCAATGCTGAGTGAGCAAGACCTATAAACTTGGCTATAACCATGAGTTTCTCACCATCATCAAACTTCCTAAGCATCTCTAACTTCACATCTGAAGAGAGTCTTTCATCCTTTATTCTTAGCAGGAATTAGTCTCCACTTACTTTGCAGGTGAAAATATTAGGCAAAAGTGCAAACATGCAGTGGCAAGAGTAAGCAACGGCTGAAGCATGGATCTGTTTATAAAGTGACTGCCATTAGTCAAGATATGAATTACAAAGTATTTGAGAGCAAACTTTTGAATAAAGAATACTGCCATAAATTCATCATAAAATAAATGATGAAAACTCTTCCAATATTCTGACAAATTTCATCATAAAGCTTTAACTTCACAATTCACCAGGGATGACCATCCCTTGGAAAAGAGAGAGAGAGAGAGAGAGAGAGAGAGAGAGAGAGAGAGAGAGAGAGAGAGAGAGAGAGAGAGAGAGGAGAGAGAGAGAGAGAGAGAGAGAGAGAGAGAGAGAGAGAGAGAGAGAGAGAGAGAGAGAGAGAGAGAGAGAGAGAGAGAGAGAGAGAGAGAGAGAGAGAGAGACCCTGGGGATATATGTTATTTGTACATAATCTAATAATGCCCATTTACCATCTACCCTACTCATCCATGTATATCTATGCATGTCCTTTCTAAATGGGGTTGTATGATTCAATTATATATGTATCCTAAACACTGGCCAAAGCACACATACAGCATACCATTCTGTTACTACATTATCAAAAATGTGCGAAAAAGAAAGAAAAAGAATTCTAATCGAGATCATAGAATATACTGGTCTAGTACCAAACATCTTGTCAACACACAATCCCAGAATATTCTGAGATGGTGAGTAGTCAGGAGTGAGGGGGTTGACCAAGTCATCTGCAGCAGTCTGGAGTATATCCTCTACAAGAAAGACAGAGGGGTAGAAGGTCCTAGCCCTAGTTTTTCAACAGACTATTCCTGAGAATCGCCTCCTTGTGGGACAAACCAGAGTAAAGAAATTACATTTGATACCAGTGCCTAGTATACTTATTATCATCAGGTTAAATTTGCCTGATCAAAGTTCCCTTCTTATCAACTGTTGTGTGTGGTTATCATATAATGGGGTATATCCTCCACTGGGTTTGTATGGTTACATTTTTCTTTATATGACTTCCAACTATTTGGCAACCTTCCAATGAGAGTCCATATGCAGGATGCAGATATATAATTATCAATGACTTTCTCAAAATATTGTAAAGCATAAGTTTGTGCACAGAGCAAAGTACCCAAGGAAAACATATTCCTGATATTCTGATGTTTTCAACAGCAAACACAGACAAAGTAAGAAAATATCCAGTAAGCTTTGTCTACAAACCACTTGGGATAAAATAAGTGCCTAAAGATAAATCTTATATGACTAAGTTCGTCTACCAGGCCTATGGGATCACATATCCCAAGAAAACAGTGCTTGTAATGTTGCCTTCCAGTACAATAACACCGTCAGTAAGACCTTAGTAAAAAGTAGGCCAAATCATTTACCACTGTCAAGTGTAAGGCATGTAAAGATATATATTTAGGCCAGACTGGGAAAACTGTAACGGAGAGATGTTACTGGCACTGTCAAGCAGTACGTAAGGATGACCACAAAAATGCTATCCCTAAACACTGCCATGATAATGATCACCCAGTAGACCTTGAAAGTCCAGTTATTCTATACCCTTCTGCTAATTATGCCACCTGCAACATCATTGAATCACCTTGAAAGTCCAGTTATTCTATACCCTTCTGCAGATTATGCCACCTGCAACATCATTGAATCTGTCTTAATTGCTAGTACTAAGAACTTTCATTTACCCCAGGAAACTTTAAATCCCATCCTATCATCAACCAAATAATTATGAGAACTGAAAAAAATGGAAATATAAGTGGTCCCTGACACACCTAGCTATCCAGGTCAACCCCCGCCATGTAACCCCCTTTAACCATTCTCACTTCTACAATTACTCTCAGTCAGGCCACTGTGTTGTCTAGTTTGGTAGATGCCAGAGGATACTTCCATTGTTATGCTGAGACATAAGTAACTTTATCCAGGATTGCCATCTGATGAGGTGGATTGTCTCCATGAAACATATCATGCCACGTGTATGGAAAAATTATGCTAATTACAATTATATGAACTCCGACAAAAATTACATGAACTCCAACTGAAGTGCAATTTCAACTTCAAAACCTTCATCATGGACCAGTAAGTCACAGGGTGGGGGGAGGGGGTGAAGGTGCTGTCACGGACTGAACTAGGGTATGTGAAATGTCTGTGGCCTTTTTGTCTGTTTTCCTGGCACTACCTTGCTGAAGTAGGGCGTAGCAATGCAGTTTCCTGTGGGGCAGGGTGGCGCCAGGACTGGATGAAGGCAAGCAATTATGAATATGCACATATGTCTATATGTCTATGTATGTGTATATGTTGATATGTATATGTGCATGTATGGGCATTTATGTATATATAAATATCTTTTTCTTTCATACTATTCGCCATTTCCCGCATTAGCGAGGTAGCGTTAAGAACAGAGGACTGGGCCTTTTAGGGAATATCCTCACCAGGCCCCCTTCTCTGTTCCTTCTTTTGGAAAATAAAAAAGAAAAAAAAATTGAGAGGGGAGGATTTCCAGCCCCCCGCTCCCTTCCCTTTTAGTCGCCTTCTACGACACGCAGGGAATACGTGGGAAGTATTCTTTCTCCCCTATCCCCAGGGATAATATATATTTTTTTTTTTTTTTTTTTTTTTTTTTTTTTATACTTTGTCGCTGTCTCCCGCGTTTGCGAGGTAGCGCAAGGAAACAGACGAAAGAAATGGCCCAACCCCCCCCCCCATACACATGTACATACACACGTCCAGACACGCAAATATACATACCTACACAGCTTTCCATGGTTTACCCCAGACGCTTCACATGCCTTGCTTCAATCCACTGACAGCACGTCAACCCCTGTATACCACATGACTCCAATTCCCTCTATTTCTTGCCCTCCTTTCACCCTCCTGCATGTTCAGGCCCCGATCACACAAAATCTTTTTCACGCCATCTTTCCACCTCCAATTTGGTCTCCCACTTCTCCTCGTTCCCTCCACCTCAGACACATATATCCTCTTGGTCAATCTCTCCTCACTCATTCTCTCCATGTGCCCAAACCATTTCAAAACACCCTCTTCTGCTCTCTCGACCACGCTCTTTTTATTTCCACACATCTCTCTTACCCTTACGTTACTTACTCGATCAAACCACCTCACACCACACATTGTCCTCAAACATCTCATTTCCAGCACATCCACCCTCCTGCGCACAACTCTATCCATAGCCCACACCTCGCAACCATACAACATTGTTGGAACCACTATTCCTTCAAACATACCCATTTTTGCTTTCCGAGATAATGTTCTCGGCTTCCACACATTCTTCAAGGCCCACAGAATTTTCGCCCCCTCCCCCACCCTATGATTCACTTCCGCTTCCATGGTTCCATCCGCTGCCAGATCCACTCCCAGATATCTAAAACACTTTACTTCCTCCAGTTTTTCTCCATTCAAACTCACCTCCCAATTGACTTGACCCTCAACCCTACTGTACCTAATAACCTTGCTCTTATTCACATTTACTCTTAACTTTCTTCTTTCACAGACTTTACCAAACTCAGTCACCAGCTTCTGCAGTTTCTCACATGAATCAGCCACCAGCGCTGTATCATCAGCGAACAACAACTGACTCACTTCTCAAGCTCTCTCATCCCCAACAGACTTCATACTTGCCCCTCTTTCCAAGACTCTTGCATTTACCTCCCTAACAACCCCATCCATAAACAAATTAAACAACCATGGAGACATCACACACCCCTGCCGCAAACCTACATTCACTGAGAACCAATCACTTTCCTCTCTTCCTACACGTACACATGCCTTACATCCTCGATAAAAACTTTTCACTACTTCTAACAACTTGCCTCCCACACCATATATTCTTAATACCTTCCACAGAGCATCTCTATCAACTCTATCATATGCCTTCTCCAGATCCATAAATGCTACATACAAATCCATTTGCTTTTCTAAGTATTTCTTACATACATTTTTCAAAGCAAACACCTAATCCACACATCCTCTACCACTTCTGAAACCACACTGCTCTTCCCCAATCTGATGCTCTGTACATGCCTTCACCCTCTCAATCAATACCCTCCCATATAATTTACCAGGAATACTCAACAAACTTATACCTTTGTAATTTCAGCACTCACTCTTATCCCCTTTGCCTTTGTACAATGGCACTATGCACGCATTCCGCCAATCCTCAGGCACCTCACCATGAGTCATACATACATTAAATAACCTTACCAACCAGTCAACAATACAGTCACCCCCTTTTTTAATAGATTCCACTGCAATACCATCCAAACCTGCTGCCTTGCCGGCTTTCATCTTCCGCAAAGCTTTTACTACCTCTTCTCTGTTTACCAAATCATTTTCCCTAACCCTCTCACTTTGCACACCACCTCGACCAAAACACCCTATATCTGCCACTCTATCATCAAACACATTCAACAAACCTTCAAAATACTCACTCCATCTCATTCTCACATCACCACTACTTGTTATCACCACCCCATTAGCGCCCTTCACTAAAGTTCCCATTCGCTCCCTTGCCTTAAGCACTTTATTTACCTCCTTCCAGAACATCTTTTTATTCTCCCTAAAATTTAATGATACCCTCTCACCCCAACTCTCATTTGCCCTCTTTTTCACCTCTTGCACCTTTCTCTTGACCTCCTGTCTCTTTCTTTTATACATCTCCCACTCAATTGCATTTTTTCCCTGCAAAAATCGTCCAAATGCCTCTCTCTTCTCTTTCACTAATAATCTTACTTCTTCATCCCACCACTCACTACCCTTTCTAATCAACCCACCTCCCACGCTTCTCATGCCACAAGCATCTTTTGCGCACTCCAACATTGATTCCCTAAATATATCCCATTCCTCCCCCACTCCCCTTACTTCCATTGTTCTCACCTTTTTCCATTCTGTACTCAGTCTCTCCTGGTACTTCCTCACACAAGTCTCCTTCCCAAGCTCACTTACTCTCACCACCCTCTTCACCCCAACATTCACTCTTCTTTTCTGAAAACCCATACAAATCTTCACCTTAGCCTCCACAAGATAATTATCAGACATCCCTCCAGTTGCACCTCTCAGTACATTAACATCCAAAAGTCTCTCTTTCGCGTGCCTATCAATTAACACGTAATCCAATAACGCTCTCTGGCCATCTCTCCTACTTACATATGTATACTTATGTATATCTCACTTTTTAAACCAGGTATTCCCAATCACCAGTCCTTTTTCAGCACATAAATCTACAAGCTCTTCACCATTTCCATTTACAACACTGAACACCCAATTATTCCCTCAACTGCCACATTACTCACCTTTGCATTCAAATCACCCATCACTATAACCCGGTCTCGTGCATCAATACCACTAACACACTCATTCAGCTGCTCCCAAAACACTTGCGTCTCATGATCTTTCTTCTCATGCCCAGGTGCATATGCACCAATAATCACCCATCTCTCTCAATCAACTTTCAGTTTTACCCATATTAATTGAGAATTTACTTTCTTAACATTCTATCACATACTCCCACAACTCCTGTTTCAGGAGTACTGCTACTCCTTCCCTTGCTCTTGTCCTCTCACTAATCCCTGACTTTACTCCCAAGACATTCCCAAACCACTCTTCCCCTTTACCTTTGAGCTTCGTTTCACTCAGAGCCAAAACATCCAGGTTCCTTTCCTCAAACATACTACCTATCTCTCCTTTTTTCACATCTTGGTTACATCCACACACATTTAGACACCCCAATCTGAGTCTATGAGGAGGATGAGCACTCCCCGCATGACTCCTTCTGTTTCCCATTTTTAGAAAGTTAAAATACAAGGAGGGGAGGATATATATATATATATATCTTTCTTTTCTTTTTTTTAATCTTTTCACCATTTCCCGCATCAGTGAGGTAGCGTTAAGAACAGAGGACTGGGCCATTGTGGAATATCCTCACCTGGCCCCCCTCTGTTCCTTCTTTTGGAAAATTGAAAAAAAAAAAAAAAAAAAAAAGAGTGGGGAGGATTTCCAGCCTCCCGCTCCCTCCCTTTTTAGTCGCCTTCTACGACATGCAGGGAATATGTGGGAAGTATTCTTAATCCCCTATACCCAGGGATAATATATATATATATATATATATATATATATATTTTTTTTTTGTTTTTTTTTGTTTTGTCGCTGTCTCCCGCGTTTGCGAGGTAGCGCAAGGAAACAGACGAAAGAAATGGCCCAACCCACCCCCATACACATGTATATACATACGTCCACACACGCAAATATACATACCTACACAGCTTTCCATGGTTTACCCCAGACGCTTCACATGCCCTGATTCAATCCACTGACAGCACTTCAACCCCGGTATACCACATCGCTCCAATTCACTCTATTCCTTGCCCTCCTTTCACCCTCCTGCATGTTCAGGCCCCGATCACACAAAATCTTTTTCACTCCATCTTTCCTCCTCCAATTTGGTCTCCCTCTTCTCCTCGTTTCCTCCACCTCCGACACATATATCCTCTTGGTCAATCTTTCCTCACTCATTCTCTCCATGTGCCCAAACCATTTCAAAACACCCCCTTCTGCTCTCTCAACCACGCTCTTTTTATTTCCACACATCTCTCTTACCCTTACGTTACTTACTCGATCAAACCACCTCACACCACACATTGTCCTCAGACATCTCATTTCCAGCACATCCATCCTCCTGCGCACAACTCTATCCATAGCCCACGCCTCGTAACCATACAACATTGTTGGAACCACTATTCCTTCAAACATCCCCATTTTTGCTTTCCGAGATAATGTTCTCGACTTCCACACATTCTTCAAGGCTCCCAGAATTTTCGCCCCCTCCCCCACCCTATGATCCACTTCCGCTTCCATGGTTCCATCTGCTGCCAGATCCACTCCCAGATATCTAAAACACTTCACTTCCTCCAGTTTTTCTCCATTCAAACTCACCTCCCAACTGACTTGACCCTCAACCCTACTGTACCTAATAACCTTGCTCTTATTCACATTTACTCTTAACTTTCTTCTTTCACAGACTTTACCAAACTCAGTCACCAGCTTCTGCAGTTTCTCACATGAATCAGCCACCAGCGCTGTATCATCAGCGAACAACAACTGACTCACTTCCCAAGCTCTCTCATCCCCAACAGACTTCATACTTGCCCCTCTTTCCAAAACTCTTGCATTCACCTCCCTAACAACCCCATCCATAAACAAGTTAAACAACCATGGAGACATCACACACCCCTGCCGCAAACCTACATTCACTGAGAACCAATCACTTTCCTCTCTTCCTACACGTACACATGCCTTACATCCTCGATAAAAACTTTTCACTGCTTCTAACAACTTGCCTCCCACACCATATATTCTTAATACCTTCCACAGAGCATCTCTATCAAATCTATCATATGCCTTCTCCAGATCCATAAATGCTACATACAAATCCATTTGCTTTTCTAAGTATTTCTCACATACATTCTTCAAAGCAAACACCTGATCCACACATCCTCTACCACTTCTGAAACCACACTGCTCTTCCCCAATCTGATGCTCTGTACATGCCTGTATATATATATATATATATATATATATATATATATATATATATATATATATATATATATATATATAAATATATATATATATAGGGGATAGGGGAGAAAGAATACTTCCCACGTATTCGCTGCGTGTCGTAGAAGGCGACTAAAAGGGAAGGGAGCAGGGGGCTGGAAATCCTCCCCTCTCGTTTTTTTTTTTAATTTTCCAAAAGAAGGAACAGAGAAGAGGGCCAGGTGAGGATATTCCCTCAAAGGCCCAGTCCTCTGTTCTTAACGCTACCTCGCTATCGCGGTAAATGGCGAATAGTTTGAAAAATATATATATATATATATATATATATATATATATATATATATATATATATATATATGTAGGTTTGCGGCAGGGGTGTGTGATGTCTCCATGGTTGTTTAATTTGTTTATGGATGGGGTTGTTAGGGAGGTAAATGCAAGAGTCCTGGAAAGAGGGGCAAGTATGAAGTCTGTTGGGGATGAGAGAGCTTGGGAAGTGAGTCAGTTGTTGTTCGCTGATGATACAGCGCTGGTGGCTGATTCATGTGAGAAACTGCAGAAGCTGGTGACTGAGTTTGGTAAAGTGTGTGGAAGAAGAAAGTTAAGAGTAAATGTGAATAAGAGCAAGGTTATTAGGTACAGTAGGGGTGAGGGTCAAGTCAATTGGGAGGTGAGTTTGAATGGAGAAAAACTGGAGGAAGTGAAGTGTTTTAGATATCTGGGAGTGGATCTGTCAGCGGATGGAACCATGGAAGCGGAAGTGGATCATAGGGTGGGGGAGGGGGCGAAAATTTTGGGAGCCTTGAAAAATGTGTGGAAGTCGAGAACATTATCTTGGAAAGCAAAAATGGGTATGTTTGAAGGAATAGTGGTTCCAACAATGTTGTATGGTTGCGAGGCGTGGGCTATGGATAGAGATGTGCGCAGGAGGATGGAAGTGCTGGAAATGAGATGTTTGAGGACAATGTGTGGTGTGAGGTGGTTTGATCGAGTAAGTAACGTATGGGTAAGAGAGATGTGTGGAAATAAAAAGAGCGTGGTTGAGAGAGCAGAAGAGGGTGTTTTGAAATGGTTTGGGCACATGGAGAGAATGAGTGAGGAAAGATTGACCAAGAGGATATATGTGTCGGAGGTGGAGGGAACGAGGAGAAGAGGGAGACCAAATTGGAGGTGGAAAGATGGAGTGAAAAAGATTTTGTGTGATCGGGGCCTGAACATGCAGGAGGGTGAAAGGAGGGCAAGGAATAGAGTGAATTGGAGCGATGTGGTATACAGGGGTTGACGTGCTGTCAGTGGATTGAATCAAGGCATGTGAAGCGTCTGGGGTAAACCATGGAAAGCTGTGTAGGTATGTATATTTGCGTGTGTGGACGTATGTACATGTGTATGGGGGGGAGGGGTGGGCCATTTCTTTCGTCTGTTTCCTTGCGCTACCTCGCAAACGCGGGAGACAGCGACAAAGTATAAAAAAAAAAAAAAAAAAATATATATATATATATATCGCTACCTCGCAAACGCGGGAGACAGCGACAAAGCACAAAAAATATATATATATATATATATATATATATATATATATATATATATATTTTTTTATACTTTGTCGCTGTCTCCCGCGTTTGCGAGGTAGCGCAAGGAAACAGACGAAAGAAATGGCCCAACGCACCCCCATACACATGTATATACATACGTCCACACTCGCAAATATACATACCTACACAGCTTTCCATGGTTTACCCCAGATGCTTCACATGCCTTGATTCAATCCACTGACAGCACGTCAACCCCGGTATACCACATCGCTCCAATTCACTCTATTCCTTGCCCTCCTTTCACCCTCCTGCATGTTCAGGCCCCGATCACACAAAATCTTTTTCACTCCATCTTTCCACCTCCAATTTGGTCTCCCTCTTCTCCTTGCTCCCTCCACCTCTGACACATATATCCTCTTGGTCAATCTTTCCTCACTCATCCTCTCCATGTGCCCAAACCACTTCAAAACACCTTCTTCTGCTCTCTCAACCACGCTCTTTTTATTTCCACACATCTCTCTTACCCTTACGTTACTCACTCGATCAAACCACCTCACACCACACATTGTCCTCAAACATCTCATTTCCAGCACATCCATCCTCCTGCGCACAACTCTATCCATAGCCCACGCCTCGCAACCATACAACATTGTTGGAACCACTATTCCTTCAAACATACCCATTTTTGCTTTCCGAGATAATGTTCTCGACTTCCACACATTCTTCAAGGCCCCCAGAATTTTCGCCCCCTCCCCCACCCTATGATCCACTTCCGCTTCCATGGTTCCATCCGCTGCCAGATCCACTCCCAGATACCTAAAACACTTCACTTCCTCCAGTTTTTCTCCATTCAAACTCACCTCCCAATTGACTTGACCCTCAACCCTACTGTACCTAATAACCTTGCTCTTATTCACATTTACTCTTAACTTTCTTCTTCCACACACTTTACCAAACTCAGTCACCAGCTTCTGCAGTTTCTCACATGAATCAGCCACCAGCGCTGTATCATCAGCGAACAACAACTGACTCACTTCCCAAGCTCTCTCATCCCCAACAGACTTCATACTTGCCCCTCTTTCCAAAACTCTTGCATTTACCTCCCTAACAACCCCATCCATAAACAAATTAAACAACCATGGAGACATCACACACCCCTGCCGCAAACCTACATTCACTGAGAACCAATCACTTTCCTCTCTTCCTACACGTACACATGCCTTACATCCTCGATAAAAACTTTTCACTGCTTCTAACAACTTTCCTCCCACACCATATATTCTTAATACCTTCCACAGAGCATCTCTATCAACTCTATCATATGCCTTCTCCAGATCCATAAATGCTACATACAAATCCACTTGCTTTTCTAAGTATTTCTCACATACATTCTTCAAAGCAAACACCTGATCCACACATCCTCTACCACTTCTGAAACCACACTGCTCTTCCCCAATCTGATGCTCTGTACATGCCTTCACCCTCTCAATCAATACCCTCCCATATAATTTACCAGGAATACTCAACAAACTTATACCTCTGTAATTTGAGCACTCACTCTTATCCCCTTTGCCTTTGTACAATGGCACTATGCACGCATTCCGCCAATCCTCAGGCACCCCACAATGAGTCATACATACATTAAATAACCTTACCAACCAGTCAACAATACAGTCACCCCCTTTTTTAATAAATTCCACTGCAATACCATCCAAACCTGCTGCCTTGCCGGCTTTCATCTTCCGCAAAGCTTTCACTACCTCTTCTCTGTTTACCAAATCATTTTCCCTAACCCTCTCACTTTGCACACCACCTCGACCAAAACACCCTATATCTGCCACTCTATCATCAAACACATTCAACAAACCTTCAAAATACTCACTCCATCTCCTTCTCACATCACCACTCACTATATATATATATATATATATATATATATATATGTGAGTGTGTATATGAGTGGAAGGGCCATTCTTCATGTATAAAGAATTACATGGCATACCTACTCAAACTTCATCTACATTGCTAATTAAAAAACTAATGTAGTGAGGCTGAGCACTTGTTGAATGCCATTACAAAGTCAGAAGATAGGCAAAGATCAAAATGATAATGGAAATAAAGAGAAAAGCAAAGAGCACTAACAACTGCAATCAAAACTTTGGCAACATGCAAAATTTTGTTGTGCAGGTTTTCAGATTTTGAATGATTTCATGCTATGGATGATCAGACTATAAATCTTCAATATGTATGTATGGCACATCAAAACTTACATTCATATCTGTGTTACTCATGTCTTGTGCAGTTTCCTTGAATCATTATTCCAAAAAGGTAATGAAAAAAATCATTTTCAATTTACTAAAACCATAATCTATAATTAACTTGTTAACAATTCAGACCTACACTAATTAGCATAAAAACACTCAGAAAATGTAAAAAAAAAAGTAAAAATCATCCATCCTTAAGAAAGGCTGAAAACATCAGCCCATTTAACCTAAAAGTCAGCTAACCAACCATAAGTGAATGACACACAGGAGCTCTCAAATGAGTAAATATTGTATATAAGTAAACATGAAAATTTACTAAAAAAATAAAATGAAAAAAAAAAAAAATCTAGTGCTTAAACTTTAGATTAGATCTTTTTATCTAAAGAGATTAGAATCGAAGATGGTTCAGGTATGATTCACTCAAAATTAGAAATATTGTGACTAACCAACAGCTTCTTTGCAGAGATGTTGAGGGGAGTATTCAGATTCTAGCAGGAGTGTATAAGAAACAGAGGATTTCAACGGATTTCAACGACTTTCTCCTATCTGTCTCCATATGTCTGTTAAGGCCTCCTGCCCAGTCCTCTTTCCAGGCACCTTTCAGCTAACTCCTAAGAGGTATAAGGAAATGTTATCAGAGCCATACACAATGAAATTATGCGAGGTATGGTTTTAATCAACTGCTGTCCACTCATTTTTGCGACAAGAGAAATGATGAAAAAACAACACGTCAACAAGAGCTCCAATTAAATTACTCTACAGCTTCTCTGCAGTAACTTGGCTAAGGAAATCAATAAATAAACATATGCTCATTTATCCTTAAATGAAACAAACCACTCACTAATCACTATATAATCATAAATAAAATCAGCTTCTCTCAGATTATGTACATGTAAGTAATCACAAAATATTCATACCTAGCACAATATAACATAGAGCAAAGGGTTAGCTGTAGCTATGAAACAGCGGGAACTGGCAGCAATCACCCAGCTACCCACCACAAACTATGTCCCCAGTCATTTAAGCAGTACTGCCTGGTATCATCTGGTGAGTAAACTGCACGTTAACATATTTTTACTATGGCAGTTATATATATCTTACACCATTTATACACAATGTTTTCAGTTCATCCCTTAAAACCATTATTACTTACAGTTTTAAAGACAGAAAGAGACAGTAACATTTTTAAAGTTAACAGGTAACAGAGGACATATTTACCTGTACCAAAGTTACCTGCAGTTTATCAACAGTCTTCTTGAATGGGCTGTGTTTAGGTATCTATGAAATTAAGAGCCAATCTTATTCCTGTATTAAATGAAACTATTCATGAAAGAATACAGCATTTCTCTATTTTGTTGTGAAAGCATTTTCCTATAATTTTTGGCCCAGAATTTTTGGCTACTGCATCTATGTCTTAACTGTCTATGTATTTCATATATATATATATATATATATATATATATATATATATATATATATATATATAGGCTGCCAATTTTTTTCAAGCATACTAAATTGTACATTTTGAGTTTTGAGCAAGTCAAAAGCATTTTGGGCTATAATCCTTGTTCGTCCTTCACCCATGTAGGTCTCCTTAATGCACACACAAAAACATATTCATTCATGATGGGCAAGGCAACAAAATCACTTCTGTAATCACCTGCTAAAAGCATATGCTAGTCCTCTAACCATGATGTCACAACATGTTTTGCACCACAGCCACCTAATCTGTCAATCTTGAATTCACATAAGTCATTATAAGGCAAACCCAGTTCTTGCAATAGACCGGGCACAATGAAAGTAAAACACAAGTGAGGATTCTAGCTCGAAAACAAGCTCAAATCTGATGTGTTGAGCGAATCCCTAACTTGTCCTTCAACCATGTAGACATACCACCATAAATAAAATGGAGAGTACCTACTTAACAAAAGAAAATCATATGGTACCCAGTTGTGCAACAAATATCTTCAGTTACTCATCTCGTAAAAAACAACATCCGGAAAACCTTTCTCTTTCCAAAGGTATTGGGGATATATCTTTCCCAGGGAAACACTTTACTATGTAAAGAGACGAAATGTCCAATGGTTTTGCCAGCATACTAGAAAAGAAATTTTACAATGACAGTGGAATTATTTTCCCAATTCAAGATTTTAAACATTCTCTGAACTTCCCAAAATCCTTTCTCTAAAGCTGCTTTATCCTATACAAGGCAGGTTAGTAGCAAATGCATACAACAGATTGGGGATTAACATCTAACAAATGGTATTATACATCTAACATGTAGAAACTGACTGAACATCCTATGTACGGACTCAACCTTACTCATGAGTGCTTAAAAACATTAAATTATGAAAAGATAGGTCAAGAGAACCTTCCTTGATGCTATTCAATAATTGCTCAGCCCCATAAACCAAATTCTGGAAGTTCTCATATATGTGGGTTAGCATATGCATGTCACGTATTTTTGAGGACCCTGTTCCTATCAAAAACTTATTACGTGCATGAAAAGTTTTTTCCTACATGGTCAGTGTGACTGAGATGTGCAGTAACCATCACTCAGCTGGTTTGTATGGTGCACCGAGTCATTTTTGCTTACCCAGGCAGGACCACACTTGCTACATGCACCTAGAAACATACTAATTATGCTTTAGTCTAATGTGTCTTACCTATCTGTGCAATGTATATCTATAAAAATTCAAGTTTTAGTGTCTACAGTGCAGTAATCAGTTGCAAAATTTAAGCCTGATCTAACACAATCATATGCAGTATTTTCCGTTGTTGTCATTCAGAACTGAGGCAACTAATTTTATATCTGGCATCAGTATTCAAGAATAATTAAGACCTAGACAGCCATATTTTTTCTACATTTTTCCATATTTCTAGGCAAGGAAATGTAGCGTATGTTAAATAATCTAATGTACTGTACATCAAATACATGTTCTAGGCTATCACACTAATACAATAGTATATAGGACTACTACCTAGTTATTTCTCTCATTCTCCTATTCACTTGTGAAGTGAATAGGAATATAAAAGTAATGCATAACATTAAAGACTTTCATCTTGATTTAAGTTTTTGGAACTCTGATGTCTGTATTTATGATGTTTCAATTACATAGATATGTATAATCAAACTCCATTCTCTCTTATTCTATATCAGTGACAGCGGCGACTGTGCATCTGATGTGTTGCTTTAAAGGGTCTTGTTAATAACCATGAACAAAAAAGTGACAAACTTGAATCTGAAGATTTCAATGATATTCAACATTAATACTGACACTAAATTAATACTCATCATATAATGTGAAACCAAAAGATTTTATAATCAAATATGAAATCAAATTTGTGAAAATATGCAATAAAATATGGAGATGTGAAACTTCCAAATACTAATGCTTGCTACTCAGCAACTATATCAAAAAACAAGTTATTTTTCAATAAAAAACCAGAAATACTGGTTTTATATGTTTCATTGCTAGTACAAGCAATCTCGTCTACAGCCACTGTAACTATGAATCATAATTAAAGTCTGACTTTTGTTTACAAAACATAAATCTAATTCAAAAACCCAAAAATAGTTTTGTCATTGTGGAACAGGACCAATACAGTATGTCTGGAAACAGTATTTGCTATCAAATCACTTAATTATAACTTGACTGAAAAATCTTTTACTGAATGCACTTCAACATGATCATGTGTCAAAAAATTCTTTAAGGCAAGAAACAATTCTACTGAATATACTTTTCTTTCAATTTTTACCTTACCTACCTTCATCATAAAATGCCTGTCTGTTCAATACATAACAATCTTCATAAAAATGAAATAAATCACAATAAGCAGAGAAAAAAAAAGGTTATTTTTTTTCCATTTCACTACAATCTGGCTCACTGCCAAGTTCTGAATGTAGACAATTCTCAAGTCATCACTTAGTAGAATCACTTCCTTCATAGAAAATCAAGTTACTGACCTCTGTTGTTTATTGCTTCCTGGGGGCTGTGACAACTATACATCACCTGAGAGTAAATTTTCCTACTGATGTCATTTGGGATCAGCCCTTCACTTAAGTACTGGAGTAACTCGAGATAACTTCACTCATTTACACTGACGGTGAGAAGCCACATTGGATAATAATTATGGTATGGTTGGTAATGGTAGTACCTGTATCATAACCGCTCACGCAACCAACCAATATAACCTTGGCATTCCAAAACTGGCCTCAAGCAAACTCCGTGTTGATTCGTGTGAACTGTGAACCAGCGCCACCTACAAATCTTTCTCCTGTTGGTCACAGTATGGCGGTACCATACAATATCAATAAGGTAATCAATATATCGGTTACGTCCTTACTTCAGTAATACATCCAGTTTCTCAACTGCAGTAATTAGGAAGTAGGTCACTTAGGAAAACGTAGACAATCCTTTCTGCGCGTTCACTCCGCGCGTCCCTGGCTTTTGTTATGGTAAGAGTTGGCGATTAATTACAAGGCAAATAATAGATCAAAATATCAGAATAACCTCTTGTGATATGGCATAAAAATCATGCTTATAAAAGGTGCATTGGACCATAGTTGGATCAATCGAAAATTCCCTCTGTTTGCCAGACAAGTTGCAAAGGCTTTCTTGAATCGCAAGATCACAGCGGGAACTATGGATGGCATGTCAGGAAATGGAATTAATTAATACGATTAATACAGACATACAGCAACAAAATCATTCTTACCTATGACAATAAGACTGCAGATATTCCGTTATATTCTCTGATATTATAATTTTTTGACTGTTCGTCCTACAAGTATATGGAGACAAGGAATACGGACAACTCAAGGAAAATATCAATCTACATACTACCACATCTTAAAACAGGCTAATCCTACAACAGCAAAGCTGATAACTAAACGTTGCTATCTTTCAACAGTCATCATTTTCCATGTGATTACACTGAAATTAAAATCCAACTGGCTTTCCCATAAGGAAATCTGCGGCCTTCAAAAAACAACCGCTGAAATATATTTCTATTTCATTTCACTAACCGTGCTGTCATGTTACATTAATACTCTCCTTATGGATATTGTGAAAGTAATGTTTCATTCCACACATTTTCATAAAGCACAATAACGTTTCATGATTTTTTTCCCCCTATTTAGGTGACATGGTAGGCCTTACCCAGCCGCAAAGCAGTGATGAGTTTGGGAATGAAGTTCCTCCCTGTGTTCATACATTAAGGTCACCAAAAAATTAGTTACTTCTGAAGGCAACCCTAAATATTCCTTAGCCACAGGGAGAAAATAAGGTTATTTAGGTAAAATAGAGCCCTGTCCACTCTTGGAAATCTGAGGGACGTGTTATATCTGCTTTAGGATGCAGCCTACAGTGTCAGTTCGTCATCCAAAGCAAATAAAAATGTCGTCTAGATAATAGTGATATTTACAGTGACTAGCATTTATACATCATCCAAAACTAGTGAAGATATAATGCATGCATTTATAGTAAAAAATAACTCTGTACTCTAGCCCAACAAAAACTGTCTTGGACAAGCTATAAATAGCCCGATATTTTGTGATTTCATAAAGGTCGTTCAATTCTATACACAGTTCGTGTTGAGTCAATGTGATAAAGTGGACATGCTGTATCTATTAGGGAGGGACTCGCCAATATGTCAAGACTTTTTACGATCTTCAGACCATATACGTTCGAAAGACAAAAGAGTATCAGTATAGGAAAAGATGAAAATTGACGCTTTCTAAAAAAAGAAAAAAATCAGAAAAATCTTCATCAATACCGAAATATATGTTCAAATTCTGATAACTTTTATGTACCGAAATACTTTAGTCTATTACAGATCTTGGACTGTTGATATTGCGTGTATGTCCAGCATATCAGTCAAACAAACATTCACGAAAAATTAAATATTTCAGGCAATACTTCCGTTGCTGTATTACAAATATTTCATAATCCCTAACTTATCTGGTATAATTTTAACTGTTAATGGCTAGTTGTGCACGGTCAACAAATGAATTGATGAATTATTGTTTGAATATAATCATGCTTGCCAGCGAAATCTATTACATCTCTTTATGTCCAATTATTTCCTTGTCATATATATATATATATTGTCGCTGTCTCCCGCGTTAGCAAGGTAACGCAAGGAAACAGACGAAAGAATGGCTCAACCCACCCACATACACATGTATATACATACACGTCCACACACGCACATATACATACCTATACATCTCAACGTATACATATATATACACAAACAGACATATACATATATACACATGTACATAATTCCTAGCCTGCCCTTATTCATTCCCGTTGCTACCCCGCCACACATGAAATAATCCCCTCCCCTGCATGTGCGCGAGGTCGCGCTAGGAAAGGACAACAAAGGCCCCATTCGTTCACACTCAGTCTCTAGCTGTCATGTATAATGCACCTAAACCACAGCTCCCTTTCCACATCCAGGCCCCACAAAACTTTCCATGGTTTACCCCAGAAGCTTCACATGCCCTGGTTCAATCAATTGACAGCACGTCGACCCTGGTATACCACATCGTTCCAATTCACTCTATTCCTTGCACGCCTTTCACCCTCCTGCATGTTAAGGCCCTGATCACAAAATCTTTTTCACTCCATCTTCCCCCTCCAATTTGGTCTCCCACTTCTCGTTCCCTCCACCTCTGACACATATATCCTTTTTGTCAATCATTCCTCACTCATCTCTCCATGTGACCATACCATTTCAAAACACCCTCTTCTGCTCTCTCAACCACACACTTTTTATTACCACGCATCTGTTACCCTTTCATTAGTTACTCGATCAAACCACCTCACACCACATATTGTCCTCATATTTCCAGCACATCCCTGGGGATAGGGGAGAAAGAATACTTCCCACGTATTCCCTGCGTGTCGTAGAAGGCGACTAAAAGGGGAGGGAGCGGGGGCTGGAAATTCTCCCCTCTCGTTTTTGTTTTTAATCTTCCAAAAGGAGCAGAGAAGGGGCCAGGTGAGGATATTCCCTCAAAGGCCCAGTCCTCTGTTCTTAACGTTACCACGCTAACGCAGGAAATGGCGAATAGTATGAAAATAATTATATATATATATATATATATATATATATATATATATATATATATATCGTTTAGAGCTGATATATATATATATATATATATATATCGTTTAGAGCTGATATATATATATATATATATATATATATATATATATATATATATATATATATATATATATATATATATATATATATCTTTTCTTTCGTACTATTCGCCATTTCCCGCAATAGCGAGGTAGTATTAAGAACAGAGGACTGGGCCTAAGAGGGAATATCCTCACCTGGCCCCCTTCTCTGCTCCTTCTTTTGGAAAATTGAAAAAAACGAGAGGGGAGGATTTCCAGCCACCCGCTCCCTCCCCTTTTAGTCGCCTTCTACGACACGCAGGGAATACGTGGGAAGTATTTTTTTTTTTTTCCAAAAAGAAGGAACAGAGAAGAGGGCCAGGTGAGGATATTCCCTCAAAGGCCCAGTCGGGGAAAATTGATATCGACACTTGCAATTGGAAATTAGGTTGGGTCGCAGCGAAATCTGTAGTTCCATTTTTCTTCCGTGGAGCAGTCTGATGCCCCTATACAGTGACGTTATCCTAGGCTTTATGCTTCTTAAATTGTTATGCAAATAGTTAGTTAGATTGTTCCTTATTATTTCATCACGCAGAATGACTGGTTATAAATTTCAACATCGTTTAGAGCTGATATATATATATATATTTTATAGTATTCGCTATTTCCCGCGATAGCGAGGTAGCGTTAAGAACAGAGCCAATTGCAGATGCGACCTTTAATTGCCAAAAAAATCAAGTCTGAAATTTGTCTTGAAAATCATTTTATGCACTCAATTATGAACACAATATTAATAGCAGCCATGGTAAAGATGCAGTTGTGTTGAGTGGACAAATAAGTATCTTCTATGAACGTACAGTAGCAATACAATGATACATTGTCTAGTATCTCACAACTAATGCGGTTGGCTGAAAATCCTCATGCTTAAATCATAGACACAATTGTCAGTGTATGACAGAGTCCATTTTACGCAAAGCGATTCGAACAATTAATATTATATGCATAAATCCCGATCTAATTACCCTGATATGGAGATTGTGAATGTAAAGGATCTGATACGATTTTGTTTCTAAAAAAAATAAAAGGAAACCTCACGTCATCGTTCATAAAATCTATTGTGATAATGGTAACATCTGACATAACGGTTCATTCGCCATTTCCGCAGTCGATTTCTCCTTTCCCTTTAAAACGTTGAGATAGGCTTCTCAGTCTTTCCGTCTAGCCTTATGACTGATTCACGTTTCTGTTCTCATGATGAAAGACTCATTCCTAACATAGCGTGAGACTTGTGTATCCCCATTCTTCCCTCATCACAAGTCCAACATCGCTCGGTCACCTTTTAGTCTCAAACTGGGTGACAAGATGTACGTGTAAGCTGGCTTGACGTTGAACATTTTGTCGCTGACCTTTCAACTTTTATTTGCTCATCTTTAATAAAAGTCGTTTGCTTCAGAACAGCGTGACTAGCTGCTAACACGTTTTGTTATTTGGTTTTAAGAACACTAAAGTTTCTTAGCTTCAGATGCTGGTCGTAATTTCAGGATTTCCCTTTTCCGCTCATTCTTTCCTCTCTCTTGTCATTTACGTCTCCTACGCCAATGGCAGTCTACAGACATATATTTCAGGAGAAAGTCCAGTAGCCCAGAGACTGAGTGGAAAGATCATAATTATTAATGGTTATATATACATATCGTTTTTGTACAGATATATCTGAGCGTGCACAGGTATATTAATCTATATTCAATATCTTTTAGCATTTTTGGTTCCTCGGTTACCATTAACAAGCCATGCAAGTAAATGCATGACAGTAGTTTGTTAATGCGTATCATTTAGGCCCACCGTTTGGTTACGACCACCAGCTCTCCAGCTGTACTGTCATTTCAGCCTTACACATCGTGCCACATCCACGATTTAACATTCCCATTTGGGTTACTCAGCTCTGCTTGCCCCCTGAATTTGTTAAAATTGGGCTACTTTTGAATCAAGACAGCAACGTCACACAAACAATCCTTCTTTAATCTATACAAATATATATGAATATAAGTACATACAACGGAAAAATATAACATAAAGCAGCTAGCATACGGCTCCATTTTTTTTCTCGTAGATGACTGGAATATGATTACAGAAAAATGTTGAAAATATTGATGATATATAAGTTGGTATTCTTGGCCGTGGCTGAAAACCATTGACTTACAAAATCTAGCGTCTTAATTTCTTCATGTGTGATTAGTGTTACATCCCACGTAATGTCTTAGCTACCAATTCAGATTATAATGAAACTAATGTTTCAGTGCAGTGCATCTTCCTGTATGTATTTCATTCCAAGTGCGTTGATTATATCAGAAGGAATATATTCTTTCCCTTAATGTAAAACAGGTAATTTTCTCAGTAAATAACGTCCCAGCTACAGTTGCTTTATCAAGGTTGCTCTTAATAAAGCCATCCATTGGTTATACATCTAAATGAGTGTTAACGCAGATACATTCCAATTTGTAATATTTTGGTTACCATTCCAACTCTGTCGAGCTGAGAAAGCTGTCCGGTTTAAAGTTTGAGATATCTTTTAAAGGAAACATCTAATTCTGTGTAACTACCTTGAAGTTTGGTGGGTATTTTTTCAAGCTAAAAAGTGCTTAATAACCATTCAATTCAAGCGCTTTACAGATTTTACACAATCTTGAGGCAACATTAATATTAATCAGCTGTTCCCGCGTTCCTTCAGAAGTGGAAAACGGTACAACACCGTCGTTTCCTTCTGACTCTTCTTGGTTGATCTCAAAAGTTAAGAGAGATAAAAAAAACCGTCCGTATATCAGTGATCTCTGCAAGCAGAGACCTTGTGAATCTAAAGACAAAGATAGCAATCTTGCAAGCCAGGACCAGGAGGTTTACGAAGCCCTTGATCTGCAGAGCCCACTACAGCCACTGATTTATCCTGATGGGAACAATGCAGGCTAAAGCCAAGGCCAAGAAGAGCATATAAACTACCTCCTAAAAGAACAGTGATTGTACATACCATCTTTTCGTGATCTCCAAGCCCAAAATTGTTTGTTGAGTGCATGACAACCAAGCCCAGGGAATGCTCACTTCGACTCCCGCGCAAATGTGTTAAAGGACCAACAGCCTGTGGTGAGAAAAACAAATTTATTGTATATTTATGGGCGATTGGGCCTGTATCTTACCAGTAATTATTATCAATTGATCTAGCTTTATCTATACATTATGTACACATTAACTAGGGAGTTTAATGTGTATGTTCACATGGACTCCCGCGCAAAGAGAACCGTCAGCCGAGGTCAGCAAGAGCAACATTATCGGATGTTCATGGGCCATTCAGTGTGCATCTAAAACAAGCCATTATAATCATATTCAGTTGGCTCTGTCGATTCATTTCGCATACATTTACCAAGGAGATTAAGGTGGGTGTGTCTTGTATGTAATATGAACCAAAGTTGAGGCTGTAATCGTGTGAATGTCTTGTCAAGCGGAGGAGAACGAATGGCGGTTCATGTCTGGTGTATGCTCTGCAAAACCGAAAGAATTTGCCAAGCAACATTGTTCACTACCTTTCTTTTTGGATGCTTTTAGTTGCTCAGTATTGAATTGTTTCCTGTATAGTGAATATTTATGGCAAATCTGAAACGGAGGTTAAGCTGAATAGCAGAGGCGCAATAATGATGCTCTAATGCCATAGTGTTCGCTGACATGGTAAAAAAGAAAAAAAATGTCAGGAAGATGAAGATTTTACATTGCTTGTATGCTTATGGAAGATAGGATGGGGTGCTTGTCAATGGTCTCATAATTCCTACTCGACCTGGCAATCTCGAGTTCATAGCTCGCATTGCTGTGAATGCCCAACCAGCAGGTCTGGATTAACCATAACGGTATTTAGGTTGTTAGGCTCCCACGTGATCCAGGGGTTCGAGTTGAGGTCCTATTTTTTTTTACCCCAATTTCATAATCCCAATTTGTCACAAGGTTGGTTTAGTGATATGTTTCATGCCACACGAAGGAAAGACGCCTTTCTTAGAATTGTAGGCTATTTGTTAATGTCCATATTTTTGCTGTTGTAAGTATGAGTAGAGAGATATTTGTGTGAAGACTTTACGGATTATGTACAATATATAGTACATATATAGGCCTTCCCCCCCTCCCCCTTTTTTTTCAGTCATAGGACCCTTCCCAGCCTAAATCCGGTGCACTTGTGGACATGAATAAGTCTTTATTTCTTATTCAGTTTATCAACAACTGCCATAAACTCCTGCGATGATGAAGAAAGACTGAAGTATCAAAGACATAACGTCTCCATAAGGAATTTATCGCATACGTGCCACAGCCATCATCGCAACACGGTGAACAGTGACATTTCAGGTAAAGCAAATGTTTTCTGTTTCGATAAAAGTATAATTCGTATTAAATGTCACAAGATTGTAAAGTGTATTTGATAATCGATAGATTATTCCTGTCTTACTCTTTGCTTAGAATCCATGTACGATGGCATGTGGGAATTTTTATACTAAAATTCCTCTGAATTTCTCCATCTATAGATACTAAGTAGTCATACCTATTGTATTGTATTCCTCTTTAAGTTGAAACTTAGGTTCCATCTTCACTGGCAAGTCTTCGAGTTCAGTAACCTTCATTGTTGTTTATTTGCAAACATTTGTTATGCATATGATAAATACTTTTATTCTTTTTAGCTGTGGATAATAGAGTTGACTCTTCTACTTTTCTTCAGTTGTAGATGACAGAGGTGTTTTTGTAGTTGAACTCCATGTTGTGGGTGTTTCAGCTCTTTGACCTTTCTCAAATTCGTCATGGTTTGGTTTCTCGCTCAAGTATAAGATGTCTTTGATGGTGAACTGTCCCATAGGGTTTCTCCACATGGTTCCTTCGACCCTGTCCTTCATAAATCGAACTGACCCTAGTGGGATTTCTCATTCGCATTCATTATCAACATTCCCCTTTTAACATCCTTGAATTCGCATTACGTGTCGACTTTTGTTTTGCCAGGTTCATGTACTCTAGATTTACCTCAGCGCACGTAAGATGTTCGCTCGTAAGTAAGTCCTTCGCGTAAGCTGTTCACTTAACCATTCACTTCAACAACTTTGACTATCAATCACTTCATTCACGACCCTCCGTATACTAGTCCACTTCATTCTTTTGCAGCTTTTCTTGTGACCTAAATGAATCTCCGTATGTGAATTACAGTCTTTATGGACTCTTCATCCCTTACTCGATGGAATGATTTATTTTTCCAGGATGTATGTTCTGAGTCTAGTGTTTTATGTAGAACCTCACACTTGTTCGAATAGTCAAAGTCGATATATATATATATATATATATATATATATATATATATATATATATATATATATATATATATTACATATATATATTATATATAATATATATATTATATATATAATATATATATTATATATATGTATATATATATATATATATATATATATATATATATATATATATATATATATATATATATAGAACGGTATCAGTATTTTCAAAGATGAGCCATGGATAGCTTGCCTAGATAAAGTGCGACTTCCCTCGAACATAATAGGCGAGCTCAGCGAGTTGTGATCCCTGAGCATGCTAACAGTTGATACAATTTCTCGGTAACGTATCCTCAGTCTTTGCTTTCGCTTTGTCGCCATTGAGCACTTGACGTAGCTTCATGATGGACGATGATCGATGTGAAGTGAGGCTCCTCTGGCCCACTTGTACACGAGGATTTCGAGAGAAGGTCTACACGGGCATGCAGCAGGCGATCCGACGCCGATCAACCCCCGCGCACTTTCACTCCCCCTTCGGCTCCTGCCAGCCAACCGGACACTCACCTCCCTTGCCAAGTGTCTGCCGGTACTTTCACCAGTAGACACCGCACTTACCGCTGCTCCCAGCTTCTCCCCCCCCACTCAAAGCTCAACGCTTGCAGTCTTTCTCGCGCTCCTTCATGATAGGATCAGCTTAACGCTCAATTTGAATCGGGTTGTCATTGCTCACACCTCAACCGTTCACACGACCAGGGAGAACAGAGCCACAAGTAGTTGGTGGGGTAAATGGCTTAGTTATTTTGCTCTTCCGTCCGACTCCACAGATTTCACGTAATAATAAAAGTAATAATGAAAGTCTGCTTTACGGTTCGGTAGATGTATTTTTCTTACACATCCTCAAGAAATGTAATGATGGTGAAACATTAAATGGCGTCATTCCGTGGTTTCTCCGTGATTGCTACAGATTTTAGTTTAATTTATTCCTGACTGCACCATGCAGCTCCAGGGGTTGTCTGCGTTAACCGCGACTCCACAAACAAACAAACAAAGCAGGACCGCTACTGCCTCAGTTCCCTCCAAGTTGTTATCCACCAAGCTTCCACACTGCCCCACCCCCCTGCTGTCTCAAGGCACCCCCAGTCCCCTCCAAGTTGTTCAGTCCACCAAACTTCCAACCCCCATCTCCCACCCTCGAGTGTCTATCTAAGCCTCAGTCCCCTTCTCTCACTAGGGCCTGACACCCTCCTGGTTTTTTCTTTCCACTATGCTTTCCAATGTCATTTTGGACGATAAAACTCAAGCTGGAACGAACACGTCAGCGCCATCGAAAAAAAAACAAAAAACCTCGAACATTCGTCGTCAAAACACTCGCTCGGACTCCACGCGTCCAAACTCGTAAACATCTATAGAACTTTCTCGCATAGAGGCGGTAACACACTGGTCCTCCTGACTCTCCTCCCCCCCAACCACTTTGAACAACATTGGACTGCCGGTCTTGAATTGTCTGATCCTCAGTTAAATCGCACCACTTTTATATTGTGTCTTATTTTTCTCTTATATTTTCAACCATTATAATCTATTTATATCAGTTAACCGTTAGGTCTTATTCTTCTTCATCTCTCATGAGTAACTTCACAAGCTTTTTTCTCGGGTGAAGCTACCTTCTCCCCCAACTTCACACTACTCCACATAACTCCTCAATCCCGGTTCACCTTGTGTGCCTCAGGATGGCCTGTCCACCAGCTACCCCGGTCGCCGGCCAAAGACCATTTGAAACATATTTGAACTTGGATTAGATTTAAGGACAGCCTTAAGACACTTCAGAACCTTCCTAATTAGGAAGACGGCGGCGATAAATTTGTTACTGAATTCTATTTTTGTATCTTTAAGACTGACTGTCCTTTGGGGGGGGGGGGTAACAACGCACCGTGCAAGACGCGAGTTCCATCGATGTATTTAACCATGTCGGTCACTTGACCAATCTCCTGGGAAGTATTTTCCTTCTTAAATTATTTACATTAGGCGTCTGTGAATGAATTATTATTATTATTATTATTATTATTATTATTATTATTATATGTATTATTATTATTATTATTGTATTATATTATTATTATTATTATTATTATTATTATATATTGTATTATTTTATTTTATTATCATTATTATTATTATTATTATTATATATTGTATTATTTTATTATTTTTATTATCATTATTATTATTATTATTATTATTATTATTATTATTATTATCATTATTATTATTATTATTATTTTAATTGGTATTAACTCAAAGGTGTCCGCCAACAGGGCCGGGATCCCGGTCCCGGAATGGATCCCGGCTCCTTTATCGGTTCCCAACCCCTTAGTCTGGTATCCGCCTCCCAACCCCAAGGCCGGATCACATAGCCCCTGCAGGCTGCCCATGACAGGGAAGGCACTGGGCATCAGAACACCCCGTCCCCCAGTACTGGCCGGCTGTACCTTGGGCCTCAGGCTTCCCCACCACTCAAGCCGGGTCTGCGGACCACGGCCCACCCCAGTTCTGGGTAAACCCCCCTACCCCCCCCTATCTGTGGTCGGTCTCCCTCCCTCCAAGACCAGTACCCTCCCGTCCTGGCCCGGGGTCCTCCCCTTCACGGAAAACGGTTTCCCTCCACGACTGACGGGGACACACACCCCTCCCCTTCCCCATTCCTTGACTGGGAACCCCATGTCTAAACCGGGTCCCCTCCTTCCTGACAGGGTTGGGTTTTCTCCTCCCCTTCCCGGGTCCCATTCCCCCACCCTGACTAGGTTCCCTCCCCCCACCAGGCCGGGTCTCTCCCCCCGCCACCACCGTCCGGGGCTCAGCCGTAGTAGGTATAAACAAACATACTCTCGTATAATGGCTGATCGATGATGCAAGCGACTCTGTTATATATCAATGACGTGCAGCGGTTGGCGGCTCCTTGGAGGTGTGCTGGTTGGAGGCTGGGCTCCCAGGCACGTCCCCCCTCCTCCTCCCCCTCGAGGTGGAGGTGTTTCTTCAGGTTAGAAGAAGCTTTGGCACCTGCTGCCTCCACCCATGAGGCACCTTTTTGGGGTTTTACCTCCTTCGAAGCCTCGTTACCTAGAGCATTAGGGCGCGGTATGTACCTACTGTCATGCTCGCCTGACAAGTAGTTGGGTGCACGTCATCGTACTTACCTTGACAATACCAGCTGACCCACCATCATACTCACCTGACAATACCAGCTGACCCACCATCATACTCACCTGACACTACCAGCTACCCACCATCATACTCACCTGACAATATCAGGTACCCACCATCATACTCACCTGACAATATCAGGTACCCACCATCATACTCGCCTGACAATACCAACTGACCCACCATCATACTCACCTGACAATACCAACTGACCCACCATCATACTCACTTGACAATATCAGGTACCCACCATCATACTCACCTGACAATACCAGCTAACCCACCATCATACTCACCTGACAATATCAGGTACCCACCATCATACTTACCTGACAATATCAGGTACCCACCATTATACTCACCTGACATAACCAGGTACCCACCATCATACTTACCTGACAATACCAGCTAACCCACCATCATACTCACCTGACAATATCAGGTACCCACCATCATACTCACGTGACAATATCAGGTACCCACCATTATAATCTCCTGACAATAACAGCCAACCCACCATCATACTTACCTGACAATACTAGGTACCCACCATCATACTCACCTGACAATACCAGCTAACCCACCATCATACTCACCTGACAATATCAGGTACCCACCATTATACTCTCCTGACAATAACAGCCAACCCACCATCATACTTACCTGACAATACCAGGTACCCACCATCATACTCACCTGACAATACCAGCTGACCCACCATCATACTCACCTGACAATACTAGGTACCCATCATCATACTCACCTGACAATACTAGGTACCCACCATCATACTCACCTAACAGTACCAGGTACACATCATCATACCTGACAATACCAGCTAACCCACCATCATACTCACCTGACAATACCAGGTACCCACCATCATACTCACCTGACAGTACCAGGTACCCACCATCATACTCACTTGACAATACTAGGTACCCCCCATCATACTCACCTGACAGTACCAGGTACCCACCATCATACTCATTTGACAATACTAGGTACCCATCATCATACTCACTTGACAATACCAATTACCCACCATCATACCCGACAATACCAAGTACCCACCATCATACTCACCTGACAGTACCAGGTACCCATCATCATACTCACCTGACAATACCAAGTACCCACCATCATACCTGACAGTACCAGGTACCCACCATCATACTCACCTGACAATACCAGGTACCCATCATCATACTCACCTAACAATACCAAGTACCCACCATCATACCTGACAGTACCAGGTACCCACCATCATACTCACCTGACAATACCAGGTACCCACCATCATACTCACCTGACAATACCAGCTAACCCACCATCATACTCACCTGACAATACCAGGTGCCCACCATCGTACTCACTTGACAATACTAGGTACCCACCATCATACTCACCCGACAGTACCAGGTACACATCATCATACTCACCTGACAATACCAGGTACCCACCATCATACTCACCTGACAATACCAGGTACCCACCATCATACTCACCTGACAATACCAGCTAACCCACCATCATACTCACCTGACAATACCAGGTACCCACCATCATACTCACCTGACAATACCAGCTAACCCACCATCATACTCACCTGACAATACCAGGTACCCACCATCATACTCACCTGACAATACCAAGTACCCACCATCATACTCACCTGACAGTACCAGGTACCCACCATCATACTCACCTGACAATACCAAGTACCCACCATCATACTCACCTGACAGTACCAGGTACCCACCATCATACTCACCTGAGGGGTAATCTCTAAATATTCGTCTACAAATACCATTTGCTACGTCATATTACGTCATCTCTTCCTTGTTTCTAAATTCCTCCTTCTTTTCCTCCAGTGGACCCCCCCATAGTATGGCCTTCGCGCTATGTGGATTCTAGTCTTTCTTCATCTTACAACTAAAAACATTCCACATCCTTTACACTTTCAACCATGACGCCTGCAACCACATGCACCGTCTTCAGAAGCTATGATGAATTTTGCCGTTTGGTCTAACATTAATTTAAGGCACCGCTAAACTACCTAATAACCCAACTAGCCTGTTAGTTCATCTGCTCGTTCACTTCTCGTCTGATATAGTCCGCTTTAGTCTGCTGTGCACAGTGTATTCATAGCCAGCATATAGAGAAAGCCCACGTTCTTTGGCAAGGACTTTTGACCCTCTCATAAGTACCATTCGCCTGTATCACTTGGTAAGGCAGACAGTGTCTTGCCTTTGCAAGGACGCGCCTTAGCATGTGTCTGGCTGATCAAGAGCCAGGTGGGGCCAGAGGCTCATGTCATGCGGAGTTGCAGGATGAGGGTGTACGCCCCTAGACCTGCCTACCAGTGATACAGAAACCTGGAAATTGTGTGTGTGTGTGTGTGTGTGTGTGTGTCGGGGGGGATGATGATATTACACACAATATATATGTATATATTTATATTATCATTTTTTATTATACTTTGTCGCTGTCTCTCGCGTTAGCGAGGTAGCGCAAGGAAACAGACGAAAAAATGTCCAAACCCACCCACATACACATGTATATACATACACGTCCACACACGCACATATACATACCTATACATTTCAACGTTTACATATATATACATACACAGACATATACATATATACACATGTACATAATTCATACTTGCTGCCTTTATTCATTCTTGTCGCCACCCCGCCACACATGAAATGACAACCCTCTCCCCCTACCATGCGCGCGAGGCAGCGCTAGGAAAAGACAACAAAGGCCACATTCGTTCACACTCAGTCTCTAGTTGTCATGTATAATGCACCGAAACCACAGCTCCCTGTTAATATCTAGGCCCCACAAAACTTTCCATGGTGTACCCCAGACGCTTCACATGCCCTGGTTCAATCCATTGACAGCACGTCGACCCCGGTCTAGCACATCGTTCCAGTTCACTCTTATTTCTTGCACGCCTTTCACCGTCCTGCATGTTCAGGCCCCGATCACTTAAAATCTTTTTCACTCCATCTTGCCACCTCCAATTTGGTCTCCCACTTTTCCTCGTGGGAGGGATATATATATATATATATATATATATATATATATATATATATATATATATATATATATATATATATATATATATATATATTACAGTAGTTACAAATCCACATAATCACCGCCAAAGTCTGGAACCTTCTCTACCACAGTCGTCAGCGTGAATACCACTTCTTCATGTAGCATGCATTTCACCACCACCATAACCACCGCTCCTGTTCTACCCCGGCGCCACCACCACAGTCACCGCTGCTGCACCCACCATTTATCACAGCCGCCACCATCACCATCGTCAAAGACGGCACTCGCACAACCGTCTTAACTGCATCCGCGCACACGTGTGTGTGTGTGTGTGTGTATTGTGTCCTCGTAAACACGCGGGTGCATAAAGAAACCAGTCCTGATATGGCGATAAGAGAGGAAATTCACTCGGACAGGTAAAGTCTGACCCACTGTGTCCGGGTGAGGTACCTGTGATAACGAGGAGGAGGAGGAGACTTTGTGCCCCTCTTGATAACGTGGAGGAGGAGGAGTATTTGTGCCCCTCTTGATAACGAGGAGGAGGAGGAGAACTTGTTGCCCCTCTTGATAACGAGGAGGAGGAGGAGAATTTGTGCCCTTCTTGATAACGAGGAGGAGGAGGAGAATTTTTGCCCCTCTTGATAACGAGGAGGAGGAGGAGGAGAATTTGTGCCCCACTTGATAACGAGGAGGAGGAGGAGAACTTGTGCCCCTCTTGATAACGAGGAGGAGGAGGAGAACTTGTGCCCCTCTTGATAACGAGGAGGAGGAGGAGAATTTGTGCCCCTCTTGATAACGAGGAGGAGGAGGAGACCTTGTGCCCCTCTTGATAACGAGGAGGAGGAGGAGTATTTGTGCCCCTCTTGATAACGAGGAGGAGGAGGAGAACTTGTTGCCCCTCTTGATAACGAGGAGGAGGAGGAGAACTTGTGCCCCTCTTGATAACGAGGAGGAGGAGGAGTATTTGTTGCCCCTCTTGATAACGAGGAGGAGGAGGAGACCTTGTGCCCCTCTTGATAACGAGGAGGAGGAGGAGTATTTGTTGCCCTTCTTGATAACGAGGAGGAGGAGGAGAACTTGTGCCCCTCTTGATAACGAGGAGGAGGAGGAGAACTTGTGCCGCTCTTGATAACGAGGAGGAGGAGGAGAACTTGTTGCCCCTCTAGATAGGCGGTAGGTAAACACACTGGTCCTCCTGACTCTCCTCCCCCCCAACCACTTTGAACAACATTGGACTGCTGGTCTTGAATTGTCTGATCCTCAGTTAAATCGCACCACTTTTATATTGTGTCTTATTTTTCTCTTATATTTTCAACCATTATAATCTATTTATATCAGTTAACCGTTAGGTCTTATTCTTCTTCATCTCTCATGAGTAACTTCACAAGCTTTTTTCTCGGGTGAAGCTACCTTCTCCCCCAACTTCACACTACTCCACATAACTCCTCAATCCCGATTCACCTTGTGTGCCTCAGGATGGCCTGTCCACCAGCTACCCCGGTCGCCGGCCAAAGACCATTTGAAACATATTTGAACTTGGATTAGATTTAAGGACAGCCTTAAGACACTTCAGAACCTTCCTAATTAGGAAGACGGCGGCGATAAATTTGTTACTGAATTCTATTTTTGTATCTTTAAGACTGACTGTACTTGGGGGGGGAGGGGGGGGTAACAACGCACCGTGCAAGACGCGAGTTCCATCGATGTATTTAACCATGTCGGTCACTTGACCAATCTCCTGGGAAGTATTTTCCTTCTTAAATTGTTTACACTAGGCGTCTGTGAATGAACTATTATTATTATTATTATTATTATTATTATTATCATTATTTATTGTATTATCATTATCTTATTATTATTATTATTATTATTATTATTACCATTATTTATTGTATTATCATTATCTTATTATTGTATTATTATTATTATTATTATTATTATTATTATTATTATTATTATTATTATTTTGATTGGTATTAACTCAAAGGTGTCCGCCGACAGGGCCGGGATCCCGGTCCCGGAATGGATCCCGGCTCCTTTATCGGTTCCCAACCCCTTAGTCTGGTATCCGCCTCCCAACCCCAAGGCCGGATCACATAGCCCCTGCAGGCTGCCCATGACAGGGAAGGCACTGGGCATCAGAACACCCCGTCCCCCAGTACTGGCCGGCTGTACCTTGGGCCTCAGGCTTCCCCACCACTCAAGCCGGGTCTGCGGACCACGGCCCACCCCAGTTCTGGGTAAACCCCCCTACCCCCCCTATCTGTGGTCGGTCTCCCTCCCTCCAAGACCAGTACCCTCCCGTCCTGGCCCGGGGTCCTCCCCTTCACGGAAAACGGTTTCCCTCCACGACTGACGGGGACACACACTCCCCTCCCCTTCCCCATTCCTTGACTGGGAACCTCATGTCTAAACCGGGTCCCCTCCTTCCTGACGGGGTTGGGTTTTCTCCTCCCCTTCCCGGGTCCCATTCCCCCACCCTGACTAGGTTCCCTCCCTCACCTGGCCGGGTCTCTCCCCCCGCCACCACCGTCCGGGGCTCAGCCGTAGTAGGTATAAACAAACATACTCTCGTATAATGGCTGATCGATGATGCAAGCGACTCTTGTTATATATCAATGACGTGCAGCGGTTGGCGGCTCCTTGGAGGTGTGCTGGTTGGAGGCTGGGCTCCCAGGCACGTCCCCCCTCCTCCTCCCCCTCGAGGTGGAGGTGTTTCTTCAGGTTAGAAGAAGCTTTGGCACCTGCCGCCTCCACCCATGAGGCACCTTTTTGGGGTTTTACCTCCTTCGAAGCCTCGTTACCTAGAGCATTAGGGCGCGGTAGGTACCTACTGTCATGCTCGCCTGACAAGTAGTTGGGTGCACGTCATCGTAATTACCTTGACAGTACCAGTTAACCCACCATCATACTCACCTGACAATACCAGGTACCCACCATCATACTCACCTGACAATATCAGGTACCCACCATCATACTCACCTGACAATATCAGGTACCCACCATCATACTCACCTGACAATACCAACTGACCCACCATCATACTCACCTGACAATACCAACTGACCCACCATCATACTCACTTGACAATATCAGGTACCCACCATCATACTCACCTGACAATACCAACTGACCCACCATCATACTCACTTGACAATATCAGGTACCCACCATCATACTCGCCTGACAATACCAGCTAACCCCACCATCTACTCCTGACATATCAGGTACCCACCATCATACTCCTGCCTGACCATACTCTTACTAGACTCACCGATTACTACCTGTAACATCATCTCCTTGACAATACTGGTACCCACCATCATACTCACCTGACAATACCAGCTGACCCACCATCATACTCGCCTGACATACAGTACCCACCATCATACTCACTGACAATCAGTACCACCATATACTCACTGACATACACTGACCCACCATCATACTCACCTGACAATACCAGCTGACCCACCATCATACTCACCTGACAATACCAGGTACCCACCATCATACTCACCTGACAATACAGGTACCCACCATCATACTCACCTGACAATACCAGGTACCCACCATCATACTCACTTAATACCAAGTACCCACCATCATACTCACCTGACAATACCAGGTACCCACCATCATACTCACCTGACAATATCAGGTACCCACCATCATACTCACCTGACAATATCAGGTACCCACCATCATACTCACCTGACAATACCAGGTACCCACCATCATACTCACTTGACAATAGCAGGTACCCACCATCATACTCACTGACAATATCAGGTACCCACCATCATACTCACCTGACAATACCAGTACCCACCATCATACTCACCTGACAATACCAGGTACCCACCATCATACTCACCTGACAATATCAGGTACCCACCATCATACTCACCTGACAATACCAGGTACCCACCATCATACTCACCTGACAATACCAGGTACCCACCATCATACTCACCTGACAATACCAGGTACCCACCATCATACTCACCTGACAATACCAGGTACCCACCATCATACTCACCTGACAATACCAGGTACCCACCATCATACTCACCTGACAGTACAGGTACCCACCATCATACTCACCTGACAAGTACCAGGTACCCACCATCATACTCACCTGACAGTACCAGGTACCCACCATCATACTCACCTGACAGTACCAGGTACCCACCATCATACTCACCTGACAATACCAAGTACCCACCATCATACCCGACAGTACCAGGTACCCACCATCATACTCACCTGACAATACCAAGTACCCACCATCATACTCACCTGACAGTACCAGGTACCCACCATCATACTCACCTGACAGTACCAGGTACCCACCATCATACTCATCTGAGGGGTAATCTCTAAATATTCGTTTACAAATACCATTTGCTACGTCATATTACGTCATCCCTTCCTTGTTTCTAAATTCCACCTTCTTTTCCTCCAGTGGAACCCCCCATATTATGGCCTTCGCGCTATGTGGATTCTAGTCTTTCTTCATCTTGCAACGAAAAACGTTCCACATCATTTACACTTTCAACCATGACGCCCGCAACCACATGCACCGTCTTCAGAAGCTATGATGAATTTTGCCGTTTGGTCTAACATTAATTTAAGGCACCGCTAAACTACCTAATACCCAACTAGCCTGTTAGTTCATCTGCTCGTTCACTTCTCGTCTGATATAGTCCGCTTTAGTCTGCTGTGCACAGTGCATTCATAGCCAGCATATAGAGAAAGCCCACATTCTTTGGCAAGGACTTTTGACCCTCTCATAAGTACCATTCGCCTGCATCACTTGGTAAGGCAGACAGTGTCTTGCCTTTGCAAGGACGCGCCTTAGCATGTGTCTGGCTGATCAAGAGCCAGGTGGGGCCAGAGGCTCATGTCATGCGAAGTTGCAGGATGAGGGTGTACGCCCCTAGACCTGCCTACCAGTGATACAGAAACCTGGAAATTGTGTGTGTGTGTGTGTGTGTGTGTGTGTGTCGGGGGGATGATGACATTACACACAATATATATATATATATATATATATATATATATATATATATATATATATATATATATATATACTATCATTTTTTATTATACTTTGTCGCTGTCTCCCGCGTTAGCGAGGTAGCGCAAGGAAACAGACGAAAAAATGTCCCAACCCACCCACATACACATGTATATACATACACGTCCACACACGCACATATACATACCTATACATTTCAACGTTTACATATATATACATACACAGACATATACATATATACACATGTACATAATTCATACTTGCTGCCTTTATTCATTCTTGTCGCCACCCCGCCACACATGAAATGACAACCCTCTCCCCCCAACATGCGCGCGAGGCAGCGCTAGGAAAAGACAACAAAGGCCACATTCGTTCACACTCAGTCTCTAGTTGTCATGTATAATGCACCGAAACCACAGCTCCCTGTTAATATCTAGGCCCCACAAAACTTTCCATGGTTTACCCCAGACGCTTTACATGCCCTGGTTCAATCCATTGACAGCACGTCGACCCCGGTCTAGCACATCGTTCCAGTTTACTCTTATTTCTTGCACGCCTTTCACCGTCCTGCATGTTCAGGCCCCGATCACTTAAAATCTTTTTCACTCCATCTTGCCACCTCCAATTTGGTCTCCCACTTTTCCTCGTGGGAGGGATATATATATATATATATATATATATATATATATATATATATATATATATATATATATATATATATATATATTACAGTAGTTACAAATCCACATAATCACCGCCAAAGTCTGGAACCTTCTCTACCACAGTCGTCAGCGTGAATACCACTTCTTCATGTAGCATGCATTTCACCACCACCATAACCACCGCTCCTGTTCTACCCCGGCGCCACCACCACAGTCACCGCTGCTGCACCCACCATTTATCACAGCCGCCACCATCACCATCGTCAAAGACGGCACTCGCACAACCGTCTTAACTGCATCCACGCACACGTGTGTGTGTGTGTGTGTGTGTGTATTGTGTCCTCGTAAACACGCGGGTGCATAAAGAAACCAGTCCTGATATGGCGATAAGAGAGGAAATTCACTCGACAGGTAAAGTCTGACCCACTGTGTCCGGGTGAGGTACCTGTGATAACGAGGAGGAGGAGGAGAATTTGTGCCCCTCTTGATAACGAGGAGGAGGAGGAGAATTTGTGCCCCTCTTGATAACGAGGAGGAGGAGGAGAATTTGTGCCCCTCTTGATAACGAGGAGGAGGAGGAGAACTTGTTGCCCCTCTTGATAACGAGGAGGAGGAGGAGGAGAATTTGTGCCTCTCTTGATAACGAGGAGGAGGAGGAGAACTTGTTGCCCCTCTTGATAACGAGGAGGAGGAGGAGAACTTGTGCCCCTATTGATAACGAGGAGGAGGAGGAGGAGAACTTGTGCCCCTCTTGATAACGAGGAGGAGGAGGAGAACTTGTTGCCCCTCTAGATAGGCGGTAGGTAAACACACTGGTCCTCCTGACTCTCCTCCCCCCCAACCACTTTGAACAACATTGGACTGCTGGTCTTGAATTGTCTGATCCTCAGTTAAATCGCACCACTTTTATATTGTGTCTTATTTTTCTCATATATTTTCAACCATTATAATCTATTTATATTAGTTAACCGTTAGGTCTTATTCTTCTTCATCTCTCATGAGTAACTTCACAAGCTTTTTTCTCGGGTGAAGCTACCTTCTCCCCCAACTTCACACTACTCCACATAACTCCTCAATCCCGGTTCACCTTGTGTGCCTCAGGATGGCCTGTCCACCAGCTACCCCGGTCGCCGGCCAAAGACCATTTGAAACATATTTGAACTTGGATTAGATTTAAGGACAGCCTTAAGACACTTCAGAACCTTCCTAATTAGGAAGACGGCGGCGATAAATTTGTTACTGAATTCTATTTTTGTATCTTTAAGACTGACTGTCCTTTGGGGGAGGGGGGGGGTAACAACGCACCGTGCAAGACGCGAGTTCCATCGATGTATTTAACCATGTCGGTCACTTGACCAATCTCCTGGGAAGTATTTTCCTTCTTAAATTATTTACACTAGGCGTCTGTGAATGAACTATTATTATTATTATCATTATTATTATTATTATTATTATTATTATTATTATTATTATTATTATATATATTATTATTATTATTATTATTATTATTATTATTATTATTATTATTATTATTATTATTATCATTATTTATTGTATTATCATTATCTTATTATTATTACTATTATTATTATTATTATTATTATTATTATTATTATTATTATTATGATTGGTATTAACTCAAAGGTGTCCGCCAACAGGGCCGGGATCCCGGTCCCGGAATGGATCCCGGCTCCTTTATCGGTTCCCAGCCCCTTAGTCTGGTATCCGCCTCCCAACCCCAAGGCCGGATCACATAGCCCCTGCAGGCTGCCCATGACAGGGAAGGCACTGGGCATCAGAACACCCCGTCCCCCAGTACTGGCCGGCTGTACCTTGGGCCTCAGGCTTCCCCACCACTCAAGCCGGGTCTGCGGACCACGGCCCACCCCAGTTCTGGGTAAACCCCCCTACCCCCCCCTATCTGTGGTCGGTCTCCCTCCCTCCAAGACCAGTACCCTCCCGTCCTGGCCCGGGGTCCTCCCCTTCACGGAAAACGGTTTCCCTCCACGACTGACGGGGACACACACTCCCCTCCCCTTCCCCATTCCTTGACTGGGAACCCCATGTCTAAACCGGGTCCCCTCCTTCCTGACAGGGTTGGGTTTTCTCCTCCCCTTCCCGGGTCCCATTCCCCCACCCTGACTAGGTTCCCTCCCCCCACCTGGCCGGGTCTCTCCCCCCGCCACCACCGTCCGGGGCTCAGCCGTAGTAGGTATAAACAAACATACTCTCGTATAATGGCTGATCGATGATGCAAGCGACTCTGTTATATATCAATGACGTGCAGCGGTTGGCGGCTCCTTGGAGGTGTGCTGGTTGGAGGCTGGGCTCCCAGGCACGTCCCCCCCTCCTCCTCCCCCTCGAGGTGGAGGTGTTTCTTCAGGTTAGAAGAAGCTTTGGCACCTGCTGCCTCCACCCATGAGGCACCTTTTTGGGGTTTTACCTCCTTCGAAGCCTCGTTACCTAGAGCATTAGGGCGCGGTAGGTACCTACTGTCATGCTCGCCTGATAAGTAGTTGGGTGCACGTCATCGTACTTACCTTGACAATACCAGGTACCCACCATCATACTCACCTGACAATACCAACTGACCCACCATCATACTCACCTGACAATACTAGGTACCCACCATCATACTCACCTGACAATACCAGGTACCCACCATCATACTCACCTGACAATATCAGGTACCCACCATCATACTCGCCTGACAATACCAGGTACCCACCATCATACTCACCTGACAATACCAACTGACCCACCATCATACTCACCTGACAATACCAACTGACCCACCATCATACTCACTTGACAATATCAGGTACCCACCATCATACTCACCTGACAATATCAGGTACCCACCATCATACTCACCTGACAATATCAGGTACCCACCATCATACTTACCTGACAATATCAGGTACCCACCATCATACTTACCTGACAATACCAGCTAACCCACCATCATACTCACCTGACAATATCAGGTACCCACCATCATACTCACCTGACAATACCAGCTAACCCACCATCATACTCACCTGACAATATCAGGTACCCACCATCATACTCACCTGACAATACCAGCTAACCCACCATCATACTCACCTGACAATATCAGGTACCCACCATCATACTTACCTGACAATACCAGCTAACCCACCATCATACTCACCTGACAATACCAGCTAACCCACCATCATACTCACCTGACAATACCAGCTAACCCACCATCATACTCACCTGACAATATCAGGTACCCACCATCATACTCGCCTGACAATACCAACTGATCCACCATCATACTCACCTGACAATACCAGCTGACCCACCATCATACTCACTTGACAATATCAGGTACCCACCATCATACTCACCTGACAATATCAGGTACCCACCATCATACTCACCTGACAATATCAGGTACCCACCATCATACTTACCTGACAATATCAGGTACCCACCATCATACTTACCTGACAATACTAGCTAACCCACCATCATACTCACCTGACAATATCAGGTACCCACCATTATACTCTCCTGACAATAACAGCCAACCCACCATCATACTTACCTGACAATACCAGGTACCCACCATCATACTCACCTGACAATACCAGCTGACCCACCATCATACTCACCTGACAATACTAGGTACCCACCATCATACTCACCTGACAATACTAGGTACCCACCATCAT
Organism: Panulirus ornatus; assembly: GCF_036320965.1. NCBI lineage: Eukaryota > Metazoa > Arthropoda > Malacostraca > Decapoda > Palinuridae > Panulirus > Panulirus ornatus. The sequence continues at coordinate 9,364,852 of NC_092270.1, forward strand.
ACTCACCTGACAATACCAGCTGACCCACCATCATACTCACCTGACAATACTAGGTACCCACCATCATACTCACCTGACAATACTAGGTACCCACCATCATACTCACCTGACAATACCAGCTGACCCACCATCATACTCACTTGACAATACCAAGTATCCACCATCATACCCGACAATACCAAGTACCCACCATCATACTCACCTGACAATATCAGCTAACCCACCATCATACTCACCTGACAGTACCAGGTACACATCATCATACTTACCTGACAATACCAGCTAACCCACCATCATACTCACCTGACATAACCAGGTACCCACCATCATACTCACCTGACAATACCAGGTACCCACCATCATACTCACTTGACAATACTAGGTACCCACCATCATACTCACCTGACAGTACCAGGTACCCACCATCATACTCACCTGACAATACTAGGTACCCACCATCATACTCACCTGACAATAACAAGTACCCACCATCATACTCACCTGACAGTACCAAGTACCCACCATCATACTCACCTGACAGTACCAGGTACCCACCATCATACTCACTTGACAATACTAGGTACCTACCATCATACTCACCCGACAGTACTAGGTACACATCATCATACTCACCATGACAATACCAAGTACCCACCATCATACTCACCTGACAGTATCAGGTACCCACCATCATACTCACCTGAGGGGTAATCTCTAAATATTCGTCTACAAATACCATTTGCTACGTCATATTACGTCATCCCTTCCTTGTTTCTAAATTCCTCCTTCTTTTCCTCCAGTGGACCCCCCCATAGTATGGCCTTCGCGCTATGTGGATTCTAGTCTTTCTTCATCTTGCAACTAAAAACGTTCCACATCCTTTACACTTTCAACCATGACGCCTGCAACCACATGCACCGTCTTAAGAAGCTATGATGAATTTTGCCGTTTGGTCTAACATTAATTTAAGGCACCGCTAAACTACCTAATACCCAACTAGCCTGTTAGTTCATCTGCTCGTTCACTTCTCGTCTGATATAGTCCGCTTTAGTCTGCTGTGCACAGTGCATTCATAGCCAGCATATAGAGAAAGCCCACGTTCTTTGGCAAGGACTTTTGACCCTCTCATAAGTACCATTCGCCTGCATCACTTGGTAAGGCAGACAGTGTCTTGCCTTTGCAAGGACGCGCCTTAGCATGTGTCTGGCTGATCAAGAGCCAGGTGGGGCCAGAGGCTCATGTCATGCGGAGTTGCAGGATGAGGGTGTACGCCCCTAGACCTGCCTACCAGTGATACAGAAACCTGGAAATTGTGTGTGTGTGTGTGTGTGTGTGTGTGTGTGTGTCGGGGGGATGATGACATTACACACAATATATATATATACATATATATATATATATATATATATATATATATATATATATACTATCATTTTTTATTATACTTTGTCGCTGTCTCCCGCGTTAGCGAGGTAGCGCAAGGAAACAGACGAAAAAATGTCCCAACCCACCCACATACACATGTATATACATACACGTCCACACACGCACATATACATACCTATACATTTCAACGTTTACATATATATACATACACAGACATATACATATATACACATGTACATAATTCATACTTGCTGCCTTTATTCATTCTTGTCGCCACCCCGCCACACATGAAATGACAACCCTCTCCCCCCAACATGCGCGCGAGGCAGCGCTAGGAAAAGACAACAAAGGCCACATTCGTTCACACTCAGTCTCTAGTTGTCATGTATAATGCACCGAAACCACAGCTCCCTGTTAATATCTAGGCCCCACAAAACTTTCCATGGTTTACCCCAGACGCTTCACATGCCCTGGTTCAATCCATTGACAGCACGTCGACCCCGGTCTAGCACATCGTTCCAGTTCACTCTTATTTCTTGCACGCCTTTCACCGTCCTGCATGTTCAGGCCCCGATCACTTAAAATCTTTTTCACTCCATCTTGCCACCTCCAATTTGGTCTCCCACCTTTCCTCGTGGGAGGGATATATATATATATATATATATATATATATATATATATATATATATATATATATATATATATATATATATATATTACAGTAGTTACAAATCCACATAATCACCGCCAAAGTCTGGAACCTTCTCTACCACAGTCGTCAGCGTGAATACCACTTCTTCATGTAGCATGCATTTCACCACCACCATAACCACCGCTCCTGTTCTACCCCGGCGCCACCACCACAGTCACCGCTGCTGCACCCACCATTTATCACAGCCGCCACCATCACCATCGTCAAAGACGGCACTCGCACAACCGTCTTAACTGCATCCACGCACACGTATGTGTGTGTGTGTGTGTATTGTGTCCTCGTAAACACGCGGGTGCATAAAGAAACCAGTCCTGATATGGCGATAAGAGAGGAAATTCACTCGACAGGTAAAGTCTGACCCACTGTGTCCGGGTGGTGTATCTGTGATAACGAGGAGGAGGAGGAGACTTTGTGCCCCTCTTGATAACGAGGAGGAGGAGGAGAACTTGTGCCCCTCTTGATAACGAGGAGGAGGAGGAGAACTTGTTGCCCCTCTTGATAACGAGGAGGAGGAGGAGAACTTGTTGCCCCTCTTGATAACGACGAGGAGGAGGAGAATTTGTGCCCCTCTTGATAACGAGGAGGAGGAGGAGACCTTGTGCCCCTCTTGATAACGAGGAGGAGGAGGAGTATTTGTGCCCCTCTTGATAACGAGGAGGAGGAGGAGAACTTGTTGCCCCTCTTGATAACGAGGAGGAGGAGGAGAACTTGTGCCCCTCTTGATAACGAGGAGGAGGAGGAGTATTTGTGCCCCTCTTGATAACGAGGAGGAGGAGGAGAACTTGTGCCCCTCTTGATAACGAGGAGGAGGAGGAGTATTTGTGCCCCTCTTGATAACGAGGAGGAGGAGGAGTATTTGTGCCCCTCTTGATAACGAGGAGGAGGAGGAGAACTTGTGCCCCTCTTGTTAACGAGGAGGAGGAGGAGAACTTGTGCCCCTCTCGATAACGAGGAGGAGGAGGAGAACTTGTGCCCCTCTTGATAACGAGGAGGAGGAGGAGTATTTGTGCCCCTCTTGATAACGAGGAGGAGGAGGAGTATTTGTGCCCCTCTTGATAACGAGGAGGAGGAGGAGAACTTGTGCCCCTCTTGATAACGAGGAGGAGGAGGAGAACTTGTGCCCCTCTTGATAACGAGGAGGAGGAGGAGAACTTGTGCCCCTCTTGATAACGAGGAGGAGGAGGAGGAGTATTTGTGCCCCTCTTGATAACGAGGAGGAGGAGGAGAACTTGTGCCCCCTCTTGATAAGAAGATAACTTTATATTCAGGTGATAGTGACGGATTGACGCAGTAGGGAGAATTGTTGCAGAAATCATCTGTAGTGATGCTAGTAGTCCACGATATTGCTGTAGCCCAGAACAACACCACGAAAAGAATGAAGGAACATCCAAATTGGTGAGAGAAGGTAGTCAAGAGATAGTCTTAAGTTTTGATGTTAGGGGAGATAGGCTGAGAAATTCTTAATTCGTATCACCACTTTACTTGGCGTACGAGAAACTTGAGAGGCCGATGCATTACTACGAGCAACCCATTATGTTCCCATGTGGCAGTGTTTCTTAAGCTATTGGACGCCGAATTGTTCGAATGGGTGCCGAGAGGCTGAGGCTTTCAAACGGGTAACTTGACCGTTCTCGTCGTTAAGGTTATAGGAATATGGACGCTAACATTCCTGCCGAAGATATGAAGAAATGATGTTTGGTTCGACACTATTTCGATGTTACTGTGGACGATATGATAGACGACAGCGCACCCAGACAGCAGCAGGAACAACGCGCTTTAGCGTAACATGGTGAGTTACTGTGCATCGCAATTCCAAGCAACAGTCTCTTAATACTTTCTGAGTCACTCAACCTGGGGAAAAAATAAGAAATTGCTGCCGAAGCTCGGAAAGAAGCCCTGGTATTTATGAACACGTATCTTTGCGGTAGGCAGGATTTGGTAAACATTATCGCTGCCGAGAAACGAAGCTTCCAGATAGACATGCCCTACAGTAAGCTTGTCTGTTACAGCACCTGGCTTTGAAGACCGGGTTAAAGCCAGCTGTACAGTCATCCCTCTACATTCATTTGAATTATTTACAATCTATGAAAGTGGGTTGTTATAAAAGTAATTTCTTTTGTTATATTGTATGATATTGATATCTCATGTTGCTTCATTACTTGCTTAAACTAAAAAAGTAAAAAAAAAAAATATTTCCGTAATTATCTTTTTATACTGTGGGTTGCAACGGAAATGTGGAAGAACCGCATGAACCACAAACAAGCAAATTGAAAATACCAGATACGAACGAGACAGCAAAGTGAAAAAAAAAAAAAGATTGAATCCGCGTGCTAAGAAATGGCAGGAAAGACGCAAGAGACGAATTAAGGGCGGTGTGGTGCGGCAGCTGAGCATAACGGTTGGCTCGAAAAGCAAAACGCGCGGCGAGGGCTACGCGGTATCCATGCTATCGTTGGTACTCATCGGTCAGTAGCTTCCCAAGCCACACATTCTTGGGATTACGCGCTGCTGCACAGTCCTGAGAAAATGGGTTCCATGCCACGGAGCTCCGCAATCCAGGGATGATTAGCTTCACACTTGCCCGAGCCCCGCAGACCTGGGATTGATGGGCTCCGCACGCCCTCGTCGAGCTCGGCAATCTAGGGATAATGTATTCCACACACACACACACACACACACACCCAAGCCACCGGCAGTCTTGGGATTAATGGCTCTATTCGTCTTCGAGCTTTGGGATGATGGGCACCACACGCCCCTCGAGACCCTGGGATGATAGGTTTCGCACGCCCCCAACCCTGGGGGTAATGGGTTTCATACGTCCCCGGGTCCGGCAGGTTTGTGTGAAAGGAGAAACAGAGGCAGTGTTGGCAGCCCTGCTGATCATGGTCAGGAAGGAGCGACAGTTTTTAAGACATTCGTCGCAGTTATCCAGCGACGTATTTTAAGAGGTGATAGTGGCCGAGGAGTCGGCTTTCCCTCGTACCCATTCCTACCCCCACGACTATTCAGATTCTGTTGGGGGGGAAGGAGGTAACAGGCACTCCGTTACTCCCGTTGTATCTTTAGCCAATTTCAAGGAAGGGTATATTATTATTATTATTATTATTATTATCATTATTATTACTATTATCATTGTTGTTGCTGTTATTATGTCCGTAGGTATGTATGTATGTGTGATAACCCCACCAGTGCATACCGGGAGAGTATTGTACTTGCCAGATCACATTTTCTCACTTTTCTTTACCATTATTCATCTTTTTATCATTTATTTTTTATCAGCACTCCGCATTCCTGGTTTTGCTCCACTAATAGACCACACCCTTTTATTGGTTCGTAGCATCTTTCACTTTTTTTTTTTTTTGCTTCCTCCAGTTGAAATGCCCCTGATTATTCCACAGAACTGCTCATTGTATATGACATGTCGATTCAGGAAACTTGAAATCTGCATCCGTGTTTATCCTCTAGGCATCCATCCTTAGTTGCTTGGCTTCATTACTTCCGGTTACGGATATTCCCTTGGCGTAGTTGCTATAAACGCCACTTATTATGTAACTTAATAATGTATATTGATTCAATCACAGTGGCCCAGTCCGTACTATTGTTGTATGCACTTCGTAACCTGTCCTACGACCGCCCGCAGGATGGGTCGAGGAGTATTATATATTCTCTTGACTTGCGGTGAAAGATAGAGAATAAATCTCCATCGATCTACCAGATGCGTAGGTTGCGTGGATTGCATGAACCCATCCAGAGACTGAAAACGTATGTAAGCTAGAGGGGAGGTGACAGGTGGCGCTGCCGCCCAGACTCTTAATGACTTATCTTTTTATTTAGGAACACCGCTGCCAGACGGCACGTGGAGACGCTGTTGCGTGACTGACTCGCGCGGGAGGAGCCACAACCCCCGGCTGCCAGGCCCCATTCCTTCCCCCTCCCTCCCACATTCCCCCCCATCACACACCCCCTCCTCCCCTCGGCCCCCCCAGCAGACCAAACAAGGCCCAACCCCAACCCCACCCCCACAGTTGCCCAGCTGAGAATGACAAGTTCTCCCACGCAGTACGATCACTACTGTTCATGGCCATGACGGACCCTGTGATTGCTTCATGCAACAAGCAGAGGCCCAAACATAGTCATTGTTTTTTCTCTCTCTCTCTCTCTCTCTCTCTCTCTCTCTCTCTCTCTCTCTCTCTCTTTAAAGAATTTGTGTAACCAGTAGGACTTCATGTAACATGCAAAAATGTTCTACAGTTTGTCTTTTTACGTATTGTACTTCTCGATTTAAAAACTAATTCTTATGGAGATCTCACATAATTGATGTGTGAGATATCGAATAGTATGTGAACTTGTGTGTCAGGAGGAAACGTATTTTCTACGCCATGAATATAATCGTGCTTCCGGATGGTTTCGTGCTGTAGATGTGTGTATGATCTTAACGAACAGTTAATTTGTTTAGAAGCATAGAATTATTGGAAGATACAGAGGGTAATCGCTTCGTTGATTGAAATATCCTTTGTGACGAGTGAATCCAAAGCGTGTGAATTTATATGGATTTTGGTAGATATTTTTAGGGCTGTTTTTATCATTGTGAAACGGGTAATTTTTTAAGGTTTTTGTTATCATTGCGAAACCTACGTAATTTTTCTAGGGTTTTTATCATTGTGAAACTTAGGTAATTTTGGGGGGGTTTCATCAAGGCGAAACTTAGGGAATTTTTTTAGGGCTTTTGTTATTGTGAACGCCTATAAAGACTACTGGTTACTGAGTCACACTGATTATTACGTGGGAAGGTCAGACTCAGACACTGTCCATCGCTCGCCCCTGGCCCCCTCGATTCCCTCAGAGCACGACTGTACGATCCTTGAGCACGTTGGTAGGATCCCTGAGCACAGTGATACGATCCTTGAGCACGACGTGACCATTGATTGAGCACATTGGTAGGATCCTTGAGCACGTAGGTAGGATCCCTGAGCACTGTGATACGATCCTTGAACACGACGTGACCATTGATTGAGCACATTGGTAGGATCCTTGGGCACGTTGGTAGGATCCTTGAGCACAGTGATACGATCCTTGAGCACGACGGGACCATTGATTGAGCACATCGGTAGGATCCTTGAGCATATTGGTAGGATCCCTGAGCACGTTGGTAGGATCCCTGAGCACGTTGGTAGGATCCTTGAGCACGTTGGTAGGATCCTTGAGCACAGTGATACGATCCTTGAGCACGACGTGACTATTAATTGAGCACATCGGTAGGATCCTTGAGCATATTGGTAGGATCCTTGAGCACGTTGGTAGGATCCCTGAGCACAGTGATACGATCCTTGAACACGACGAGACCATTGATTGAAAGATGAAAAAAAAAACGATTTTAGAAACACGATGATTAAACTGAAACTGAAACATAACGTTGCCGACACTCCGGCGTCCCTACGAAAATTCTTTTTATAAAAGTCATGCCTTTTACCCGAAGGTAAGACCTAGAGTTATGCAGTGTCTTCCTACTGACAAATCTAAGCTAAAGCATATTGAAATATTGTCGTCCCCGGAGTCGGGGGCTTATCGTAGTGTTTCTGAAATGAAATCGTGTTGCTGCGTGTCGGCAATACTTGCCTCTCTGTGGGAGTGTACAAGAGCGCTGTTTGCAATCACGGAAATCCAGGTTGTTTTAGGCAGTTTCCACCGTAAACGTCGTTTCGTAAACTTTCGTCACTCATCTTCGAGTCTTGTCTTTTCCCATCGTGTTTGCGGGTTGATGTGAACGATAGTCGTATTTGTAGGATGGTGTGAACGATACATATAGTGGCGGCAGTTGTGTTCATTCAAGCCCGG